>NW_003852401.1:23461329-23681407 GCF_000181295.1 Otolemur garnettii
TCTGGTATATCTCCTGCCTTCAGTCTGACTTGAAGCATTCAAGACTCAAAACTCAAATACGTAGTGCAAATATTCCCAATAATGTAGCTACCTCTTTGCATTGCCTTGGTGACCCTCATAAAAAATTCATAATGGAAAACTGTTTAAAGCAGCAGAAACCAACTCTAGCCTATTTAAGAAAAACAAAGAATTTGTGACTCACTGAATTTCCAGGAAGTCTGGAAAATCAAGCTGGTAAAAGGAAGTACAAGAGTGATGTTAGGCCACAGCCAGACTGTAGGAAAAACACACTGCAGGGGTAGTCCAGTGAGGACCTCATGCCTCTTTTCCTGTTACTTTGTTCCAAACTGCTTATTTAGGCCAAGTACTTCTGATTATCTGAACCTTGAGTGGATTTTCTCTGGCCTCTTTGGAAGGGAGGTTGGGAAAGCCTGAGCTCTTACAGTTGGAAGTGGGATTTGTCTCCCACCACCATTTACAAGCTGAGGATTTGTACAAACACAAGGAGTTCAGATGCCATGTACAAACAAAAAGTCCTGCGAGTATCTCTACCATAGTGACCTTATGACTCGTCAACATGAACCACAAAGCTTAAAAGTATTGAGTAAGTATCTGGGGTGTTAGTAGTGCCCTTGAATCAGTGATTTTTAAATCCTATATGTGTAGTGACTATGTAATTTTATTCAATATTATATATATATAGTTACACAATATGAGACCTGAAATATATTTAGTAATTATCTGTTGATTGACTGACTGATAGAATCAACTAATTACTGGTTGTCTGACTGTCCTGTGGAGCTATAGACTTGTGAGGTAGATGGGAAGTCTCAGAGGTGGCTGTAGAGGAAGGAAGTGGAGAAACAGACTGCTCAGTCCTCTGTGTCCCCCTTCAACTAGATCATGTTCCACTATTAACCCTTTAAAGTTAACATTTAATTAGAAAGGAGTTAATGCCACCACTGGCCATTGAAAGTAGAGTATCCAGCCCTCTTTTTACTTCAGAAACTTGAATTCTGGCTGAAAAAAATTATCTGTCCAATTCATAGAACTACTCTTGGGCAAAGAGAGTAGGTTTATGAGTAATTTTCTGATGAAACAAGGAATTTCTAGCAGGGATGTCCAACCTTTTTTATTTGCCACCAAATTGGAAGAATAAAACTTCCTTTGGGACACATATTAGGTACACAAAATCTAATAAAAGCTGATGAGAAAGAAAACAACTATGCATATTTTCACTATATCTATACTACAGATAAGCAAAACAATCCTCAAATAATTACCCTGCGGAACATAGGCCGTTCTATAGTAAGAAAGAAAATCTTTATTACATTTCTCCAAAAACCAAAGAATACTCTCTCCTCTAAGTCCTTAGAGATGAGAACAAAAGAAAAAGTAGAGGTCTTTTTTTTTTTTTTTATCCTTTTCCAAAACAAATACCTCCTTTCTTCAACTACCCAATAAGTTTTCTAAGAAAATTTTAGTTTGCTATGCCGCTTTAAGTCCCATTTATTTGGCAGTGTATATACTTTTATCTTCGTGAAACATGAACAAAAGCAACATAAAACAATAGAAAGATTACTGGACTGGGAGATATCCAGAGCTGAGTTCCAGTCTTCCTTCATCAGTCTTACTATCAGTGTCATCTCAAAAAAGGTGACCTTATCTCTCCAAGTGTTACTTTACCCATTAGTAAAAGTAAGGTAATAATTTATAACCTGTATGGTTCACTTCATGTAGATTAAGGGTGATAATATATCCCCTAGCTCTCTCTTTCTCTCTTTTTTTTTAGAGACAGAATGTCACTTTGTCACCCTTGGTAGAGTGCTGTGGCATCACAGCTCACAGCAACCTCCAGCTCTTGGGCTTAGGCAACTCTCTTGCCTCAGCCTCCCACGGAGCTGAGACTACAGGTGCCTGCCACAATGCCTGGCTATTTTTTTGCAGTCTGGCCAGGGCTGGGTTTGAACCCACCACCCTCGGTATATGGGGCCGGCGCCCTACTCACTGAGCCACAGGCACTGCCCTATCCCCCATCTCTTAAAAACTTTTCTTCCTGGTATTCAAATGCCCTTTTTGTGCTCTCAAACTTTCCAAAAATATTTACAATGTTGTTTATTCAGACTTATTTCCTTTGTCTAGTCCACTGAAACATGTATTGTCACTATGCTTTGATACTTGCCAAGTTGACCACTACATGGTCCACTTCCAAGTGAACCGTGCAGATTACAGGAGGCATTAGACCCCCTATTATTATATCTAATGAACACATTCCAGAATCATCTTGCTGGTTTCTCCTCTTTCTCATGGTGTCTCTTTACTTCCCTGGACTTGGGCCTTTGTTGTTTCTCTAGCTAGAACGTTCCCCTGCCTCCCCCTACTCATATGACCCTTTACTCCTATTCCAGCCTAAAACAAAATCTAAACTTCTTGCTATAGTCTGTGACAGTGGTTTTCATGCTTTTTAAACTACTATCCACAGTGAGAAAGTTAAACAATCATTTTATACTAATAACTACACACATGCACACCTGAGTACAGTACACACTTGGGTGAGCTCCTATATGTGTGTGTGTCTATACACACACACACACACACACTCTCTATATGACAGAAACGAAAGTGTCTAAAATTAGTTCGTATTTTCACCAGGTGTAATATGTGGTGATGTATGTCATCTACTCTAGTCTTTCTTTTATTCAGTGCTGTCGTAGCCTTTTAAAATTTCTTTCATGACCCTCTTCTAGATTGTTACCCGCAACTAAAGACAAAAATTTCTTTATACTGCCTGTATGTTTGGTTATCTACTTTGTTAACCTCATTTTTTCCTATTAGTCGAAGTATTCTAGACTGATAATTTCTTTCTAAATACGTCTCATGTTGTGCCTTTTCCCTGCGTTATGTGCTGTGTTTGAGAGTTGTTTTTGTTCTCTCTCCCTCCTATACTCTTCTTCTGTTTTCCACGGGGCTGACTCCTTTTCATCTTTTAGTTTCAGCCTAAATATCTTTCAGAAATAACATTCTTTGACTGTACTATCTACTGTGCTCTCTCCCACTTATTCTTTTAATATTCTATTTTTCCTTAAATAGCAACCTAAGAAAATTTCTATTTCCCCAATTTTCTTTCTTGTTTTTGCCATTACCCCTTCTGTAGCTCCTGTGATTGTAGATGTCATGTTTATATGGTTCATTTTCTTTTAGGTGCTAGAACAGATGCTTAGTAAGTATTTGTTTAAAGAATATGTACAGAGTAGCCTCAAAACATTGTACTTAAGTAAGATACTATAATCATCACCATAACCATATTATATCTTCAAAATATAATTTATGGTGTGAGATTTACAATCCATTTTATTTCCTGAATTTATCATTTTCATACTATTACTTCATTTTATATTGACAAGCTTTTTGGTGGGAGGATATTTAAAACCTTGCTAAAATACAAAAGAAATAATTTTTACTGGACTTGTGGACAAGATACCCAAAGCCAAAGAAAACAGAAAAATAGGTCATAGCTAAGATAAAATCACACAATCGCTTTAGTGAATAAGTAAATAATGAATATCCAGAGTCATGCTTCGCCACAGTATATGCGAAGACATGATGGGATACAAATAGCACTAATTTACTGAATTTGCTGGATCAGAGTCCTGACATTTGCATAGAACCTTATAATAGAGTCAGCTATGAGGAAGCTTCTGTCAGCAAGTAGACACATATCTGTGTGTTCACATTGATTACATGTGCAGAACAATGGAAAGATTTCTGCTGTAGAAATAATATCACACATTATTTTCATGACATAGTAGATGGTAATCAAAATAGAACAAACAAAATGAACATAGCAGTATCTTTTAAATATGTACAGAATTGCTTGGGAATTTAGCTATTTCAGGAATATGCAGGCCAGAAATAACCATTTTCAATCTGATATGCCAAAAATTGAATAATTTTCTTGAGCATATGTTTTAGAAATTTCTGGGGAAAATAGTGTGCAAGTAATAACTCATATGAAGAACGTATTTAGTATACAATGTAAAAGACAAGCAGATCTGAGACATCAGAATTAGAGAATCTATTTCTAGTACCTAAAAAATAACTGTTATCTTTGCTTCTTTTTAAAATAAATTCTTTAGTATTTTTTCAGGAGCTCAAAGTATACAAATCTGGAAAAGACCTTTAGGAGTCTTTGCATGACTCGAGCTCTGGCTCTGGCTCCACGGACTCTAACAAATGGATTATGCTTGCCTTCTTAGCTTTAAAGAACAATGGCTGAGTACATTCTAATCTGCCTCTTCTATTCAACTTAGTGTTTAAAAGACTTCTCCATTTTCCACAGCAAGTGTATTTTTGTTAAAGCCAAATTCAGATAGTTCATGATACTTTATTTCCTCATGTAATTGTGTCTTTTTCACCTCCTAGAAATTGCCAGTCTTTACCCCAGTGTAAAATGGGGTTTTGTGTATGTGTGTTTATGCCAAGCCTTATTCACAGTCTCATAGAGCGTGATTGAGTAATGGGGAAAATGCATGGATTGGGCATACTCTTCTGTCTCTTTCTCCTTTGTCCTGCCCTTTGGTCCTTTTCTAGCTTATGAGTTATCTCAAGCTAGAAGGACGCATGAAAATTAACATAGCTTGATTTTTGTTGCTGTATTTTTATACTGAGTTGAGGGCTATATATAGATTTTATATATCTGTGGTATATAAAAGAGTAGTGTTTGTTTATATTACTCTTGTTCACTGAGAATAATTACATAAAAAGAGAATGCACAAAAGATGAGGTGATTTAAATCTTTTGGGGTATTTTTCTTATGATGCAATAGCAACTTCCATATCATAGAAGGTATAAAATTTAAGCATAGTTACTAAGTATCCTCTGAAATGGTCCCACCTTTTCTATTGCTCCTTCTTTACAATTACATCATCTGAAGATCCCATCCTGGATAAGAGTGGAAAATATTTCGGTGTTAGTAAACAGTGAGTGATAAAGGAAATCCCAAATAGCAACAGGAAGTTCATATGGTCCCTGCTAGAGCTGTGTCTTAGTAGTTGTTGACATATATCATGGGCATACATGAAAAGTACAGCATAAGCTAAGTTCAGATCAATCATGGATTTGGATCCATGATTTTCAGCTGTGTGCTTTATACAAAGTTACTTAACCTTTTTAAATTAGTTATTCAATATGAGTATAAAATAGGAATTATAACTGGACCTACCTCATAAAGTTGTGATGAAGATTAAATTAGTTAATACCTGAAAAGCACATGAATAGTGCTTATTGCAGAGTAAATGCTACATTTGTATGTGTTGTTTGTGAATCTATTTACTAATGGGGGGAAACGTAATCATCTTTCTTGGACTGTGGGAAAAAAGAGGGCACCATGTCCTGCATCTGCCAAAGTATTTATTGTCCTATATCTGTTTGTACAACTTATTTGACTATCCTTAAATACCAACATCAGATTGTGTTATTTTAAGCTCAGCTAAATGGAGCCACTGTCATATTCAGAGAGGACATAAATTAAAATGACCTCATTTCTCTTTTTATCATTTGACATCAACATAGCTGTTTCATTTTATTAAATAAATATGTAAGCCAAAAATAAATAAATAAATAAATGGGATTTCCAGTTGGGAAATAAAGCAATTATGGGAAAAATTATTTATTTTATCTATATGGAGATTTTTTCCGTTATCACCACAAACTAAAATTTATACATCTATTTGATATAGTCCCTTCTGGGAAGGGCTTTTACTTAGTATGGAATACTTTCAGAATGCTGTCATTATTTTATGAAAAGTTTATTATAAATTCCATTATAAGCATAATTCATAATGGTTTAATACTACCTGTTTTAAGACAAACAGAGAAACTTTGGTATGGTTTAGCATAGTTTCTTATAATTTAACAAAACAAGGATTTATTATACAGAAATTTATGAATCTGGCTTTTATGTCCAATATATTTTTAAAAATTTTTATTTGCTGACTATTTAGTGTGCTTACCATGTACCAGCAACATGTTAGGTGTTGAGAGCTCTGATGGGAGTAAAACATAATTCCATGGGAGCATGAAGACACCAGGACAATAAGTAAATTAAGAGCTGTGTTTTAGGAATTTAAAGCATGGTAAGAAAAGTACAGAGGATAAAACATAGCAACCCTGTGAAAGGCAACCATGGAGGGAAACAGAGCTTGTACTGAGAGTTTAAGGATGATTAGAACCAAGAAATGGAGTGGAATAAAAGTGTAAAGGTCTTTCACCCAGAGAAAAACTTAAGTAGCACAGTGGAGAGGTGAGAGAAAATGGCATTGTGGGGGTGGACAGCAAAATGGTCAATATGGTGTGAGTGAGGAAAGCACCTGAGAACATAGAGAGCAACATGTATGGAGATTGTGTGGCCACCAGCCCCTGACAGTTTTCATATGGTGGTCAAGGGTATTGAACTTGTGTAAAGATTAGAAAGAATCATGGGAAGAATTTTAAGCAAAGTATTGTTTTCATATTTCCATTTTAAAATATTCTCCTGGAAGCAAAGCTGGAAATAGGTTAAGAAGGAAGATTGATTAGAAGGCAATGGCAGGTTGATAATTCCTGATCTGAAAATCCAAAATCTACAACTCTACAAAATTTGAAACTTTTTTGGCATCAACATGAGGTAGTGACACCTTTGCACTCTGACAATGCAGTGTATACAAACTTTGCTTGGTGCGGAAAATTATTAAAAATATTGTTTAAAATTACATTCAGGCAATGTATAAAAGCTGTATATGAAACATAAATGAATTTCCTATTCAGACTTGAGTTTTATCCATATGATATCTCATGACCGATATACAAATGTTTCAAATCCAAAAAATTCAAATATCTGAAACACCTCTGTTCCCAGGCATTTTGGATAAAGGATCCTCAACCTGTGTAATAGAGAGCACTATGAGTTAATGTAGGGTGTATGAGAATGAAAAGAACTGGAAAATTATTTAGAAAATGGAATTGACAGGAATTGGTGATTCTTGTCACTAAGTGAGGGGAAAGTCAGCAGTGATTTCCAAACCTGAGGATAGTGGTGCTGCCCTCAACTGAGAGGGGGAATATGGTAGAAAGAACAAGGGAAAGAATGAATCTTATTATATCTTACATAATTTTACATTTAAAGCTTCTCATATATCATGGGATTTCCTAGTAGAGATGGTCAGTTAGCTGGTAGAAACCTACATTTTATATTCTTAAAGTATAACTAGAAAGTAAAGAGCAGTGGTACCAATGTGTATAAGATTATTTACTAAGAGCAGGTATATGGTCATATAGTACTGTATGTGGTAGAGGTCTGTGGTCTAAATAAAAATAAGAACTAAAAATGAAAATCTCAGAAAAATCCCAGTATTTACATTGCAAGAAAAATGGAGGGCAGTGTCTGTGGCTCAAAGGAGTAGGGTGCCGGCCCCATATGCCAGAGGTGGTGGGTTCAAACCCAGCCCTGGCCAAGAACTGAAGAAAAAAAAGAAAGAAAATGAAAAATGGAGACTCCCAAAAGGTTCTTGAGATGTTATGGTAAAAAAGCAAACAGTGGAAAAGAAATTCCATAGACTAAACTAAGGGACAAGACCTCAGACATGAACAGACCTTAATGCATGCACACCAGACTCAGAAATGGCTAGCCCTGGGAAGTAGAGTTGAAAAGAAGAGCAAAATAACTAGGAATTTAAATTTGGTATTTGACTTTTTAAAACAAAGCATATTCTGTCTGTGTATTTTTCTAACTTCTTGTGTTAAATGCTTTTGAAGCATTTTAAACTAAAAATTAAGACTATCGATTGAAAATGAAAAATAAATAAGCTTAATCAGAACAGAAAAAGGGAAAGGGCAACATAGAGCAGTCAACAATGTCATACCACAGATAGGTCAGAAAAGATAAGGAATGACAGGAGCCTTTTACCCTGGTATTTAGATTTGCTCACAAGTGACCTATTAAAAGTAGTTTCAATAAAAGGCTAAGGGGAGAAGCTTGACCGCAGTAGTTGGGAAGTGGAAGGTGAGGACATGAGGCACTGTCATCTCATAAAAGAGAAGCTTGAGTGTGAAGAAGGGTAGAGATACTCAGTAGGGATTTAGGACCCAAGGTGAGTAAACTGCTTAAGTTTCTTATGGTGGTAAGAGATCCATACAAGCTACCTTATGGTGGAGGTTTCCTGTGAGCCACCCAGGAATGTGAAGTAGTGTGAGTAGTTGGCTCATTAGATCCTAGTCATTTCTGATGCCGGCTTTTCTAAAAGGGATTTATAGGAAGTGTTATAAGCAGTTGAAGGAGTTGCTCAGCAAGATTTATTGGAGGGAAGGGACCTAAGCTTATTTATATATACTGCAGGTAGGCGCCAATAGAGGGCAAAAGCTCTTAATGTACAGAGCTAGTTGAGTTACTTATTAAAGGAATGTACCTTTAATTTGGAAAATAAATCCAACTCTTCTTTCTGGGAATGAAGTTTCATACAAAATGCAAAACTCACCATGTTCCAAAGGCTAAGCTAACCAATATATTTTAAATATATTCACATTAGAAAAAATGTAACAAGATGATATAAATAAACTAGTTAGTAAATTTCTTCTTTTCTTTTTTTTTTTCTAAAGCCGAACAACAACTTATCCTTACACAGAAACACAGATGTACAGCCAAAACACTGGAGGGAATTACTTTGATACTCAAGGGAGTTCTGCACAGGTGACTACTGTGGTCTCGTCCCACAGCATGGTGGGTACTGGTGGGATTCAGATGGGCGTCACAGGAGGACAGCTGATCAGCAGCTCCGGAGGAACCTATCTCATTGGCAATTCAATGGAGAATTCTGGTCACTCAGTGACACACACAACTCGGGCCTCCCCAGCAACAGTAAGTATTTAAGTTTTTATTTCTTTAATTTAGCTTCTTGGTAGCCTCTACTGAGCATTTCCCTCACAGACCAGAGTGGGGCAAGTGTGTGCTAAGCTGCTGTAGTTTGGTTAGTTGCAGAATGTAGCGCATGTAGTATTGTGCATAATGAAACAGATACATATATATGCCTTCTGATTAAGTTAATTAGAAAGTTGTTATTTTTAGTGAGAAGTTAGAGAGGTGGTTTTTACTTATCAAGCTGCTGATTTTAGTAAGCGTTCTTTCTTTATATTCAGTAAAATACATTTCCACTGAAAGAACTTACTTTTATATTACACTTCCTTCATGAGATAAGAGCCAGGCAGTAATACAGAGAATAAAATAATTTAATCTAAAATTTCCACATCCTCCAACAGTAATATTTATGCTAGTTCATCCCCAGAGAAGTTATGTTGTGTAAGATAGCCTTTCTCAAACTTTAGATAGTTAATTTTGGCATATTCACATACCATTTATATTTTTTAATTGACACACTTTTACAAGAGAACACCATGTGTAATTTTTGCTAGTACATATCAAAATCATTGCTGAAATATTAAAATACATTCACCTATGAGCCATATATAAAATGATATTGCATCTACCAGGGAGATACTTTGGATAACAATAGTATAGGTGGTGCAGAGGAAAAATATTTGCATTAGCTCTGACCATAATGATAATGAAAATATTTACACTAGCTCTAACCCTAGTGATGAGCACAGAGTATCTTAGAAATATACTTACATATTTGAATTTTTAGGTTTTTAAAATTTAATAAGTGTATTAATTTTGGCACACTGTATTTTAATGTGTTGAAATGATGTTGTACAATTAATCATAGAAAAGTTGTGCAGAATTTGATATTATTTAACTCTGTACCTGAATTTCCCATTTTCATCTCAGCCAAGCATATAAGAGAGAATGGTCATTTAGAACCATATAGTCAAAGCAGCAATGGAATGGATTTTCTATATATTTCATATAAAAGAGTAGGCTTTGAATTAAGTGGATGTACCCCTCTTTCATCACCTTATTATATAGTTTGTTCTTGTAATGACATAGAGATAGACATAAATTTGGGAGAAAATAATAATATGAGAGGTTTTATATTTCTCATTTTATGGATTTTCTCTAGGATATTCTGTGTACTTGGTAAGTACATTGTATATAGTTTGTGTCTTTGCAGTAGTTACATGCACTCATACTTTCATCATCCAGTGCCTTTTCCCTAATGCATTTTTTTAAACTTTTTATTTATAGTTCACTATTTATTACTAATATCAGAACAGATGCCTAGTTGTTCTGAGTGGAATATTCCATTTGGTAATTTTTTCTTTGTGATTATGAAGCATTTCCTATGTGTATTTGTCTCTTGCTTTTAATAATACTATATATAGTACTTCCAAACCTTTAAGTCACACCAAGTATATTTATATAGATCAGAAACTCAAGGGAGTTGTCACTAGCATATCATAGCTTCTCTGTATCTCAGTTCACCTGTCAATAAAATAAGGGGTTACACTAAATTATTTCCTAATGTTCCTCTTAGCTTTAAAATCATAACATTTACAAAAGAATTATAAAATACTGTATATGTAAAAATAACATTATCTTTACCATAAAAGGAAAAGAGGTAGAAAAAGGTATCCGTGCTTTATATCACTTATAAGAAAGGCTACCTAGAGAGTCATTTTCAGTTAAAGGAAAGTACTTGCCACTTATCAAGGACTTAGGCAAACAGAAAAGTAGGGCATATAGTCCTTTCCCACTTTCATTTCCTGTCTCTGTCTTCATGCTAACAAGCCATCCTCCAAACCCCATCCCTTTTCTACCTCACCTTCTTCAGGCATTCCTTCATGCCTTCACGCTGATCTCTGCTACCTGAAAACCTTCTCAATAGCTGGATTTGAGTTTACTAGAGTTACTAGTTTTTTCACTAAATTAACCAAATTGTTTATTCCAGCTCATATAAATGCAGTTGCAAACATTAGTAGGGTGTAATTTATAGTTTCGTGGGTTTTTTTTTTTTCTTTCTTGGTGAGAGATACATTCTGGTTTTCTATTCATGTATAGGTATGAAAGGTGGCATTACTTTTTAAGCTATCCATTTTATAGATTTGATGTATGATTTTTATTTTATTAATTGGTAAAATAAACATATAACTGAATTATAACAACTGGGAATAGTTGAAAACTATTTAAAAGCAGTAATTCATAATATCAACTTCACATACTAATTTTATACTTTAAAATATTTAGATGTGAGGTGGTTTGGTTAAAGATAAAAATTGTCTAAAGTTTCTTTTGTTTTTTTACAAGGAAATTTTCTTTTTTTAACAAAAGGAGTATAAAAGTTAAAAAATAACTTATATGTGTAAAAATCACAAAGTGCCCTCACCAGAGCCCATATTGATAGTCAAGTACCTATCTAAATATACCTCAGCTATAATACAATTTATTATCTTGCATTTATTACCAAAAAGTATATGTGATTTAGAACCCCCTCAATCTTGCCTAATATACTCATCTGCTTGAGTCACAGTGAGGTTGTGATTTTCAGTTTATAATCTCACATCTGTTACTATAGTAAGATTAACAAAGTGTAAGTGCTGTGAAACTAATTTAAAATTTTCTAACATCCACCTCTTCCCAAACCTTAAATTTTTGATTATTTTGACTCCTAGGAATCAGGATTTTTTTTTAAGTAGGTATCATGTCATTAAATGGAATTTGCTTGAGTTCATATATCTGTTTCATTTATTGTAGAGCTATATAGATGATTGATTACATCAGAGCACAGTCTTTAATAACCTGATCAAGGTTCATGTTGTTTCTTTCCAAATATTGATCCAGGTTTTGTCATATACTTTCAGTTTTTCTGGCTATGTTTTAATGTTCAACATATAAGTTGTTGATACAACTGCCTATATAGGAGTAGCCTACATTGTGGCCAGAATTCCTGCCTGGAAATAGCTTTTTAGTACCTTAAAAAGTTACAAGTGAGGGGAATGTATAGTTAATGTATAGTTGATGTGAAACTGGGTAAGTTTGTGTACTTGCGTGTGGCACAAAACAAAACACTTGTACTGAGTTCCCAGCTAGCAAAGTTTCCTGCTCCAGTTCTCAGAATAATTGCCTTGACTGTCTTTTACATTTGACCTGAATCTATACAGAAATATTTTCATTTAAAATTGCCACAAAGAAAAGGTCACCCCAAGACCCAAGTCAGTTTCTCAAGATATGCTAATGGTAAAAGTTAATGATTTGAAATTGAAGCCACTACTAAGAAAAATAAATGATTAACTCTTAAAGCATTTTCTTAATCTAATATTTAACATAAAACCTAAACCATTTTTTTAAAATATAGTACTAGAAGGATCACTGAATCATTAATTAGAATTTTTCTTTGAGCATATAATTTACACAGTTTACTATTTTAACATTGCACACAAACTTTATGTACAACCTGTATTTTATTTTTATAATTTTAAATGAAACAAATATTTTGTCTAAAGATGTTTACATTTTTTCATTTCTAGCTTATACATTGTGAAATTTTTCCATTTTCAAAGTACATAGAAATGTTAATATTTCTCAAAAGATCATGATTGTAAGAAATTAATTTTTGTATAATGAGTATATTATGGTACAAACAACCAATATTCAGATACAGTCAGAATACCATTTCTCATTTTATTTACTGTATTCTTTGGTCAATAGAATCCATATGTTAATAAGTTATGTATTTATATGAATGTATACATGTTTTTACTTATGTAAATACACACATATGTACACATTTAAATGACATTCCTATTGACAATATTAAATAGAAATTTTCAGAAATATTTCATAGCTTTTTATTGATGTTTTAGATATTTATTAAATTAATGGTAATGATCTATTCATTGTTAATATTTCAGTAGCACATGAACATTAAAGATTTTGCTACAGTTAGAACTCTGAATTTATTATATACTTTCCTTCTAACTATGTGAATATAACATTTCCCTATTTGTCTCTATCCATTTGGAACTCTTAATTTTTCTTTTTCTTGATTATTTTCTGTATAATCATAACATTTACAGAATTATAGAGTTTTGGAACCTACACAGTTTTCATTTGAAGTTCAAAACTTTGTGAATGTAGTTAGTGATTTTTTTTCCATGCTTATTGCAATAAGGTTTATCTTATACAAGACTGTGTAATACTTAGGAATTTGCTTTAAGAAGCTTTATTTACCTACTTTTCCATATAATAATATTTGCATTATTATAATTAAATGGTTATTTGTATTATTAATGGAGTCTTTTTATAACTAAGATTATGTTAATCATCTTTGAAACTATGATATGAAAGCTAATTTTAACAGCTTTATTTATTTATTAGTGACATATGTTAACAGGCTCATGCTAAAATTAGATCTCACCAAGAAGCATAAGGAAAATGTGTCAAATACTATTGTTTTTATTTCTATCTCTTTTGATTAATATAAAATAGTATAATTGTAATTATTTAGAGAAAAATTTGAATGTCCATCTACTACTGTATAAGTAAAAGTTTGCACAAATTTACATGATTTATGGAATGTTAAAAATTCATTTCGGAATTATAGATGCTTTTATTTCT
This sequence comes from Otolemur garnettii, assembly GCF_000181295.1. Classification (NCBI taxonomy): domain Eukaryota; kingdom Metazoa; phylum Chordata; class Mammalia; order Primates; family Galagidae; genus Otolemur; species Otolemur garnettii. The sequence continues at coordinate 23,474,873 of NW_003852401.1, forward strand.
TCATTTTTGGTTTTTGCATGTTTATAAATTTAATGTAAGGGAATGCTTTTTTAAGATGATTAATATATTTAGCTTCCCAGAAAATAATTTAGGGGACTTATTCCTTTGCTAATACTACCAATGGACATTTCTTTTACTTTAAATTTTTTATTAATTTATTTATATGAATCAATTATACATTCAAAATATAGAAGAAAGTGCTCTCTCTGACCCCTACTCCTCAGTTCTCTTCCTTAAGGCAACCAATGTGACCAAGTTCTTTACATACCATTCTACAGATATACTATGAATGTTCAAGCACAATAGATGTAAATAGCTTTATTTCCTTCTCCTATGTTTTTACAGAAATGATAATAAAAATACTGCATCATGCTTCCCCTCCCAAACAGTATGTTTTAGGTTTTATTTTTAATATCAATACTTGAAGAACTTTCTTATATTGATGGGAAATCATTGTATTTGAAGGAGCTCAATTGCTTATCCACCTTACCCAAGGAAAAAAATGTTAAAATAATGACGGATCATTGGTTATGTCTATGTAAAGATAGAAAAACAATATAGTTCTATTTAATTATAATACGTAAAGGCATACTTGAAAGAAAATAATTTCTCTAAGTTAGAAATGAACATAAATTGTTATAAATCACAATTCTTATTTTATATTATAAGAATGCCAATTTCTATTTAAAATAATTTTATCCAATTAGCCTCAATGATTAAAGTAAAGAAACACTCTCCATTTATTTCGGCAGGAGCACGTACCTCCTTTATGGTCTTAGAATTTTCTGTTTTCCTATCTCCCATTTTCCCTAGGCCAGCCTGATCCCTCAAATGAAACTCCTGACAGAGTACCATGAATCTTCTGCTTCCTTCACTAAGTTGTAAATTGACTGAAGGTTCTGGGACCTCATTTTCAAAGCCCTTAATAAAATGAGACTTCGAGTGACTTGTAGTCTCCATCACTTCATCTATATTCCATTCAGCTGTCAGTCAGTTCCACACTGCTCCAGCCTTGAAGCTGATAAGATCTAGAGGCAGTAATTTTACCGTTAAGACTGTAAGACATTCCACTCCTAGAAATCTTGATAAACTAGAAGGTTAAGACAAACAGAATGACAGAATCCTTCAGTCTCTCCTGCATGTAGCCAGTGAGTTCCCCTAAAATTTTAAAGCAAAATACAATAATGAATTATTTTATTTTTTAGCTATTTCAACTCAGAAACAACTCAGAACACAAATATATCATAACATGCCAGAAATTTTGTATAAAGTCTGGATTAGGAAGGTTCGATGATGTCTGTAAATTCTACTTATAATTGTGAAACTAAGTTATGTCTTAGAGATCCTTATATTTACAATTCAAATTATAAATTAGTTTACTAGTTTGAAACTGTCATAAATTTTAAAGGAAACCCCCTCCACTAACTTAATGCTTCAGTTGTATATATAAATTAATCCAGATAAAATATAAAATGCATTGGTGGCAAATTAAAATACCAATTTCGATATGTGTCAATACTAAACCTGTGATGTTTTAATACCGTGCCTTCTGCTGGCCCATGTCTTTAATTTAATGGAAGAAAATAAAACACAATGCTTAAAATCAATTGTGAGTGCTGTAATGAGAGGGGATTTTCCCATATCCCTGTGTATATGAGTTCGTCTTTAAAAGTGTGTGATTTGATTACCACTTTCTTAGCCCATGTAACTACAGTTGTGTTTACTGGCCACAGAATTATCTGGTTTCTTTTAGAATCTACCTGTGGTATCTCAATGTAACTGTTGGTGGCAGTAAATTTCATGGGCTAGGAGTTTTGCTCTAACCATAGGCAGTTAAAATTTTACACATTTATTTTAAATTTACTCACTATATGTTTTACTGACTTTCCCATCTGTCTCATGAGAAAGGAAGATGTGATTTTTAATTGTGCTTTCAAAATTACAGGAAAGATGCAATTAGGCAAGAGAAGGAAATAAAATATAAAAATAAAAAGAGCCAGCAAGATAAGAACTTATAGATGATAGAATTGTGTACCTGATAGAAATCATAGAGAATCAAATGAAAAACTATAACAAATGAGACAATTTAGCAATGTGACAGAGTGAAAAATTACTACACAAAGAAGCCAGTAATGTTTCTAAATACAGTAGTTAGAATATGTAGTACAAGCAAAGATCTCATTTATAATCAAAACAAAAAATACTGGCAATAAAATGACAATATATGTGTAAGATCCAGCTGCCTAATAGCATTTATAAAGTTTCTGAGGAACACAAAAGGAAACTTGCATAACTAGAATGGCATACCATATTTTTGAATAAGAAATTTTTGGCATTGAATTTTACTGAATTAATTTAAAATATTTCAAAATAATCTCACCAAAATATCCATATATCTTTTTTTCTTTTATAAGAAAGACTGTTTATATAAATAAACACATGAGAACAGTACAGAAAAATTTTGTAAAAGGAAAATGATGAAGGGTGGAGTGGGAGGAAATAGCCTATCAGCTATTAAAACATTACAAAATTATAATAATTTAAACAATTATTTAGGTATATGAGTAGACTAGTATATATGGAATAGAGTAGGGGACGTGCATACAGGAATATAATATATGATAAAGGTGGTGCCTTTTAGTAGATTATTAGTAAATGATGTTTCAAAATGACTAACCATTTGTAAAAGAAATGGAAACCAACTTGGGCAACAGCAAGACCCCATCTCTAAAAAAATTTTTTTTAAATTATCTGGGTGTGTTGGCTCATGCCCGTATACCCTAGCTAATGGGGAGGCTGAGGCAGGATGATCCTTTGAGCCTAGGAGGTTAAGGTTTCAATGAGCTGTGAGTGCACCACTGCACTCCATCCTAGGCAAGAGAACAATACACTCTGTCTTTAAAAAATAAGAAACAAAATAAAAGAAAATTAGATTGGTTTCATACTCCTTAAACCAAGATTAATTTCACTGGATGGAAGAATGTGTTATTGCTCTTAGAATGGGAAGAGTGAAATACAGTGTAGAAGCTATAAAAATATTGATAAACCCAATTTAATAAAAGTGAGAACATTCTGTATGACAAAACCCACACTACATAAAGACAATGGGGGGAAAACCAAACTAGCATAAAGTTTTGAGACATCATAGTCAAAGGACTAATTTTTTAAAATATATAGGCCACTTTTATAACCCCATCAGAAATAAAAGATCAAAAATGGAGAAAGTACATGAACAAATAGTCCAAGGAAAGGAAATGAAAAATATACTACAAAGACATACTGCTTTTATTTCCCAAATAGGAATTAAATTAGTAATTCTTGGTAGATATGTAAGGAACAGGCACTCGCAATCATTATCAATGAGAATCTAAATTGGCTTACAGGATTGGAGAGCAATGTGGAAATTTTGATCAGGATCGAAAATCTTCCTATCTTGTGACCCAGTGAATCTGCTTCTGGAAATCTATCCTGATGATACTCTTGTGTATATGAAATGCTGCATAGACAATTGTATTCAGTGCAAGTTACTTGCTTATAATAAAAAAGGACTGGAAAATGCCTAATTATACATCAGCAGGGAAATAGTTAAATACATTTAGTACACTTATTCTTTCTGTGGAAATTTACATAGCCTTTAAATAGAATGAGGCAATAGATAGATACAGATACAGAAAGAGCTCTAAAACATAAGTGAAAAGGCAAGGGGCAGTTGTGTGTGTGTGTGTGTGTGTGTAAATAGAAACATACATTTGTATATTCTTATGTATGCACAAAGATATCTTCAGAAGGATGCATTAAAAAAAGGTGGGAGGTGTGTGAATATAGTATCCATTCAAAAAAAGTAATTTGTTATTTTCAACAATCTCTGGCAATCTTTTAATGATTATAAAATATATCTATTTGGTCAGAATCTCCAAAAGCGTGTAGGTCAAACAACCCGTTCTTTGTGTGCCCAGTTTTGAGATTATCTATGAAGTGTCACAATTCAAATTAAACCTTGATCCTAGGTTTCAGAGAAAGCCCTCCTTTATTAGACTGTGGAAAGGTTAGACAATGAAAACTGGCAGTAAATTTAATTGAAAATTTTTGAACCATTCTTATTCAATATTTTGGAACGAAAGTGAATGTTTTGTTTCTGTATCCATGTATTTAGAGTCTGGATTATTTTCTTTGGTCACTTGCCCCCTCAAACATTCATTGAGCAATCACTATTGACCATGCACTGTGCTTCTGTGAAAATGAAGGTTTACAGTATGGGCTAATGGAGCTAGTCCCTGCACTGGAAGGTACCTAATCCTCCAAGCCAAAAAATGCAAATTTGCAAATTCTTTTAACTGGTTAGTTTTAACATCTCTCACCACTTTATTTTCTAAATCACAAATGTTAATATGCTATAGATTGATTATTTTAGACTTACCAAAAATGTGCTTATCTTCTGATAATATTACTAATGTAAATACAAAACTACCTTAGAGTTGGGTAGCAAAGGAGTGAAAGAGAGGCACAAATCCGAATAATACTTAGACTGCTAAATCACCCTTAGAGTTAGTTGGCACCATTGTAGGCACAGGGAACATTTGAAAATGTTAAGTGTGAGTTTAAATCCTCATACTTTTGCCTAACCCAGTAGATTCCTGAAGGGTTCGAACCCCCAGGTGTTTCTGCAGTTAATGTTGCAGAATAATCAAAGAAAGTCTAAAAAGACAAAGTCTTGATTTCAGCTCACCATCCCAACTTAAACAAACCAGATGTTCTCAGTTTGTACAGGTTTCTTATCCAAATGTATTTTTCTCTATCAAAATGTTTAGAATAACTTGAGGTAATACAAAACTGCCACAACTTCAGATTGAAAGCATAAGAACTTAAAATTTTTCTGTATATGTCATAAAATTAACAGTGAATAGGTAGGTTATCAGTGAAATGATTTCTGATAATTGAACATTTGTAAGACCTAAAACTTCTTTTCTCTAAATGTCTACTTAGTGTATGAGATGTAGATTTTGTCTTTAGCTACTTTATAGTCCAAGAGAATATGAAAATTAAAGTTGGCTAGGTATGTTTTCTGGGTATCTTAGATAAATGTTAAGGATTAAAAGGACCGCCTATCCTGAATCTCTCCAATTAAGCTGCTTTCAGCATTGTTAGGGAAGTAATGTATGTGCATATTGATTTTCTAAAGCACTTGAATATTTACCTTAAAGAGCGGTATCATAGCTAGAGCCGTAGCTTGATTGCGAGTGTTTCTGTGTGTATTTGCCAGGCCTCCTGAGTCTAATGATATTCTGTAGATTGTTTGAATAGAAGGGAACTAATACTGATATAACTGTTTAGTGCAGGGCATTCACAATTTTAAAGCCACAGCCTAAATTGAGAAATACTATAAATTGTGGCCTAGTACTCATCCTCACACATTTACAGTGCACACAGTGTACATTTACATGCACACAGATATGACTGTGTATATGCACGTATACACGTACATATGACTGAAACCAAAGTTCCATGAAGGGATACTTATCTAAACAGTGTGCAATGAACTCTGATTATTTTGTACTCTATAAGTTCTTTAAATTTTTTTAGAAATGCTGGTGAGGACCTACGTAATTGATTTTATAACTCATTAATTTGTTGTATCCTACCATTCTGAAAAGCAGTGCTTTGAGCAAATTAAAGAGGGGATCAAAGCATTAACAACACAATCTGAGTGGGTTTATTTTGTTTTACCATTTCTAACAAGCCCCCAAATGATTTGGATACTGCTATTCTAGGACCACGTTTTGAAAAAAATCTGAGTGTTAGTGTTTATATACATTAAATACAAAGTGAAAATGTTCCTTCCTTTGTTATTCCTGGTTGAAGTGCTTCCTGTAAGAAATCCCTCTCACTATATACTTCTGGAGCCTGTCATTTGAAACAGGGTGTGTGAGCAGTAGCTACATGATGATGTCACCCATCACAGATACCTTTTCTCAACAAAAGTGTCCGAGTAGAAATGTTTCTTTCTTACCTGATCTGAGATGCCAACAAAATTTAAAGTCCTGGAGTTCAGAAGAGAAATTGCTCAGAAGGAAATTTATTATCATAAGTGTTACTTTTTGATTGGATTTCTCTAAGGAATTTATTGTCCCCCTCTCTATCTCCCCCTTCCCCCCGAGGAAACAGAAATGCTATTTCTCTGAGAAAACACTGATGAGGTTAACATAGTAATGTGTATTGATAACACATGCAATCATTATATGTTAGGTTAACTATTTTTATGATTAAAATTTTACTATCCAGTCAAAACCTTTTGCCTTATAACTTGATTATTTTAAATCATTTCAAGTAATATTTATCAATCTTATTTAAATTCTTTTCTATTAGAAAATAAATCTTGTTAACAATAAATCATTCAGCAAATTTTAATTTTATAAGCCACCTCTCAGAAGATAGTTTAAGATACATTACAATTTAAGATATTCCCACTTTATTTATATCATGTTCTATTTGTAAGTAATGAAAATGACTTTGAACTTAAACAGTGATAAACTCTGGATTTCCAATCTTATATGTAATTTCAGGAAAACCTCTCAAACACAGAGAGGCTCAGTTTTCTAATCTGTAAAAAAGAGATAAAATTTCTTACCTTTTGTATTTTTTTACTATAAAGATGCTGTGAAGAACAAATGAGAATGAATGTAAAGAGGCTTTATAAATCATAAGGTATTACTAGTATTCTATTTTCAAATCACTTTAGCAGTTACAGAAAAGTAGTAGTTTCTCCCATGAGACCAATTTTAATTATAGTGGTATTTGAATATATCAATCTTGTCCTTTAGTCTTAAAAAAAGATTAAAAGTCTATTTTGGATTCAGGAGAACATACTTTGACCTATAAAGACAATACATAAGATGATATAATTTTTTTTCTTTCTGTATTGCTAGCATATAATGAAAGGCCAATATTTACATTAAAAGAGAATAATTGTCCATGTATGTGATATTCTATTTGGAACAAGGCATAGAGATACCTAAAAGTGTATATAAAACTCATGTCCAGGGGAAGGTCTTTTCACCTTATATAAATCATACAAAAGATTCAGCATCACTTCCCTTCCCTCCATTTCTAACTGAAGTTTACCTTTTTGGTGTAACCAACTGCCCCTAAATGAACCTTGTGCTCCAACCAGTCTTGATTAACTTGTATAAGAAGTATCTATGAGGAGCATAGATTTTACCCAAGATTTTTTTATGGCAAGCTCTGATGTTTTATTAAAGAATTTGTTCTATAAAATTTGGATTCGTTAAAAAGGCTGGACTCAACAACTCAGAAGCCCTCATGTAGCCCTGAGGCCTCAGGATCCCCACCCCTGGTTAGCATCACATTCTCTAAAACGAAGTTGCACAAAACCTCTATACATCACCTTGTTCTCTCCAGTTTGTCCTTTCATTCTGCCAGTGATTGTTCACCTCCAGTCTTTCCAGATCTAGGATCATTCCAGTCTCCTCTGAATCTTTCAGCCCTTTGGTGAGAACTAAGCTTGGTAGAAACTGCAGAACAAAGGCACATCCCATTAGGAGGATTCTCCTTCTTCAGAAGTCAGTGGGGAATTATAAATAATAGTAAGGACTGATTAATAATAAGGAAAATTTTTTATTACATTTTTCTCTTTAAAAATATGCACTCCCTTAGAAAAAAATACAATATGGGTCCCATCTTTGATCATGGCAATATTGAACACAAGGGCAATGTTAACTGAACATATAGACCTCATTTGACCCTTTCTCTTACCACTGACATCTTTTCTTCTTGGGTCTTAGGTGGGACTTTTCTCTGAGGTTCCTTTTTGAACACTAATTCTTGGTTGAATATAAGCCTCAGGTGGCTCTAGGTGCTTGGAGACTATCTACCTGTCTTTAATTCCAAAAATAGGCAGCATTAGCATTTTAGTAACTAGAAAAGAATTTTGAGCGAGTTGTAGGCCACATGCGTATCACACTGTGTTCTTATCCTTAGTCAGGTAATAGGTACCCCTGGCCCTTACAGATTCCTCTTAGAAGAATTGCCCTATCTTTGTAAGAGCTTCACTGAGCTTTATTTTTTTTTTCCTCCTAGAAGTGAAATATAGTAGCTCCTTTGTCTTTTCTGAATTTCTAATTCTAATTCCTGAAAAGTGATGGATGATTTCCTTCACTAGTGTTGTCTGCCATGAAATGTGCATTCTTGGTGCACTTAAAAGAAATGATGTACTCTACCTTAAAAAATCATTGCATTTTTTTTCCCCTTGAATCTACCCCACAAGAACTAAGGTTTTCTCATTGCCATGGGTTATATTTTTATTGTGATCATGCCACTTTGTATACCAGAAGTAAATATTAATTGGTATAATCTCTGGCACTCTAAATTAGTATTGGAGATCCTTCTGCCCAGACAAAGGCAAGCCATCTCTGGGATTGTGTCTTTTCAGGATTCAATGTTTGGCTGGGAGAACTGGTCACATCTATATTTACTTAATTCCCCAATTCCTCCCTGATACCCCAATTCCAAATATTATTTTCTCATAGCAACTGGTATTACCTTCTTCTCTTTCTTTGTGCAATTTAAGTCATTCGCAGCAAATGTCATAGGGGATGGGTCCTTGAACTCCCAAATGAAGTCTGATTTTCTCTAAATAACTCAGTAAGATGCTCCAATCAGATTGATTTTTCTTATCATATTCCATAGCACCTCATCTTATGACACATTGTAAAGAGATTATTTCATCTTCTGCTAATGTGTAGTTAGAAATTTGGCATATTAAATGTAGGAAGTTCTCCACATTACTGGACCTTTGGTTCATCAAACTTTGTAGGCATTCTGTCAAGGTCACATTTGAAACTTGAAACCACATATAGTTCCTAAGGCTGGAAAATTTTTTATACCTCTTTTTATCACTTACCACTTTTCTGCCCTAGAAACCAGCTATACCATTCTTCCAACATTTCAGCAGTCTGTCTAAATCCAATATGGACTCCCCTTCTCCATCTTCTAAAGATGCCTGACTTCCAGTCATACTAGACAAAGAGTTCCCTCATTGACTGATAACCAGACTTGGAGAAGATTTCATGTTTTAGCTAGTCAGTCTAGGGAGGTTTTAATCATCCCAAATATATTGCCAGCAAAGAATCTAGTTTTTCTAAGAAGTCATGCTCTCCTAGTGCCTAGAATGGATATCAGTCATTAGGATCTTACCTCCTATTTCATATGGGTAGTTTCTGAGTCCCACCTACTTCAATGATCTCATGTAATGCTTTGTAAGCTTATCTTTCCAGACTGAATATCTCATCTCAAGTAAAGCACCTCACAATTTGATCTCAGAGGAGTTGCTATAGCTTCTTATCCAATTGTGAGGCAATAGTCCAGGACCATCATGAACCAGTCTTGACCCCCAACACCATGTATACTACCATTAGGTAATCCTGGGTAGGATGTGTACACTATTGGTGACTCAGTCCCAAGGTGATTATTTAATAGATACTTTAGTTACTGTATCATACTTTAGAGAATTGATATTTCAAAAAATAAGCAAAGATATTTTCATAGTCTAAAGCTTCATTAGTTTATGGAAAAAATGGAAAGTGTTTACTGTGCCCACTTTTTAATTGGAAAGAAAGGAATTTTTTAATCATAAAAAATTTGACTTTATACCATTAAGTAAAGAAGAAAGGCACTTAAAAAATGAAAAGAGAATCAAAGAGAAAGGAAGAAATATGTAGAGAAAAAGGAACAATCAAGAAGAGAGACATGATGAGGCCTCATATTAGTCTGACTGTTAGATTGTCACAGGCCTCTTGTTAATCTGATTAAGATACTTCGCAATAGAATTGAAATTTCAATAACAAAATGATCAGTATTCTTAGAATAAAGATTATGCAGCAGAGAAATGAACAGAAAAACATTTTAGAATCTATTCATGTCAATGTGTTTGATATGTGTATTTGAAACGTTCTAATCACACAGTGATGAAATAAAGGCCTTTGTGTTCCTTTCACAAAATAAGGCACTACCAAGCTTTTTGCCTCAGACTCCCACCTTTAGATCTGTAATTCCAAAGTATGTTTGTAGTCATCCTTTTCCTTCTTACTGCTACCTTATTACCAGGCTTTCAGAGACAATTACAATGTCTTCAAAATTGTTTTTTTCTGTCTACATTCTCTCCCATCCTACAATATATTCCAAATTAATACATAAAGTACTGCCACATCAGATTAAGTCCTTTCTCAAGACTTTTCAACAATGGCTCTCATCGTATTTAATTGAAGATCCTGGCCAAGAAATTGCAGTCTGTGCAATTTAATTTACCTATTCCTACAGGAACTTTACTCTTCAGCCTATTTTACTCTTCCTCAAATCATACATTGTACCATTTCATCTTGTTTGCTCTAACTGTTCATTCACTTACTTCTGTGTAGCATTAGAATGCCAGGTATTATTTGTCAGTTCTCTACTAAAGATCCACCTTACCCATGATCTAACTGTAACAACAAGAAGTAATTTTCCCCTTCCTCTTACACTCTATTATTTAATTCATTCTGGTTGCCTTTAATATATACATAGTCTTTCTACATGTAGTTCTTTGTAAGTGAATAGACCCATTGTATCTCTTCTACCAATTAGTCAAGCCATCATGAATTAGAATCTCCTAACTATCTGGTAATCTAGCTGTTTAATCATTTACATTGCCTGAAGCTATAGTGATATAGTATCTTAAATGAGATTAGGAAAATTTCCTCAGCTGATATATCATGTTGGACATTTGGACCAAAAATCTCTTGGATCAATGAGCCTACTTTTAAGCTAATTTTCCATCTGTCTTACCTGATCATTATTTCTTACCTTAAATATGAGTGTTATAGGTATTGTGGTAGAATATCATTTAGTGTTAAGTATATTTATACATTAAGAGAATTTATAGGTTTTTCTCAAGGAATGAATTTAATCTTTAAATGATCTACAGTTAGCTGGAAGCATATGATCTCACCAGTTCACTTCTGTCTCAATGTTTTAGGTGTCAGATATTGAAGTGCAGCATCTTTTTTTTCCTGAGATTGGTCAACTCCTAGAAGGATGAACAAATATTTTCTTAAATATCTAATCTACAAATAGGGGAAAAGTTAGCAAATTAATTTCATCCTTGATAAGCCTGATAGAAGTTTATTCTAATTCATTAAAATGTCATCTAGATTATTTGTATTCCGTCCCTCTATTCTTCTATCCAACCCCTCCTTGTATACACCAATAATCCCTTTGGAATAGTAGCACTAACTAATCATCCATAATTTTATAATGTCAAAATGTTGCCTCATTATTACTCTTCCTCCCCATTTTTATATTATCCCTCTAACCTTTCTTTCACCTTCACTTTCTCTCTATTGTCATAATATATTCCCATGGGTGATAATAATCTCTTCTAACATATTTGTTCCTGAAAGCTTCCATTTAACCCACAAACTTCTATTGAGCACATTAGCACATTTCACTTCTTTCCAATATTAATCTTACTACCAGTATAGTTCATTATATTTAACAAAACACATCTCCTTGCCAAATCTTAAACCAAAATTTTTCAATATCCATAAACTTCCCACAAAACTATAATGACCTTACTTCTTCCCTGACTTCCACATGCCAATGTCTAATTCCAAACACATTTTTTTTTTCCTTTTATTCCCAGTCTTTCTGAAACCATTCCCATTCACCATACCCCACAACCAGGATTCCTTGCCATTTCCCATATATGGGCACACCTTGTGCTTCCTTGCCTCCTTCGTTTTATTAAGTTGATTTTTCCTCCCTGAATACCCTTTTCCCCACTGAACCCCATTGAAAAATTTCCATCTTTTAAAGCATGGATTCTGAATTTGGGCAGTTTATGAACTCTTGAGAAAATGAAAGTAAATTTTATAGGTGTTCTTAAATACATTTTTTCCAAGTAGGGGGTTCCTGCACATTACCCTATGTGTGATAGGTACACATTCACTGTGTAATAAATAAAACTCATCCTTTAAAAACAGTGTAATGTTAATCTGTCATGGGATTAGTTTAAGGAATAAAAAAATGTAATTGGGGCTATCATCCCTTCATAAGATTAGAATTCCCTTCAATGTTATGGGTTTGTTTTTTAATGAATATGATAAATACATGTTCAGTTTTTTTTCTGTGCTTCTCAAAAGTTTTAATCAGTGAGGGGTAACTAAATTTTCTGGTCATCCTTTTGGTCTAATCAATAAGCATCAAAGAAATTACAGGTATTTGGAAGTCTGTGTGTTTCCAAGTAGGTTCCAACATGGAAGCTTAAAGGCTAGTTGTCTTCCTTACAGAAAAATTCAGTGCTTATTTCTTGATTGTTTTATCATTCCATGTTTCCTCCTTTCTCTTCCCAGGGGTCCACAAATTCAGCAGAGGCCTAAATTAATTAGGTAGATTACTAAAGCTAAAAGAAATAGTTTTTTATTAATATTACAAAAATGACACAAAAAAGAACCCAAATTTTGCAGGTCCAAGGCATTTTAGAGAAAGTAAGTACGTCTGTCTCTGGGAAATCCAGTTTGACCCACATACTTTCTTGCTCCTTTCCAAAGCTCTTCAAAAACAGCAGAAATTAGAAGTCTGTTTCCTAACAACCTGGACTTCTAGGACCACCCAGATTTCTATTAAAGAGTAACAACTTTAGTAATAGAATCAGATCTCTAACGTTTTTTCCAGAAAAAGAAGTACTGGTTTTTCTAACATAAAATTTCTTCTTAACAAATCCAGAGTATGGGCTTCATCAGTATTGCTCAGCAGTTAATGTTTCTTGTAATTTTTACTGTTGGTTTAAATCTATAAGTTTTAGACCATTTTATTTTTATTTAGTAGACTGAATTCTTACTTTAAATTCTACATGTGCAAACTTTAAAGAAAATGAAGGCATTTTTGCAAATTAGAGTTTTGAGCAAATTCTTCTTTAGAAGTGATTTATAGTTACATGAATATGTTTAGTTGTTTTCTAATCTATGTTTTCTCTTTGAAAGCAACAGCACTTATTGATCCGCTTCCAAAAGACATAATACAAAGTCCTTTATGTAGTTCCATAGTCTAACATTTTGGAAAAATGTTTGTTTACTCATAGTGTGTACATTACTCTTTCCTTAATGTATCTTTTTTCACTTGTATGGTATCACTGTCTTCAGTTTATTTTGAAGTGTAATGATAAAATGCATTAACATCCCTCATTCAAAGAATGTTTTAGAAGCGAATTTACTTAATTTTGTGATCCAAGAAAAGTTAACAGTAGAATAAATTATATCATATCTTATGATTTAATTTATTATCTTTTCTAAGAATATTTTTCTATAATTTCTTAACCTAATACTTTCTTCTCAGTATTATATTTTATTGAGTCCAGGGAAGAACCAGCAACTTGGGAAAATAATCTGAAATAAAATTAAAGCTATTAATTCCCAAGTTGTTTAGAAGATAATTAGATTAAATGTTGATATAATTGATGATGAACCTTCTGTTCATCAAGTGTTCTACTATAAAGAAATTGGAAAATTGTTAGAAAATTAACAGACTTATTATGGTCTATCCTTTTTTTTTTTTTTTTTAAAGAGGCAATATATCAATTGCCAAAGGCATCATCAATTTGTATAGCCAAAGTAAAGTATGAGAAAGTTGACTTGTGTTTTAAAGCCTTAAATATTTCTATAATTGCTGATATTGAACACTGAATTTTTAATATGATCAGATTGTTAAAAATAATAAAATTAATTTTCTCTCTTAAATTGCATAATATGACTCTAAAAATCTTTACTTGATATTGTTAATATAATCCAGTATTAAATATAGGGTGCTCAGTACCTGCTTTATAGCAGAACATAAAATAATACCAGGAGCTGAAAGATATATACCTTTAAATATGGGGTTATCAAGAGTATATCACATTTATTTTTAGCACTTGGTTCGTAACTAAGGTTCTTGTGATTTCTCATGGTATACTGAGATTACACAGAATAAAGCTATTTCTGTGGGTGTCACTTTCTTTTTTGGCTCTGAATTATTTTCTCTTCTGCGTTCCATTTCTGCTGTCACTTCTAGTATCTTTGCCTCACCACTGCATCCAAAATATAATATAGGAACCATGGTTAAATCTTAAAGTTGGTGACTTCCCACTTCTAATGACCTCCCACTTCTAAATTTTAAGAGAGGGATGTATAAATTAAGTTGCTTCTGAACATTAATGAAAGAATTTTTGTACATTTGCATTAAAATAAAATGCATATTAAACTCAGAATCCGTAGTATTATTTTTCTTTAATGACCAAATAGAGCAAGTATTAAATAATCTTTAGGTGGGAGACTATTTAGAAAGAAAAGGATTAGTATCTCTGTGAAAGTCAAGAATGTTTTTTCATAACTAGAAAAATCCACCGGAGTTCCTACTCCTCAAGTCTCCATTCTGGTTATAATTACAGAATGTTCAAAAAGGTTTACCTTTGGGATTGGGCTTATTATTAGTGTGCATATTTTTATTTTATTCACTGGGGGTGGTGGGGAGTAGAGGTGAGAACACATTTAGTGATAGCTATTCATTAGCCACCATTGAGGAAGAAATTGAACTTTAAAGAGTCTATCAAAAATTCTCTGGTCAGCCTTTTATTACTATCTTGTCTTGAGCCCTTTTTTTAATGACATCTATTATCAGATTGAAATGGCGATTGAGACGCTGCAAAAGTCTGACGGTCTGTCCACTCACAGAAGCTCTCTTCTCAACAGCCATGTAAGTTGCCTCTTCTTCATGTACACTAATCTCTTGCTTGTTCTGCATGTGTTGCTTGCCTCTAAATGCTTGTTTTATTTATTTACTTATTTATTTTGCTTCTTAATCTTCCTTTCTAAGCCTTTTTATGATCTCTGTATCATTTAATAACTATTTTGTACAGTGGAATATCTAAAACAGAACCACAAATGTAATGCTTTATTAGGTTTTTATACTGTTTTGATACAGATATAACATTTTCCAGTTAAAAAATAACAAGTTGTCATTTATTTGCAAAAAGTAATTAATGGGGATTTTAAATATTTAAAATACTCTATTCTGATATTTATTTCTTGTGGAGTAAATAATTAAATCTGTATCACTATATGAGACAGAGAAACAGGTTTGTCTACTTGTGTGACCAATAATACATTTTAAGTGGAAAAGAATTATTAATCTCAAACACAATGATAAACTGTTTGAAAGTTATTTATTTACCAGTAAAACTAAGTAAAGTAGGTAGTAAGCAGCCTCATAGATGAGCTGAAATCGTAAAATGTAAAAGAGAAATAAGTAAAAGTGGGCCAAATGAAAGAGCAAAGCCATAGATAAACCATAAAGTGCTAATCATTGAGATAAAGCAGAGTTACCACTACTATTTCTTGAAGCTTTTCACTTTGATCAGATCCATCACTATAACACTGGTAAGTGTAACAAGAATGATGACAATTTTGTGAAATTATAAACATTTTCATCAACTCTTCAAATTTGGGGAACCATTGAAAATGCTGATTAAAATTTTTCTTGTTAAAATGACTTTGGAGTATATGGAAAAAAAAGTAAATAGACGTGTAACTTTTAAATCTACTTTAGATAGACTTTCTGCTAAGCTAATGTTAGTAGAATATTAGTAGGAATTAGAGTTTTTCTTCCCAACTGACAGTGTATTCTTAAATTTAGGGATAACATTAGGATTTCTTAATTCTTTTAGAAAGAATTAATTAGGATTTCTTATTTCTTTTCTATAGTTTGTAACTGAAAAGTCCAAAATCAGATCACCCAAATGAAATATTTATTATTTCTTTCAATAAACCTACAACTTTACCTCAGAAAATGTTTTCACTATTCTTTCAAAGCATTTAAATTTTTAAGAATTTAAATTTTATATTCCAAAATTACATTAAATACCTCAACATACATCCTTATGTTCTTATACATTTGTTTTGAGGTGGAACATCGTGTCTTGTTTCTTTATCAAGGGAACGTATCATGGCAAAGAGAAACAAGTCAGCCAACTTGCAGAATGCCTATAATTTTCTTTCTGAAACAGTTTTTAAAATATATTTCCCCTTTCTGAAAATTGGTATTCAATTTCACTCTTTTATATATTTCTTTTTTTTTTTTTTTTTTTTTTTTTTTTTTTGAGACAGAGCCTCAAGCTGTCCCCCTAGGTAGAGTGCCGTGGCATTACAGCTCACAGCAACCTCCAACTCCTGGGCTCAAGCGAGTCTCCTGCCTCTGCCTCCCAAGTAGCTGGGACCACAGGCGCCCGCCACAACGCCCGGCTGTTTTTTGATTGCAGCCGTCATTGTTGTTTGGCGGGTCCGGGCTGGGGATTCGAACCCGCCACCTTAGGTGTACGTGGCTGGCGCCTTAGCCGGTTGAGCCATAGGCGCCGAGCCTCTTTTATATATTTCATAAGCATATTCCTGCTATATTGACAATGAGTCTGTGATTGTGTTGAAAACTGATTTACTATTACTGCTTGGCTCTGTGTGTTGGGGTGATGTTGATTAGCTGGTGTTTATGTTTTGGAAATGGCAAGTGAAAATGTTCCTTTCTCACTTTCAATCAGAAATGTACAGAGACATGAGGAGAGAAAATAAACTGGAGTTTGCAGTCACTCATTTTCAACTTTCAGGCTTCTATGTTGTACTTCGATATTCAAATCACAGTTCATTTTTATTTGAAATTTATATATTAACAAAATATGCTTAATTTTAACTTTAATTATCTGAATTAATATATTCATGAATAACAATGTAGGTAGAGTAATGTAGATTATGTTTTTCATATTTTTTAAATTTATTTGATTTGTTTGAAACTTATTAGCAACTATGTAGGGTTTTCAAAAAATTACTTTTCACTGGTAGAATTTATGAAGTAACATTTAATGTTAGTGAATCTGTGAATTAAGCTACATAAACAGCAAACAAATATTTATTATTCCATGACTTCATATTTTTTATTACATAACATAGCAGATCTTCCATATTGGTAACAACTGCCAGAGGTACTTCAGTATGTAGAAAGAGGGAGTGCAAGTATTGCTAATGATGTGATAATCTTTCTCTGTGCTGGTGTATTTTTATTACACCTCTAGCTATAGTGAAGTTCATTCAGAAACATATTTATACTCAAATCTTAAGACATACAAAGGATTCTACAGATTGTTTACAAATAGTAGAGAAAAGATTAGTGTTTCTGCTGACTAGTCAGTGAGGTTAGGCTCTCGCTGAACACAGGAAGATTTTTATCCTCCTTGGAAAGTTAATGATGCTTCCTGACATGGCTGCACACACCTGTAATCTTACCATTTTGGGAGGCTAAGGTGGGAGGTTTGCCTGAGTTTGAGACCAGCCTGAGAAAGAAAGAAACCCCCATCTCTACTAAAAATAGAAAAACTAGCCTGATGCTCTGGCAGGCACCTGTAGTCCCAGCTACTTGGGACACTGAGGCAAGGGGATCACTTGAGCCCAAGAGTTTGACGTTGCTGTGAGCTGTGATGCCACAGCACTCTACCCAGGGTGACAGCATAAGACGTAGTGTCAAAAAAAAAAAAAAATAAGAGGAAGTTAAAGATGCTTTTAATTTTATTACATTTATCTAAACTAGAATAGGTAAACTGAAAGTAGCTATTGCTTACATTCTTATTGATAACTGTTTGCTAAAAGTATTTTAAATGTAAAACTTTTCAGTGAATGGATTTCTTTTAATTTTCTATCAACATTTTAGATGCGAACTACAAGTTACCTTTATCTCTAACTATATAGGGCATAATATGGAATTATTTGAGGTTTGTGGGATTCTTTGAGGTGCTCAGTTCTTCAACTTTATGGTGCTCAGTTCTCTGATTTATCTTTATTTTCTACAAAGAATCGGTATCATTAGAAAAAAATTGGAAATTAGCAATAATTTGTATGATATATTTACTTGTTTCTACAGAGGGATATTAATCATGACTTTTGAACTGGAAAGTCAATTTTCATTCTATTTTGGGGTGTGGAATACAAAGGATTTCCTATTTTCTTTTTATATATTTGATTATTCACGGTAATTTAAAAGACCCTTACTAGGATCAAATCAAGTAAGTAATTTCCTCTGAGTAGAATCCAGCTTGATTGCTTTGCTTTTCAACAATCTCTATAGTGAACAATCTTTCCACATATTAGATAAAGAAGTGGGGTGTTAAATTTTGAATCCCATTTTTCAGTATATTCTTAATAGAATTAACATGATGGCAGTTATTTCAGTACTAGCTTTTCATGGGCAGTCAGTAAATATCTTTTAACAAATTGAACTTCCCAGAGAGTAAGGATTTTTATATCCTGTCCATCAATGCATCCCTGGTACCTAGCACAGTGCCTGATACATAGTAGATACTCACTAAACACTAGCTAAATGAATAAACATGGGAAATACAAGGGAACAGACCTTACTTACCTTAAGTACTTTAGGATGCATTTGCCAGTTACGTGTGCAAGTATTTGGAAGATTTATATATATACATGTATTGTTTCCTTTGTTTTCAGATTTGCTTCAGTAGGGTATGTGCAAACATTGTTGGTAAAGGGTGGTGTCCTCCTTGCATACCATTTGAGTAAAGAATATATGCTCATTTTATCATTTCCCTACATGCAGCCTTTAGTTTAAGAATAAACAATTTTTTTCCTCCAAACAGTGCAATCCTTTAAAAAGTACTAGCCAAGAGTGACATTATTCATCTCCTTGAATTTTAGAATGATGCTTTTGATTTAGCGTTACAAAATTCTATGAGTATAATAACTTTTATTTAAATATCCTTGTATCTAATATTTTGCATGTGAAGATGCTATGGATAAATGATGTATAGTCTGCCTAAATCTAACTAGAACATCTAATTTTCTTCATTGCAGACATTATTTTATACTATTTTCCACTTTTATTAATATAAATTTGTAACAATTGATGGTTATATTGTGTTCAAATTGATATTTTCTATAGAGTATAAATTTGCATTCAAAAATGTTGTTAAATTAATTTTTCCCAATTTATAAATAACGTTTAAGGTTGTTCATTTTCTTGGAATTTCATTTTAAGTATGTAAAAAGCTTTAGGTATTTATTTTATATACTTTTCACAGTCTAGCAAATGTTTGTTTCATTATTTTTGCTGGTTTTAGCTACTGAAATAAATTCAGCTCAAAGCAAAACCTTGCTTTATACTCACTTTCCTGCAACTTTGCTATGTTGTAAATATAAGTTATTGCAGAAATAATGGCCTGTTGACATACATATTATCAGTGAGCTGAACTTAAAATGAATCCTAATGGATAATAATCCATCTGGGGAAGAATGCCAAATGTTACATTTAGATGTTGATTGGGCAGTGCATTATTTATTTATTTTTATTTGTCAATCAGGATTTCCCTTTGGGAATAGCAGAAACTGTTCATATTCTTTAATCTGTTCTGATTAATATAGATTAAATGCAAAGCTTGAAAGATAAAATTATCACAGTTTCCACCCTTAGATGAGTTTGTTAGTTCATTAGGAGAATAATCAGGTTTTAAAGATAAAGGTTATAAGTTTCCTGTGGCTATGTTAGGACTTTTAAAACATAAATGTAAACCAATATTTTACAAGACATTTTATAAAAGAATAAAAGAAATAATAATATTTTAGTTCTAAATTACTAAATGTTAATAGCGTTGAATTCTAATTAACAAATGCATTTTATTAAAGACAAAACTGAAGCAAACAGTACTTACCATAACAGGCGTTAACTTCCCTTGAGCAGTGCACAGAGTATATGCCTTAAGGTTACACTTAAACTTACACAGAAACTGCCAGATTTCTCTTCCAGTAAAAGTAATGCTTTGTAGTATTACTAGAAATGCTAGATAATGCTTTCTAGTATTTCTAGTATTTCTGTGTTATTAGACTCAAATGTCTGATTTATCATTTCATCATGTGTTAAAACCTAAAAGTTAAATGCTGACATACAGAATGCAGACTACAATTCCTAGCTAAATCTCAAATTCTCGTCTGGTAGATCCTTAAATATGTGTCTGCTTACATAGTGCATTTCTAGGTGGGGCACTGATTTTCAGACTTCTTAGCTGGTACTCCCAGGGCAACAGAGCCACCTCCATCCTTACAGGGCTTTTATCTCCACTTGACTTCCTTCTGTTCCTTCAAAGTGCTCTCCAGGCTTCTGAAGAGGGACAAAGTTCCTCTTCCTGCAAACATGGGGCAGAAAGCAAAATATAGCTTTGCTACTGTCAAATAGTTACCAAAATACCAGGTCTTGTGGAATTTTTCCAACTGACTAGTATGTATAGAAATAAATAAATAGACATATACATATATAAGTTTAGTTTTTAAAAACTAGTTTAGAAATGAATTTTTAAGAAAATAAACTATATAAAGAACAGTTTATAAAACATTACACATTTTGACTTACATAGCTATGTTAAAGAACTGCACAGCCAATCCAACAAAAGCTTCATTTTCCTTAAATTATTAATGGACTATTAATAATATCATTTAGGCTTGTCAGTAGTTATGTCAACTTTTGCTATAATTATTTCACTTTTAATGTGAAAAGTTTTCTTCGATTAAGAGTCATTGGATTAACTTCTTTAATACATATTTAATTCTTAAGTATGTACAGTATAAATTCTTATATGTACAGTATATAAAATGTGAATACACTGTTGGACACAAAATATTTGATACTGAACTTTAAAATTTGTACTAGTTTTCACTTTTATGAAAGGTAACTTACGGTAGTACCTTTGAAATAATCCATTATTGGATTTGCCTTTTCAAATTTTTTTATAAAATGTTTATCTGCAAGATAATTTTCATGACTGTGAGAAATGAATAAGCTCTCAATTTTAGACATTTGTCCATTAAATGCTGCAAGAAGACTAGTGCATAGCACAGTTTGAACATGTTTTTTATTTGTATTTCTGGTTAATTGAATAATTGTTTTTGCTCTGTATTACCAGTATTTTACATTAGATCTATTTTCATTATTTGTATACTTTTGATAATAAAGTTCGTGTTATAAAATTGATTATATTCATTACGTGCTCTTTAAATGAAGATTTTCTATATAGATATATCTGCTGTACATTATTGAATTTTTTCATTCATGTTTGTTAAGAAATCATACTATTATGCCTTTTATAATATGTGCTATTTTATGAGAATAGATAGGTACACATGTAAACCTATCTTTGGCATTTTTAACTCCTTGCTTTTGTGGAAATGGAAACTTCATTAGTTTATTTGGAAAATATTACTATTTTACAAAAAATATTTACATTTGTTACATGTTTGCCTTTCCAGAAATGTTTTTTCTTGGTAATTTCCTTATAGTTCTTGATAGCTAGAGCCTATATTGCTTTCTTTAATGAACTGAGACAGGAATCAACTCTTGTTCTGTCTCGTATGTATACACAAAACAAGAGCTAGCACCTTTGTGCAGTATAGTTCACTGGGGCTGCTGTGACACCCACTGAAATGCTACCAAATACCATTTTCCTGAAGCATGTGTATGGAATATTATGAGTCAAATTTTTACTGTCACATTTTATGTGTAGCTCCCTCAGATGTGCTCATAATCAATAAAGTCTTAACATATATTAAGAAACCAAGACTAAACAGATATGCTGTCTCACCTAGAATTATAGGCCAAATTCTAGTTTCAGTCTCAGTAAATTAATTTCCCAGTTTACCTCTTCTCTTTTATACTAAATAAATATGTGTAGTGAATCTATTTTATGGGTCCTTTAGAATACTTACAAATCATATCTGACTGCCTATGAAGTTACAGATCATTCATATCAAAAGAAATCTTTATACCCTGTAACATAACTGTCATTATAAAACATTAATATTTATTTTGTGTAATCTTTTTAAAGTTTTAAATATGTTTAAAAATACATATTCACAGGCATATATTTTCTATAAAGGCCATTTTGTCTTCCTGACCAGAATATTAATTTTATTTTTAGAAGTGCTCTTCTGCCTTGTAGGTTTGGTGGCTACATTTTCTAAGCCAACAATCAGTATGAGTTTAATTACATAAGCATCAAGTAGTAATAATTAAAATTAAAAGTGTTTTGGAAAATTCAGCTGTTATGATTAGAAATTATAATTCTGAAAATATTTTTTAATGGATTTTTTACTAAAAGTCTAAAAGTTCAGGTTCTAAGCTTAATCACACATCTTAAAGTATTAGAAGCATAATGGAGAAATAGATCATTTGTTTATATGTTGTTATCATCATTTTTAGAATTATTTATAAATTCCTAGAGGACAAGGGTGAGATCACATTCATCTTTGCCTCACTTTGAGCAGCTTTGACTAGCTCATAGTTGGTGTTCAATAAATGAGTTCTTTGGCTTACATTACTATTTATATTTAACTTGAATTGCACATTAAGTATCAACTCTTTATTATACCTCTTACATGTGTATGAAAATTTTGTTGCGATAGGTAATAGGAAATATTTGTTTCGTGAAACTAACAATTGGCTTAAAATAATCAGGGAAAACATGAGTGGGAAATAAAACTCCAGCATTGAGACAATATATAACCTTAAGAAAGTCATTTAAGTCTATTTCTTTTTCCTTTGGTAAATAAATAAATAATTTAATTTTGCAGGTGTTAAAATTTAGCAATATAGACTTGGATTTGATTTTCTAGAAAGTTCTTATACATTTTATACTTTAAACATTATTTCTTTTAATTACAAGACACTATAAAACTTTAAAATATGAACAATAGACTGAGAAAATATTGCTTTGCCAAATACCACTGTAGTATGTGTTTTAAAATTGTGAAAAAACTTTGAGGCAAAAAAATGGTTGTAATAAATTGTTCTTTTTCATTACATATAAATTCTTTGCCAGTGTCTAGTGAGTTTCTTTCCAGTTAAGAAAGAAATTACTGAATTTTATTCTTCTTACAGAATTTGTCCTAATAGACAATATTGTTACTGTATTATCTAGTGGTAATTTGAGATACGTAAATTAGAATTTTATAAAAATAAATAGAATTTGGCCAGGAACGATGGCTTACTCCTATAACTCTAGCACTCTGGGAGACTGAAGTTGTAAGGATCTCTTAAGCTCAGTAGTTCAGGACTACCCTGAACAAGACCAAGACCCCATCTCTACTAAAAATAGAAAAAAAATATCAGAGTGTTGTGATGGGCACTGTAGTCTCAGCTACTCAGGAGGCTGAGGCAGGAGGATCCTTTGAATTCAGGAATTTAAGGTTTCTGTGAGCTAGGTTGATACCCTGGCACTCTAGCTTGGACAACAGCATGAGACTCTGCCTAAAGAAGAAAAACAAATATATTAAAGGCCCTTATATAAAAACTCACACAAGGAAGCCTACTGTCCATGTGTTGTAACACCCCAGCACTAAAGCTATATTATATATCATGCAGCCAGGTGTGGTAACATGTTTTTTTCTGTAGTAATTATATGTTTGGTATTTATGACCAGTTAACAGAATTATTTGAATTCCCTGAAGAGGTGTTTCTCTCCAGAGTTGTGATCAAAACAGGGAAAATTAGTATATCTCTACATGTGCTTAAATATTTGAAGAAATACTATCTGAGGTCATACTGATTGCCTCCATATTTCTGAGAATTTTCAAAGCCAGATTATACCAGCCTCTGAACTACACAGCAGTTTATTCTAAGAATTGATGAAGAACTCCTAAGTATTTCTATATATTGTCTTTGCAGTGTCTTGCAGAAATTTTGGCAAATTATATGATTTCTGTGTGTTTACTGTGTCTTACCTCTCCCAGCTCCAGTGGCTGTTGGACAATTACGAGACAGCAGAAGGAGTGAGCCTCCCCAGAAGCACTCTATACAACCACTACCTTCGACACTGTCAGGAACACAAACTGGACCCAGTCAATGCTGCCTCTTTTGGAAAACTAATAAGGTCAATTTTTATGGGGCTACGAACCAGGAGATTGGGCACTAGGTTAGTACTAAAAAATAAGATCATATACTAATCTCTCTTTTTCAAACTAGAATAGTTTGATATGTTGTTTAAGCAAAAGGATTTGATTATAGGTAAAAAATACAGAATTACTTAGTTTATAAAATCCCCAAGAAAAGGAAAAATGACTATTCAGTGAATACTACCAAGCCAGAATAATGGCTGGTAGTTGACCAGAATATGTTGACCTAAAGATTAACTTAGCAAAGCTTTCAGAGAAGTTGATTGTCAAACTTATATAGAAATTAGCAGGGTAACCTGCTAATTTACAGGCTGCATATACAAGACTTGCATATGATACTTTAAAAATTGGTATATCACTATATTCTCTTTTTGAAAATAACCATACTAAAGATGATGCATAGTAAATGGAAAGCTCTAACTATGGAATAGAGGAGTTGATTGTCAAACTTAACCTGCTAATTTACAGGTTGCATAAACAAGACTTGCGTATGATACTTTAAAAATTAATATATCACTGTATTCTCTTTTTGAAAATAACCATACTAAAGATGGTGCATAGTAAATGGAAAGCTCTAACTGCAGAATACTATAGCTATGTATTTCTTGACTGTTGCAAAATTATTTATGCATTTAATGGTCATTATAAATAACTATAGGATTAAAATAAAAAATTAAAGTTCAGGTGGCGCCTGTGGCTCAAGTAGTAGGGCACTGGTCCCATATACTGGAGGTTGTGGGTTCAAACCCGGCCCTAGCCAAAAACTGCAAAAAAAAAAAATTAATTAAAGCTGAGTCTTTCTTTTCATTTCAGGGAACCAATTATAAATCACTTGATAAACTTGCAAATATAAGTGCTTAAAGTCCTCATTGATGACATGGTCTATTTTATCTTTATTAGCCTTTTTTCCCCCTGCTCTTAATGTGAACCCATACATGTGTGGAAGCAAAAATATAGTTCAAAATATTTACAAAATATTATCTGCATGTTGGCCACCTCTTTGTAAAAATTTATAACGAGCAGTTAGCTACAGTTTACCATTTTCCCTATGTATAGCAACTTTAGGGGCTACTTTTGGGACACCCCATATCTTATGCTTTCTTATGAAGAAGTAGACAGCTCTGGTGAACTATGAGTGGACAAAAAGGGTATAATCTAATGGTAATAAACTGAAGAGAACTCAGCAAGGCTTATTTGGTTAGATCCTTCTATGTCCCTATGTCTTTAGAAAAAAGGACATTGCTTTGTACCAGGTACAGAAAGGACCTCCCTGAAATTGATAACAGAGGAAGAGGGGTCTGGCTACCTGTCACTGTCAGCCAATATGCAGAGAAAAGGATAGGTCCCCCAAACTTTGTCAGAATGTCAGCGATTCTGGAGAACAGTGAGAGTAGCCTCTCCAAGACTGTTCTGTTCTTCCATTTCCAAAATCACAAGCTAAAAGCAAGAACTGTGCTAACCCTTATCTTAAACAACAGTGATTAAGACTTACCTTAAACAACAGTAATCGCCACACCACAACCCATTACCCGCAATAAACAATAATTGATATAACCCATGACTCAAAACAACATTCCCATTTCAAAGTTAATCTCCTAAATCAATTGCCCTAAACTACTCAAGATATACTCTTTAGATTAAAGCTGAGTTTACAGAACAAGATCCAAGAACAGGAGACAAGGCACACTTAGGACCTAACCTAACCCAACCAGCTGTCAGCCCTCACCCGACAGACTCCATCTTACTCTCACTTCTTGTGCTCTCCCAGTGAGGATCTCTTGACCTATTTGCCAGGGAAAGCAAGCTAGGTTTTATGGCTCACTCCAGAGGAGAAAGGGTGAGGGGAGTTTTCTCTAGTTTGTATAGCCCACTGCGGCTGTTTCTACAAATGGCATATTTGGGGATAACGTGTCAGTTTTTGAGATTTATAAGGTCTGAATATATTCAAAGTATGAATTATTTTGTTCCTGTTGCATTTTAAGTGATTGTACATCTTTAGATTCAGCTCTCTCATAAATGTATTTTCTTCCATCTGTACTTGAAAAGGTAGTGTATTTTAAACTGGAGAATATGATTGTCTATTCAGACTAAAGGAATAGCTTTCATTCCCCTTAAAAAAGCTTTTTGTTTCTCTAGTATTTTTTTTCAAAACCACAAAAATCATTATCTGAGGACCTAACCTACTGCTTCTTAGCTGATAGCTCTGTAGTTATGCATACCATGCCAATATTTTGAAACTCTGGGCTTTATTCAACATTCTAATAGCAGTATTGTTGTGCTTCTTTTGTTACTGAAAGGGATTTCAGTGGTTCCTATTTTGAGACTCCATTCAAACCTTGAAACACATCTTTAAAATAGAAAGGGACAAAATTGGGGTTGTTTGGGTTTGTGAATGAGTGGAATCTATACTCCTGTAAGTACATTTGCTGTATTGCAGCTTTTACTTTCTGATGTCTGGGTTCTCACACCTTTCCTATGCAACAAATATGTCTCCTATTCCTTTTAAAATTATGGATAGTGTTTACAATTAAGAATGTAAAGCAAAAAAAAAAAAAAAAAGAATGTAAAGCAAAGCCTAGAAAAATAAGGAGAATATTAATACACAGGAGAGAATTTAAACAAATGATATGGTGAAGCCGTTCAAACCAGAACCAGATCTTTTCTAAAGTTTTTAGATGTTAATAAATATAATAGGCATGTTTTAAACAAATGCAAAGCAAAAGGCATCTTTTGTTAGATACCATCTCCAAATGAAGTTTGAAGACCATGGATGTGCTTCTTTCCTCCAACCATTCCTAATGAAATGAAACAAACAACAACAACAACAAAAACACACTCCCTCCTAACCCAAAATACAGGAACCTTAAAGGAAACCAGACACCCATTTCCTTGGGGTCTCACAAAAGAGAAATCATTGTACTCTGCAGTTTTGTCTTGTAATTTACATGTCCTGCTTCCTGCCCTAACATCTTTCAGTTTGTACAAGAGAATGCAACAAATTGGCTTAGGGTGTTTTTTGTCTTTGTTTTTTGCTCTATTGTGCAGTGGATTTTGGAGATAGGATCTTATCTGTGCAGTGGAATGCCTTTCTTTACAGGCATTAAGTTGTCATATCTGCTTTATTTTGCTAAAAGCATGTAGGTATCTATATTCCTACATTTTTTATAAACTAGTGATATTTATAGAATATGATTTTAAAGTTTTTTATATAGTATTGATTAAATATATATATTTTTAATTTTGGAAGTAAAAATCTCTGTTTTTATAAAAAATATTTAATCTACACTGTTCTTGCATTTCTTTTTGTAAATGGAAAAAAAAAATGAAAGCACTGATGCTTGCTATATGTAGACTTGTGAAAAACTATTTTCTCTTTGCAAGAATTTACATATTTAAAATGTTATTTTTGCAAGAATTTGCAAATTCCATTTAGATCAAAAGTTTGTCATTTCTAATAGCAAACATGGTCTTTCTCATGAACATGGGGAAAGTATGACATTTTTATTCTAGGTGGAAATTTGCCATTTTCACAGAGAAGTTTCCTCATATCTGTTGTGACACATCTTATTCATCCTGCAAAACTGATATGAATCCATAAAAACAGAGACTAATAATATGTTTCAAAATCAATGAATTCCTACTTCCTTCTTAGTTTTTAAAATATTACGTAACAGACTTCATCAGAACATCCTGTAACAGTAACAATATCTTAATTCATCATCTTTGAAGTAAAGAGAAAAATATTGAACTAAGACAATAGAATTAAGATTGTTTTCATTGTTCTATATAGGCACTTTATAATAAATGTGTATTTACTGTGCAACCCTTTATTCTATTAATGAGCTTTTATTGGTCAAAAACTTTTTTCCACTGTTACCCTTTCTAAATTAAATTTAAAAGATAAATTGATTGTATAATATAACTTGAGTAGAATAAATAGATTGTGTGACTAATATTTAAGTGGAAACGTATAAGGAAATATTTTTCTTAGGACCTTCAGAGTCTTACTCAGAATCTTATTTTGATTCTTCAAATGTCGCTCACCACAAAAAATACAAGTAACATGAAGAGGTAAATCATACATAAATATATAGTATTAGTAAGCTGCTTTTACTTGGTTTTCTAAATGTGAAGTTAAGTGGACAGACCATGTGATTAACATTAGCTTAACTGACTTTTGTGTTTCCAATATTTATTGTTTTTTCATGAAGAGGAAACTCCAAGTACCATTACTATGGGATTCGTGTCAAGCCAGATTCCCCTCTTAATCGTCTGCAAGAAGACATGCAGTATATGGCTATGAGACAACAACCCATGCAGCAGAAACAAAGGTAGACCCTGGACTTATCACTGATGACGTCAAAGCTATGTACTTCTCAGCTGTTTGGATCTCTTTTGTTCTCAAGAAAAACCTAAGTAGAAAAGAACGTTATTACTGTCGGCATGCTTTCACTATGGATAGCTCTTAAATATGATTTAGAATTTCAGTGATCCTGTATGTTTTCCAAATTTGAAAGAATTACCAGTCAGCCTGTTTGGTTCCTTTTAAGTTAAGTATGATATCCCAAACTGTTCAGACAAGGAAACAAAACACAAAACCTAAGGAGGAGACCCAAGTAAATACCAACTGGAGAAATTGGTTTCCGTATTCATGAGTTTCTGACACATGAATTCTGCACATCCCTTATGTCATCTCTTTTGACACAGTATGAATTTTGTAGAATGTTTGAGACTTCTTACATGTTCTTTGAATCTGATTTTCATAGACATAGAATTGTGAATGTTAGAGCTGTAAGAGACCTCAAGCATTCGTGGAGGGATGGAGGATGGATGGATGGATGGATGGATGATGGATGGATGATTGGATGAATAGAACCATAGATGTAAGAATTGAAAAATGCCTCAGTCTTGTCTGAACTCACAACCTTATAACAATCAAAATATTAAAACCCTGTTTTTGAGATGAATCCCAGAGGGGTTAAGTGATTTGTACCAGTCCAAAATACTATTGTATAGCTAAGGGCCTTCTAGTTCCATGTGCTTTATGTCACAAGTCAGAGTAAATCAAATGAAAAATCTTTCTCTCTTTGCCAGCATAGCTGAGCCATGGCAGTAGTTAAGATTTTTCTTTTCAGTTGAGCATGTAGAATTAAGTAAGAAAGGAAGCTTCCACATAGGTCCTAATCCATTGATCTGGAATGATTAGTTGCATTGGCCAGAACTCTACATCCATACATGTTTAGTCAGAAACATTAGCCCTAATTCAAGAATATATCACACAGTAGTCTTTTATCTATTTAGTCTCTAAAGACTTATTGAGTCTCTACTGTGTGTTTGGTCCTGTAGGCAGAAATAAGACACAGATTTTACCTTTGAAGTTAGAAGGGGAAGCAGATTGAGAATTGAAAATTAAAAAGGAATGCAATCTGAGAAATACTGAAATAAAGCTTTCATCAAGAAACTCTGTATTCCTTTAATACAGAGGAATTTTCAGCAAACTCTGGGAAAGAGAGGATTAGGAAGCTTCACAGAGAAAGTTCTACTTGAGCAGGAACTTAGAGGAGTCACAAAAATAAAGGAATATTCAAGCAGAGGGAAAATGCACTTAGCGTAAAGTCCATGATATCTTTGGTAAACAGTCCATGACTTGATGAGGTTGGTATTACGGAAGGAGAATTGAAGAGAGATTATTGAGTAGTTTAGTGGGAGACAAGATTTAAAAGGAGTTTGGATCATATTTTAAGGTATCTGGTTGTATATGAGCTAATAAGTTTATTGTTTGTGCAGAACATAGCTTTGAAGCTATGTAAGGCTTTGAAGAAAACAATGAAACTTTGATTTTTTCTAGAGAGATGACTTTTTGATTTTGGGCAAGACATATTTAATGGAAAGAGACTGGAGGTAAGGATCTTGTTAAGTGGCTTCAACACAGTCATAATTTCTAGTGTAAGTGTTCCAGACTGAAGAGTGGCTGCTCTGTCAGGTATCTAAAGGACTTTTAGATTTTTTTTATTCACAGAATTGAAATCTCATTTTTTAATTGGTGATCCTTATATTTTGATATGTAGCCAGTGAAACATACTAAGAAGAGCTCTGGAAAAAATCATAAAGTAAATTGTGAAATAGTAACTTATATGGCTGGAGACGGAGTTTATGTGAGTTGTAATAAATTATTATTGTTTTGAGTTTTGATTGTTTTTTCCATCTGTTAGTGGGAACTCCAGATCCATAAAAGGATCTCCAGAGCCATAAAAGGTAGCAAGCTATCTTAGTATAGTGGTAATTGCTTTTAGAAATAGATAAATTATGGATGTGTTTAAGAAGTGAATAAAACTCTGAGTAATATTAATACATTCTGCTGACTTCACTTTCTTTTTGAATTTGATTCTTATTTCTTATTAAACAAGAATGTTAGAGAACCTAAGTACTGAACCTTCTTTTAATTTGTTGCACTCTTTTAATGATAACAGTTTTGGATTATGGACAGTTGCTCCTAAAATGATGTCTTGCTAACTGATTGCAGTGTTAGCATTACCAACTGCACAGGCCTGACACTGGGATGAGCAGGGCAGCCAGAGCCTTTTCTTTGTTGTCTCTCTGAAGGAATCTATTTATAGATAACATTGATAGCCCTTAACTGAAGTCAGTTATTCCATTGTGCAGAAATATTCAGACAAGAGAAAAAAAGTTTCTCTCTATGGGTGTGTATACAAGGACTAAGTTAAGAGTATTTATTAAAAATTATGTGAAAATAACATTTTAAAAATTTGTCTTATGACATAAATTTTTAAAATAATAATTCTAAAACTTAAATGATTATACTCAGTATACATATTAAAGTTTATATAAGAAGAGACTGTCACTCTTTTGTTAAATACAATTGACATGTAAAAGGTTCAAAATATTTTTTAGCAAGAAGTAATATTTAATATTTCAGAGTATTCAAATTATTTAAATATGTCAAGGTTTAATATATATATCTATGTATTCAGATCTTCCATAGTGTCAATTTAGGTTTTCCATGTTCTTACTATAAAAAAATTTAAGTATATGTAGTGATTCTTATTTTATTAATTAAATTTAAGATTTGGAGCCCAAATTGGTAACTCCCACCTGTAATCCTAGCACTCTGGGAGGCTGAGGCAGGAGAATTGCTTGAGCTTAGAAGTTTATTATAGCCTGAGCAAGAGTGAGAATGTTTCTCTCCTAAAAATAAGAGAAAAACTAGGTAGACATTGTGATGGATGCCCTTAGTCCCAGCTACTCGGGAAGCTAAGACAAGAGGATCTCTTGAACCCAGGAGTTTGAGGTTGCTGTGAACTAAGCTGACACTATGACATTCTAGCCTGGGCAACAGAGTGAAACTCTGTCTCAAAAATAATTAAATAAATAAATAACATAAATAAATTCACAAACTGAAGTTTTAGACTTTAATTTGTACATTTTTAATTTGGAATTAAGAGTAGCTTTAGGGCTATTAATTATTGTTTTATTAATATCTAGCTTTACAATTTCTTGAGTTCCTTTGTATAAAGTGTCTCACTTAAAGATTTGATAGGCTGTAGAGGAAATTTCCACTTATCTACAAGTCAGATATTTAGCAGCATTATTCTGTAGAATATAGTCATGAGTCTGAAAATAAATAGAAATAGCTTCTGATTGGAAAGCAGATGTCATAGAGCACATAGTTTCACTTAACTGACAAGATGAAGCCATTTGCCTAAAATATAGGAACAGATTAGAACCCATTGATTCTTAGGCAATCATAGGATATGACAGCTGGCAAGAGTAAATAAAAGTAGACAGAGTCTTCTGTTTACTTTTTATGTATTCACTACAGCAATCTCTGGACATTCTATGGAGAATACTCTAGTAGATCCTTTGAGTATTGTGTTAGAGACTAGACTCTAGTCTAAAAACAATGTAATAACTGCTTTGCATATGGGTAACACTATGGATAATCAAGAGCTAAAAGGCCCTGGTTAAGTAGGCAAAAGATTGTGCAATGGATTTTTATGTATCTTTTGTTGGAAGTATTTTTTTTTTAATTGAGACTTTTTTTATTTGTCACCCTTTGTAGAGTGCATCATAGCTCACAGCAACCTCAAACTCTTGGGCTCAGGTGATTCTCTTGCCTCAGCCTCCCAGGTGGCTGGGACTACAGGCACCTGCCACATCGCCTGGCTAGTTTGTTTGTTTGTTTGTTTGTTTGTTTGTTTGTTTTTTGTTTAGCAGGTCAGGCCAGGTTCAAACCCACCAGCCCTGGGGCATGTGGCCAATGCCCTAACCACTTAGCTACAAGCACCCAGCCTGAAAGTATTATATATGAAAATAATTTTCACATTTAAATGAGGTAGTCTTTTTGTTTTCAAGGAAATTCACTCATGGATTAAATTTGTCCTAACTTAGACAATAAATAAATTAGGTTATCATAGAGCAAAAAGGAGATCAGTAATTTTCAGTTCTTCAAACTAAGTAAAAATGTTTGCTGCAGTTTATTTTTAATGCTTTTTAAAAGAAATATGTAGAGAATGTTGGCACATATATTTCAGTTATTCTTCCAAATTCTAGTAGCAAAAAATGGTAGAATAGAGCCAAGTGCTTTTGATAGTATGCTTAGCTTTGATAATATGTTTGATCGTAAGCCATTCTCAAAATATTAAATTTTGTTTGTCATTTCTTCAACAAATACATAACAACTATCATTTGCATACAGAATATGTACATTACATCTAAAAAGATATCACAGAATCATAGACTGTTAAAGCCAAAAGAGAGAGATCACCTAGTCCAACGCATCTGTCCTCTTGATGAGAAAACTGAAATCCATAAACAGTAGGTAACTTACCCATAATCATGTAGCAACCAGAACAAGAACTCAGTTCTCTTGTTTTTGTTCTTGTAAAAATTTCATCCTCCAGGAGGTAAGGTAACCCAAACAAAAACATACATAATGTAATAAAATTTTTATCTATAAAATAAGGAGAGAAATCACATTTAAATGAATATATTTCCATTGAGTGAGCAAATATGTCACTTCTTGCCTCTTTGCATGGTCCCTTCATAAGAATTGGATTCTGGGGAACAAACCTTTGTGTGGCTAAGAGGAGAGAAAGATAAGTCAATTGGGAAGATGGCATAGCAAGGACACTTTTGCTTTGGCTATAGACAGAGGTGAAAGCATGCATGTTCCTATTGAGTGAGGGAGGAAATCTAAGACCTTTTGTCATTAGATGACCTCTCTTAATATAGGTTTCGAAGACCAGTTAAAAGAATCATATATTTAAGATTGCAAAATGGGAATTTATTATAGGCTCCTTTAACACTTTTACTGAGTATCTGTCACAACCTCACTAAGCCTCAGTTTCTTCATCTGCAAAATGGAAA
This sequence comes from Otolemur garnettii, assembly GCF_000181295.1. Taxonomy (NCBI): domain Eukaryota; kingdom Metazoa; phylum Chordata; class Mammalia; order Primates; family Galagidae; genus Otolemur; species Otolemur garnettii. Next base: position 23,508,274 of record NW_003852401.1, read on the forward strand.
TTAATAATAGACTACCTCACAGATGTTTTAAAGTTCAAAAGGAAAACAGCATTTAAAAGGCTTTATTTATAATTGGGAACATTCAAGAATTAGGCAATAATTATTACTGTTATTATTATACTATAAACATTAGAGAAAAATCTTTAGAAATTTTCGGGTGTTTGGGAGAAGGAACCCTTCAATTGAGCAGATTTGGCTTCCATTTCTCTATACCTCTGGGCTAGCGGTTTCCAACTTTGGTTGACGTTAATAGTTCATTATTCCTTTCCAAGACCATTAATTCCCTGGGGTCATTAAGTTGCTCTGAGGCAGCTAAAGGTAACAGGAGCTGAATATAGTCAGCTGCCTGTGCATTTGGCTTTTGGACACAAACAAGATGTCTAGGCACTGAGGTAGTTAATGTTCAGTATACTACTGTACTGGTACCTGATGTATTGATCATATTTTCCATTGAAACCAGAAGAATCATAAATAATCTCAACTCAGTAATTATCAAGCTATAATTATTCATGTAAAGTTTGATAATGGTAGTGGTCACCAGTTAGTTTCATGATCAGTGTTTATTTATTGAACATTTAAAATGTTTTTCAGTTAGCACTTTATATGCAAGATCTCATTTGGTGATTATATTTTTATTTACTTATAGGAAATAGAGGCCACATTAACTTTGCTGTATTCAAGAAGCTTACTGATTTATTTTTTTCTTAGAACCTCAGATTACTTGTTGTTGTTGTTGTCATTGTTGATGTCCTGGCATCAGGTATAGCCAGATTGTCATTCTTTAAATAAAGGAGATGGAGAGGGGGTTAATCTGATTAACAGAAAAGGCCACCTATAAATAAAAAGAAGCATTATGCCTATTTGTAGCAAGAGTGTATCAGTTCTGTATAGTTATCCATCAATCACCTATACTAAGAGGACTCATTGAAGAAATTCATGAAGTTAGAGAGTCATGTCTGCCTCTTTCTTTTTTTTTTTTTTTTTTTTTTTTTTTTTTTGAGACAGAGCCTCAGGCTGTCCTCTGGGTAGAGTGCCGTGGCATAGCTCACAGCACCCTCCAACTCCTGGGCTCAAGCGAGTCTCCTGCCTCCGCCTCCCAAGTAGCTGGGACCACAGGCGCCCGCCACAACACCTGGCTATTTTTTGGTTGCAGCCATCATTGTTGTTTGGCGGTCCGGGCTGGGGATTCAAACCCGCCACCTTAGGTGTATGTGGCTGGCGCCTTAGCCGGTTGAGCTATAGGTGCCGAGCCTCTGCCTCTTTCAGCATTACATCCTCAGCACCTAGAACAGATATCCTCAAACTACAGCCCGCGGGCCACATGCAGCCTGCCTAGGACATTTATCCAGCCCGCCAGGTGTTTTTACCCCTGCTGCCAATGCCTGTCCTGCTTAGCAGCCGACTCATCCTGGGCCCACAATCTGGTCCTCTAACAGTCTGAGGGACAGTGAACTGGCCCCCTGTTTAAAAAGTTTGAGGACCCCTGACCTAGAAAAACAGTGAGATCATGGTGCCTCATAAACATTTGTTAAATGAATGAATGACCCACAGCTCTCATTTTAGCAGCAGCTTCACCCTTCTCCTTTCCCTGCTGCAATCAACACAACAACCCCATTTGAATTTAATTTTTCTTTCCTCTCCTTGCTAAATCATAGATACAGAGGTAATGGAAGACAAATACTCACAGAGCCACCAATGAGAATTGAAGAGATGGAATACTTACCATTAACCATCAGGGTTGAAGGTGGAAGTCATTCAGATATATTATAGATGTATTCAATTATAAATTTAAAAGTCAGTTAACCTCCTTAAAAGAATGGAACTCTTTAAATTCACTATTTTATCCTGAACTTAGTATTATCACTTGATTCATTGTAGACATCAAGTCATCTAAATACTTTCTGGGTGCCCAGCATGGAGGCTCTCACGGGTAATTCTAGTGCTTTGGGAGGCCAATGCGAATGGATTGCTTGAGCTCAGGAGTTCAAGACCAGCCTGAGCAAGAGTGAGACCCTGTCTCTACTAAAAACAGAAAAACTATTTGTTGTGTTAAGATATTTATACTCTTGTATGTTGCTTCTGTTTCAAAAATGCTTTTATTTCAATACTTTTCAGAAAACATGAGAATCTTTTTTTAAATAATAAAAATATTAACAGATTAAAAAAAAGAAAAACTAGCCAGGCATTGTGGTATGCACCTATATCCCAGCTACTTGGGAGGCTGCATCAAGAAGATTGAGGTTGCTATGGGCCATGATGAAGCCACAGCATTCTACCCAGGGTGACAGAGTAAGACTCTGTCAAAAAAAAAGAAAACTATACCTCTGGGATGATTTTTTCCGAAGTGGATTGTAGGATTCCAGTAGAGTATTCTAGCTGCTTGTCCTGATTGTGAGCTCAGCATTTTGATTCATTCATGATAATCAAATGATTGTGTACTTTCTGGAATTATAAACATAATATTGACTCTATTAAATATTCTTCTACCTGGTATTCTTAGTTGATGTAATGGTAAATACATGCCAGTTTTTGCCTTCTGTTGGATTGTTTCAGTATCTATGTATGTGGGATTATTGACAGAATTTTCCTGTAGAAGTAAAGTCACAATCATCCAAGTCCTAAATAACAGCTAATACTAACCCCATGGGGGAAGATTCCTGATAATTTTCTAAGTTTTCTGTGTTACTGACAGGTTTCATGCATACAGTCAGCTATTAAAGCATTAGAGTTTCTTTCATTTCTTAATCATTAACAACTTTAGCTTTGATTACCCACAGAGTTGCAAGCTGTTAAAATTATCATTTGCTTCTTACTAATTTTGAAACCAGGAGCTTTTTCTTTATATTATGCAGCACAGGTCTTTCTCGGAGCACATACAATGCAGGAGGACCAAGAGTTTACTATGGGAAAACCTAATCTAAAAATAATGAATTTGTAAAATAAAGGGGGTAAAGGGAAGGGAATGTAGTTCAATATTAAACAATTTGGTTTTTTAAAGGATTCAACAGAGAGGGCTTGTTTTGTTTTTTTTTTCATTAGAAAGCCCCCCTGGTTTTTATAGTTTATCATTCTCCAAATATAGTCAATTTATGGTGATTATTTCATGAAAAGTATAAAGAGGAAGAAAATCTAAAAGTTATGTTTCAGTGCTAAAAGATGAGTTGAAATTCAACCACAGTTAATGTAGAATTAGCATTTAATTCAATAGAACCTAAAAATACCCTTAAAAAATATATTTATATCCAGCCTTTAAAAACTATGCAGCTATCGTGCCTTAACCTATAGTAAGTACCAAAGATACATTTGTTAAGTTGATTTATATTAAGATCAGATGAAATATGATAAAATGCAGTATGTTATCTTGAACATTCATTCAAATATATTTATTGTGATCCCAAATGTAGTTTATTAGGGGAAAAATAAAAATTGATGACTTATTTTATTAAAAATGACTTTTTTCTAAAATGACTTGGTATATTTTTACAACATTATGCTGAAGGAATCTATACAATATTGAGCCAAAAGGCACTTATGGACAAGTCTATAAAAGCTACTTAAACATCTCAGAAGCTTCTTAAAATAACCATTTCCTAAGCCCTGTTCTCAAAGATTTGGGGGGGTAAATCTAGGGTGAGCCTAGGCAATTGAATTTTTTTTAGCTTGATGCACCATCAAGTATTAAAACCATGCAGAGTGGAATAATAGACATTGGAGACTCAAAAGAGGGGAGAATGGAGGGTGGTGAGTGATGAAAAATAACTTAGTGGGTAAAATGTATACAAGTTGGTGATTGGTACACTACAAGCCCAGATTATACCACTATGCAATGTATCCATGTAATAAAACTCCACTTGTATCCCATAAATCTATTGCAGTAAAACCAAAACAAAACAAAACAGTGATAGATCAGCAATGGTTTTCTCCAAGAAGAGGCACTAGATATGGGTTATTGGTTAGCCCATTTTTAACGTGATTATTCTTACTTCCTTTTAAACTCCCTTCTTGTTTGGGAAGACTCAAACCTCTAAGGTGATGGTAGGGATAGGATGTTTTTCTTTGACAGACTATAAGGAGAATGAACATGTAGCTTTTCTCAGTCTAGTATTTCTGATTTCTGAGGATTTTTTCTAAATACCAATCTGATGCCAGGCAATACCCTATGGAGGTGATACATGATTCATGATTCAAAGCAGGAAAAGCAAAGGTTAGTACTACCTGGAAACTCTCATCCTTACAGGCTCACCCCAACACTCTTGTACAGGGTCCTTCCCGAGGTCATTCTTCATGGCACATACCACTTCCTGACTTTGTCCCCAGATCTTTTCCCAGGAGTCACAACATAAGATTCTGGCTAACAGAGTCATGTGGCCAAGACAGCCAGGAATGGAGACACATATGGTATAGTCTCTTTGCCTAGTCTTTGTCTGTCTTTCAGTCCACCATTCTCCTTGCTAGCCTTACTCTTATCATTAGAATGGAAACATTCATTGCCCAGTTCTGCCTATATTTGCCAGGTTTTCTTCTTTATTTCTACTATGTAAGACCTTTCCTTTAGTGCTGACCTTTTACAGTTTCTCCAGAATTTATGAACTTACCTTTTTTTCTCCCCTAAAATTTGATCTAGATGTATTTTCCATTTCCTGCGTAAAATACATTCCTTTAATTAGTGCTTCCCAATATCATTTTTATTAAATATAATCATTTATCAATTGTAACACATCGTGATTTTGATTGCTTATTTAAAATATATTTTCTAGTGCTCCAGTGGCACAATCAGTTAGCACATGGTACTAATAAAATATATTTTCTTAGAAACATCCACCCTTTACAGTATTAACATCTGTCTCCTCCTTTCTAAGGAAGCAGATGAATTTGCCTATAGGCTACAGGCTTCTTAAGCACTATGAGCAGATAGATTGTGACATAGCATCTGCCCTCTGAGAACTTATGGTCTAAGAGGTATATATGTCATTTTCTTTTTTGATTAATTTCTACATTTCCTTCATGTTTGTGCCTATTAAGCATCCATAGTTTACTAAATGCTGTGTAGGACAAAGGAAATGTGATAAAACATACTTGGGCAAAGTCTCATAATAATTTAAGAATCCTGTATTAAAACTTAATATAATTGACGTCTAGGAAAAATTTCTATCTTTCCTCCAGGATAAATAATTCAAAGTATTTTAACCATTCTTATTAAACTCCATGAATCCCAAACTTTATTAACATAAAGGAAGAAACATAGTTAAGCAATTTTAGACAATTTTATTAGTGATATAAAATTTCATAGCTGAAAAAGGAAAGCTAAAATCAAATAAAGTTTGATTTTCGTTCTTTACAAGGTTCTTGTTTCTAGTCCTTATCTTAAACATTGTTATTGTTATTAAATTTTAAGCCTTTTTAATTTTGTGAAGGCAAAAAATGGAAACCTAATAAACACATGTATATGTAAAAAACTATTTCATAACTGAAAAAGGAAAACTAAAATCAAATAAAATTTGGAATGAATCAATGAGAACAAGAAACATCCCTGAATGAAATAAGTAGAAAATTTATTCAAGTCTGCTAGAACAGAATAGGTAGCAACTGTTCCCCATACAAGTACACAAAATATTTGCCTCACAAAGTTTCTTTGATTATTTAAGATGACTCTTTAAGGAGAAAAAAAATTAGAAAAATATTCAGTTTTTCATAAAAGGCTCTTCTAACACGTAACAATATTAACTCTTCTATTATCTCTTGATATGGCCCAATTGGAAACTACTTCTCAGTAAGTTTTTCCATTAAATAAAAGATTAGGCTTGATTTCTTTTTTAACACCAGAAAACAGTAATCAATATTTTAGTGATGACAGAGAATCATAACAAAAATTATAATTATGGGGATAAAGGCTTTTTTTCCCTCTTCTTCCTCTGACTTTATTTTTGCATTTCATAGTTGTCTGTAAGGTACTGTCACATAAGTACAGTGTCATAAGTACATTACATAAATGTAAATGTCATTAGAGAGATTTGTCAGTTTTCTTAAAAGTTTGCTTTATCTAAGTTACAATTCATAACATCCAAGATTGAATAATTTCAAAGGCAGCCTGAGCATTAGTTTGTCCAGTGTTTTGCCAGGTCCATTCCTTTCATGTCTGAGGTCAGAGTGCAGACATCTTTAAGTATGGTCTAGTGATATATTAGGGGCATTGTAATTCATAATAACTTTATATTAATGATGGCAGTTGAGTTATGGTGTTAGTATGAGAGTCAAGTGTCTGGATGGTGAAAATATTAGGTTCACTTGTTTGTAAGTATAATTAGTGAAAAGAAGAACAGACATAATGCGAATGTTGTTATCTCCAGGTAGTAATGTTACTATAGATTTTAACTTATTCTTTTCGATTACTTCTAATTTTTTAAATTTTTTTTATAATTGGGACAGTCTCACCTTGTCACCCTCGATAGAGTGTTGTGGCATCATAGCTCACAGCAACTTCAAACTCTTGAACTCAAGCAATTCTCTTGCCTCAGCCTCCCTAGTAGCTGAGACTGCAGGCACCTGTCATAACACCTGGCTGTTCTTTTGTTTGTTTGTTTTGTTTAGCAGGCCTGGGCTGAGTTTGAACCCACCAGCCCCGGTGCATGTGACTGGCACCCTAACCACTGAGCTCTGAGCTCTGGGTACCCAGCCTCCAATTTTTTTTTTTTTTTTAATGAAGCAAAATAAGTACAATCAGAGAAAAAGAGGAAATTATAGTGACTGCTTACTTATTTTGGGTTTGCTTGTCCTAGGATACTTGGCCAGGCTTTATTTCATATGTGCTATTTCTCTCCCAAGACATTTTCCTTCTTGTTCATGCTGCTGAAGCACATTTGTTCTATCTTAGCCGTATGGGAATACATAAGTTTGTATGACTAAACCTAAAGATAAATACATGATTGTAGCTTACTTACTTTTTCTTTTAATTTAGCAAATTATGTTTGTAGATGGATTCTTGCACGTATGTAGTATTTTGCTGCAGTCTGATGCTTAAGGTCTTTGTATTTGTGGAATGTAAAGAAATGTCAAGGGAGATAAATGTATTGAGATGCATGGAAGGTTCTAGGAAATTTGAAAAGCAGTATGGTAGGATTGATAGGCTGATCATATTTTAGCAATATCAGTTGAACGCCATTGATCAACCTTTCTTAGGCCTCAGCTCCTAGATCATAGTTCCAGTGTGTTAAAATGTTTCTCCCTTGATCCATTCGCCATTAAAAGTTATTGTGTCTTAACTTTTAATGTGTGTTAAAATTATAACCATAGACATCTTTGCTGCTGATATCCAAAGAAATACCTCATAATTCTTTCATTCTTAGGTAAATTTCTGGATTTTCAAAACTGAGTCCCCTTCATTTGCCTCTCCCACTCTTTTCTGTTCTCAGTTGAAAAAATTTCTGCATCCTAACTTTATTAGGCTATCGAGAAACCATTTTTACAACTATCATGAGACATTAAAGGAGTTAGAATAAAATTAAATGCCTTGGGAGTTTGGGGTAGTACCAAAAAAAGCAAGGAATAATTTGGTTTATTTTTTTCCCCATCTAATATTTTTAGGTACAAGCCTATGCAGAAAGTGGATGGGGTTGCAGATGGTTTCACAGGAAGTGGTCAACAGACAGGCACATCTGTTGAGCAAACTGTAATTGCCCAAAGCCAACATCATCAACAGTTTTTAGGTATGTTAAGGTGTGATGCATATTAGTTTGCTGTTAGGATTTGAAAAGAGAACAACAGTAGTCTTTTCTGAGTGCAATGTCTATTACAGATGTTAATTACATAGTTTTTGATGCTGAAACTATGCACATAGTATATCTAATAGTCCTAGTTTATGTCTACTTTTCATGTTCGCCATAGCTTATTTTTAAAAATTTCAAGCTGTATAGGACTTTTAAATGCATATGAATTAAAGGCTCATTAGTATGAAATTGTTTTTCAGAATTTGTATTAATTGGCTTTTGTGATCAGAATTGTGTTGTGTTTCCTTTTAAGAGTGCTTCAAGTGCCAAAAAGAATTCTCATTTCCTTTGTATAAAGTTACATATGCATATGGTTTCGGATTAGAAAAAAAATTATAAGCATTTAAAGCAATCACAGTATTTTCTATTGGTGTAATTTAGAGATGGTATACATGTTTCTTATTAGTGAAAGAGTTAGGAAGTGGAACACTTTGCATATTCCTGCCATAGCCAAAGGATCAAAAATGGCACTTTAATTGACATCTCTTCAAGAGATGAACATGCATGTTTCCGTACAACAGAGCAAGATAAGTAGATGCTATGAGAGAGTTAGTGTGTGTATGTGTCTGTGTGTGTGTACATGTGTCTATGTGCACTTACTCGGAAAAACAGCTAAAATAAACTCTTAGGTTGGAATAGCTACTGAAGTTGAAAACATCATAGTAGCATTTCCCAAACTAAAGTCCTCAGGTGTATTTTTATGGATCCTTCAGCATTGAATTTGTGTTTTATTTAAATTATAATCTTAAAAAATAAGCATATTCTGAATTACCTAGAGAACTAGAACTAAATATTACTCTAAAATTTTAAATTCCATGTATGTATTTGAATCTGTAATAGGACAGGTACAGAGCAAATTACATTAATTGTCCAGAGCTAATGAGAGAAGAACAGAAAGAGGCTTGCTATGTAAATTTCGCCTTCATCCCAAGGGAAGGCTAACTGATATCCCTGTATGTGTGTGAGGGAAAGTTTCACAGTCATTTGCATATTGAAGAGTAATGGGAGAAGCAGCCACCATGAAGCATGCCTTGGTTTAGGGGTCTCAGACTCAGAAGATCCTGGGCTGTAGCGGGCAATACAGTATTTGTGTTGTGAGAGAGAATTTAGTTACAGTACAAGAGGATCATCTATCACACGAAATCAGTGTTGTTAAGTTTAATGTTATCTATGTGACTTTCTTTGTATTTATTTTGTAGCTTTTTTGGTTCGTGATTATATAAGAGGTATGAACATAATGAGTTTAAAGCTAGATTCATTTTATATATATATAAGTAACATAATAAAAAAATTGATAGAGGCAAGCTTGAGATATTTTTCTTTTCATAGAGTCGCTCTATTGAGAAACATTGTAATATGTGATATGTATGCTATTTCTAGTATAACTATAGGGAAAATTTATTTTCTACAAAACTCTTATGAGTGTTCCCTCTTTTCTTACATTTTGTGCTGATGAAGTTACTAAGTTTTGCTTTGAAAATATCAATATGAGAAATCCTTGCTCTTTGGACCTCTGACCGTGAAACAATTTTTTTCTTTTTAGTCCTCTTAAATTTTTCCTCATTAATCTGTAATTGGCACCATCCACAATAGCTTTTTTCTGTTGTGTTGTCATGGTAACAGATGCATCTCGAGCACTTCCAGAGTTTGGAGAAGTTGAAATCTCTTCTTTGCCAGATGGTACTACCTTTGAGGATATCAAGTCACTGCAGAGTCTTTATCGAGAGCACTGTGAGGTAAGTCTTTTTAAACATAGTATGAACACATGCTAAGTTTTGCCAGACAACTTGCTAAAACAAAATAATCAAGCTTATTCCTAGAGGACAGATGAATTTAGCACTAATTCTTTTGAGCATTTTTTCTTAGCACTAATAAATTCATTTTTCTTCTTTCTTGTCTCAGAGTGGAGAGATGAGGAATGCAGAAAAGTGAGAATAAAATTTATTCTCCATTTCTTAAGCCTATCCTAATATGAATCCTTTGATGCAGCAATTCCACTTCTAGGTATTTATCCTACAAAAATACTTATATATGGGTGATGAGACACACGTACAAGGGAATTTGTTGCATTATTCATTTTAATGCAGAAATATTGGTTGTATTTTAATATCTAATAGGGAACTGGTTAAGTAAAATATGGTACAGTCTTTCAAATGGTAAACTATGCAGCTATTTAAAAAAAAATAGGGTAACTCTAAATGTACTAACATAGGTCAAGCCAGGATTTAATGTTAAAAGAAAAGGTACAGTGCAATAAAGTGTATGGTATGTTATCATTTGAGTGAAAAGGAACATGTGTATATACCTCTCTAGAAAGAAGAACACAAAATTGTGAACAGTGATTGCTTTGTGAAGAAAACCAGGTGACAGGGAGTCAGGAGAGACACTTAATTTTTCAATAGATTCCTTTTACCTTTTGAATTTTATATCATAAATAGGAATTTCTATTAAAAACAATTTTTGGAAACCATTTAGGTATTCCTTCCAGAGATCATTGTTTCATTTGTTGTGTTTCATTTTTGTGGTTAATTAAGGTTCCTCTTGGTGTTTTCTGTCCCCACTCTTACTCTCTAAGTATCCTGCATCTAGGAAGGGAGCTCTCTCCACGCCAGCAAATTAATGTACCTGCAAGTCAGAATTCTATTTAGAGAATAAGTAGCTTTATTCCAGGGGTATTTGTCATCTCCTCAGAAATAAAAGATAATCCTTTGGATTTCCTGGGCAGTACTTCTGACTGCTGACAATGCAGTAAGAAGTCTCAGCTGATAGCATTCACTAATTTTTTCCCAGCCCATAAATAAGAATTGTGTGAGCAAACGTGAGTACTTTTTAAGGGTGCTAGATTACTAGCAGTCAAGGGCAAATCCTTTCTTTAATAACATAGCATGTGCCAGAAGTGTTCTTCAACATGCCTTGCCTGTTCCCAGCTTTTCCTGAGATTGTGAAAGCTAGTTATTATTCATTTCCCTCAGACTGTTGTACTTTTCCCAATATTACAGAATTCCTGTATTATCCTTAGGTGTACAGAAAAAAATCTTATTCAGTAAAGATTTGTATAAAGATTCCATTTCTCTATGGTCATGTGAACCTTGCTTTAAGCAAACCAGCCTATATAAATATAATTAGTATTTTTTCTAAGTTTTTCATATTTATTCATAATGTAAGTTGGAGCATGATTATTTATATTGCTAAAAAATGTACAGTAAGATTATTTTAAATGATAAGCTCCCTCAGTAAAATTAAAATAGTCTTTGGATTATAAAATTTTCATTAATGTATTAGTTTTGAGAAATATATTTTCTTTATGTGAAGAGGTAGGAACATGTCTAGTAATCAGTCTGGGTAGAGAATGACATACAACAATCCCTATTTATTTCAGAGTTACCAGTGTTCATATCATTTCTCTCAAGGGGCCAGGGTGGCATATATAAAAAAGAATTCTAAACTTTTGAGATATAACTGTCTGAATCTCATATCTAATCCTGTAAATAGTCATTTGCCCAGCGTCAGTAGAATATGGATTATTTTAATTTATACTTGCCTATATATTTTAGTCTGAACATATTTGAAAGTAGGTGGACAAATGAAAAAATGTTTTATTCATTTGTAAAACTGCCTCAAATAAGGCTGATGTGAATGTCCTTTCAAAAGAGTTAATTGAGAGTATTTAATTTGAAGAGATACTAAATTTAAGATAAACTGAAATTCTTTACTTGCCCTATTTTATTTCACATTTCTTAGAGTTTATATTTTTAAAGAAAGATTAACATACTTACTTTACCTGTAAGTAAAGTAGTCTCACAATTTGTTTATCAAAGATATTTTGTGTCATTAATTGTGTTATATAAGGAACAAGTATATTTTTATGCAAGTTGCTGCAACTGTTTTTTCTTGTAACATGTATGCACAGTGCTTTTACAGTAGTTGTATATAGAGGTGTGCAAGACATTATGTCAGATATTCATAGTTGCTTCACATTCTTGGAATGTGTGTAAGCTACAGCTGAGAAAGCAACTAGAATCATTTTCTTCTGGAGAAGGTTTTGATTTTTGCCTGGGATGAGAGGATATGTATATGTCCTTTATTTTCAGGGCTTACATTTTGCGTTTTTAGTGTTACTGATGAATTTGTTAATTAATTTGTCTTCTCTCCATTTTCATTATTCAGCTACTTACAACATTTTCTACAAGTTCCCAGAAAATAATCTCAAGCAGTTTTTGATATTTCAATTTACCTTAGAGTATTTTTAACCCAAGTTATTCTCTATATTATGCACTAGGCCAGCTATACACAGGTGGCACAGACTCTAGAATTATAAAGTTATGGTTTGCTCCTTTTCCCTGAAATACTGAGATAGATTCTCTAGATTGCCTCATATTGTCTCTTACCTTTCATGAATTTTGTTCATATTAATGGGGCTGTTTTGCACTTTACCTGTCCTGGTCCTTAATGCAGATGACATCATATACATAATACTGACTACTTCTAATGTTCAGCACTCAAAGTAATCAGAGTCATATGTTCTTAGCACGAGTTATTCTTTGATTTTATGCTTGCTTTTATGAAGGCTAATTTACAAACTAATTGGCAATAGCAGGGTGAAATTAAATATGATAATCAAAAGTTAATAGGAAAAGTAGTAGGTTTTAGCATCATAAAAAGAAAATGCCCTATGTAGCCCTTGATAGCTCTAGAAAATAAAATTAAGGAGAGAGAGGAAGTGAAGACCCCAAGATTAGAAAAGGGGATCAGTCTTAAAGCTATTTTCTAGCAGGGGTGTCTGACCTTTCTCTTCTCTGCAGCACATTGGAAGAAGAGTTATCTTGGGCTCACATTAAATATACAAACACTAAAGAAAGCAGATAAGCAAAAAAAAAAAAATTTCACATAATTTTCATGATATCTAATACCACAAGTAAGCAAAATAATCCTCAAATAATCTGCATGTGGCCCACAGGTCTCAGGTTGGACACCCCAGCAAGGAAATGTGAAGAGATAAGGTTGTATTCTCTAATGTTGAATGTAAGATATCACTTGCTGTGTCCAGAGAGGCAATATCCTCTCAAGGCCTATGACTCCATAGCTTCTGCTGTAGCCTCTGCCTGGCTGGGAACACCCTGGATCCCATGGTCAGCAGCCTTAGAGCTAATTTAGCCGCCCTAAGTGCACCTGCCATTTATAAGCACCTCCACATACTCTTCACTTCTCTTCTCTCTGATGGCCAGTGGTTACCTGACCCAGAGAAAACTAATGTCTATTGAGTCTATGTACCCTTCAGTGTCTGAGAATAGGTAAACTGGCAACAACTAAGTATGCAGAAGGCAGCAATAAGTAAAGGAATGAAAGAAAAGTAATTTAAAAAGCTGAGTGTGGTGGCTAACACCTGTACTCTAGCACTTTGGGAAGTTGAGGCAGGTGAATCACTTGAGTTCAGGAGTTGGAGACCAACCTGAGCAAGAGCAAACCCTGTCTCTACTAAAAATAGAAAAATTAGCTGAACCTTGTGACAGGTGTCTATAGTCCCAGCTGCTCAGGCGGCTAAGGCAAGAGGATCGCTTGAGCCCAGGAGTTGGAGGTTACTGTTAGCTATGATGTCATGGCACTCTACCCAGGGTGACAGAGTGAGACTCTGTCTTAAAAGAAAAGTATGAAAAAGAAATCCAGAAGAAGGAAAGCAAATATGAAAATGGATGAGAAAAGAGAGGTAAAATTGAAGATGGAATAAGAGGCCATTATAGGACGAATGTTATCCTGCTTAATCTTTTAAGAGGTTTTTTTTTTTTCGTAGCTGATTTTATGTGATTCTTCCACTTCCATTGGTAAAATTTAGTTCAGTTTCCCCATGTTAGCTTTAGTTAGATTAATAATGATACCATTTTGTTTTTTAGGCAATATTGGACGTTGTGGTGAATCTTCAGTTTAGCCTGATAGAAAAATTGTGGCAAACATTCTGGCGCTATTCTCCCTCGACTCCAGCTGATGGCACTACCATTACTGAATCAAGGTCAGAGCCCGTATGCTTTTCCAATTCATTTTCATGGCTAAGTAGATGTCACAGCTAATAAATCAGAGTTATGTATACCAGTTGTGAACCTTAACTGATAACATTAACTACATTGATGCTTTGGCCATTCTAGAAATAAACCACAAACTGCTCTCTTGAAGTTTCAATGTGTTTATATAGTTTCCATTTTTATTGATTTGGGGGAGTACAGTAGACTATTTCATCCTCATGAAATTACTATCGTATCTGCTTTTCATACCATTAGAAAATATTAATGTGCCTAGGCAGCTCTGGGGGAGTGTTTTATCTATCTACCTATCTTTATATCCAGCCATATGGCACCAATGCAATGGTGGTATAGTTCTAACCTCAGTAATATTTGGTAAATATAAACTATTTTTAAAGTCCATTTTCTTTTTTATCCTCATTTGCCATCTATTCATTTGCTACATTTATTCACACCAGCAATCTGAGTGAAATAGAAAGTCGACTTCCGAAAGCAAAGCTGATAACTCTGTGCAAACATGAGTCTATCCTGAAATGGATGTGTAACTGTGACCATGGGATGTACCAGGCTCTGGTGGAGATTCTCATCCCCGACGTCCTTAGACCTATTCCTAGTAAGTTAAATGCAGACAAGTACGGATGCTTTTGTTCTCATACATTCCACCCAAAAAGTTTGGGGAAGTGACATTGCAATCCAGAATGATTCTAAATTCATTTAGAATTGCCAAACAGAAAACACATAACACATACTATTACATGAAAGCAGCTTAGAACAAAACTGAATAAAAGGGAGAAAATGATCTATTTTCCAATCTTTCATTTTCTTTTTGATGAAAAATCCAATTTGTGGATTTGATTGCCCTGATAAACTAAGAGTTTATTAAGAGTTGCAAGAACACTCCCGATCAGTCAACCATGTAAAAATTATTCCACTTAGGGATACAGTCCCCTTCATAGAGACAAAATTATTGAAATCCATAATTGCTGAGACAACCTCTTTTGTGGTTGCTTTTGATTCGAAATGAATTTATCTTGATTTCCAGTGAAGTTGAATTCCTTTATAAAAGCACTTACTTTGTCACCTACATCATGTTAAGAACTACAAATGCAGCTTCCATTAACAGTAATGGTTAGCTAGCATTTTGAGAGAAAAATCTGTGTAACTACACAAGCATTGTAATCCTACTTTGAAGAAAATGGGAATTACATAGATAGGTTAGATTACCTCTTTAAGCGATGGTGCTTTTTAAACTACTTTGTAGCAAACAAAGCTATTTTCTCCAAGTATCAATATAAATGCTATTATAGATATTGTTAGAGGCAGTTGAAACTATTTTATGCCAACATCTATGTGATCATGTACTAGTGACCTTAACTTTTAAAGAAACAGAGCAGTTTCTACTTTATATTGACATTAATAAAGTAAAAGCAATCACGGAGCTTATGAAATTGGCGACTATGTATTTCAAGTACACTGTTCATAAATGGTTTGTGTTAAATTATTCTTGAAAATATAAAAATAGGAATTTCGTAGAGGAAAAGATGAAGATACTAACATTTGTATATTTATACTTTATTTTTTTCTAAATACAATAGTGGGAGGTATGTTCCATACCACCTTTAAATAGATGCTTAAATGTACTTACATGAACATCAATGAACACACACAGATGTATACAGGAGTAAGTTTTTAAAAACCTAGCTGACTTTGTCTCAAAAGTTTATAAATTGCTAACATGTTTCAGTATATCTATATCAAATTTCCTGACTAAAGATTGATTAGAAGTGATGTTGTCATGGAAAATATCACTATGTGAAGTCTCTACTGATTTATGTTCTGGAATCTGATTTTCCCTGTTTTTTTCTTGCTCCTTGTGCTCTGAGTGAAAGTCTCTAGAGATGTTTAACAGAAGTTGTATAGGGTAGCTCATTTACCCATGCCACCAACATAATATTTCTCTCATGAGATTTAAGAAGGAATGTCAGTGGGCACTTTGTTTTTGAGGCATATTAACAACATCAATATTCATAAAGCAATTCTAAAAAACATTTTGCTTCTGTATCAGTATCACAAGACTTGAACTTGTGAATTTAACAGTTCTCTAATTTAAATCTTGTATTAATTTTAGTTGACTTTAAGCCACATAAGTTTAAGTACACAATGTACTTAACCTTTGTCTTTTGCTTAATTTTGATTTAAAAACCAGCATATTCTGTCACGCAGTTTGTCTCTAC
The DNA here is from genome assembly GCF_000181295.1 of Otolemur garnettii. Classification (NCBI taxonomy): domain Eukaryota; kingdom Metazoa; phylum Chordata; class Mammalia; order Primates; family Galagidae; genus Otolemur; species Otolemur garnettii. Next base: position 23,524,282 of record NW_003852401.1, read on the forward strand.
ATTCAGCAGAGTAGTTTTATGGTTTCTTTGAAATCACAAGATATGTTAATGTACTACCCTCCCAAGGGAATCTGGAAATTTAATTCCCATTCTACAATGAGGCTTAACAAAATAAAGCTTAAAATACAATTTAGATAGCTATATTCTGGTTGTATGCATTTTAATATTAATCTTGAGCAGGTTGAGACAAGTCAGCTTTGAAATAGATTTCAAATTCCAAACCATTCATTCATGAGCCTTTAAAAGTTGTCAGAGTCAATCTGCACAATTTTGTACTTACATGAATCCCTATGGAGAGAGCAAACTTAATTTTATTTTTAAAAATTGTATTTTCCTCACTACTAGTACTTCACTCTACCATTTTCTGTCCAGATGGGATTTCTTTTCTTAGCTTAAAAAAAAGTCTACATATCACACTAATTTAAAGTCAGCTTGAAGCTCCTATATTCTAAAAGACATTTATCTGAAAATGCAAAAAACATTAATTGCAAAGTATTGTATAAGGACCCAATGGGTAACTCTTAAATATACAATGTGTAACTCTTAAATATACAATTCTAATTAAAGGTGGCCCATAATGTCAGTAAAACTCACAATTATTTAGTATACAGAATATATCTTTTCATTTTATAATCTCCTTTGCATCAAAATAAAAGAAGGCCTATATTAATTTTTTTTAAAGTAACACTTATATATGTTCTTGGATTTTTTAAATTAAATAATTATTATTTATTAATTGTAGAAAAAAATGGAAAATACAGCTTGCCAAATTGAATCTTGAACAAAATTATATTGTTTCAAAAAGTGTTGTTAATTTTTTTTTACTTTTTCATTTCCATTCATGCCTGCCCTCCATGATTCTAGTACATAATATAACAGAAAAATATTTTTCTTTCTTTTTTCTGTTTTGTATAAAGTAAGAAGCTTCAGAGATTCAAAAGATCAGTTCTAAAAAAATTTTCTATTCAGTGTTTCTGGTAGACAATTCTCGTGCTTGAGCCCAGTCTTTCTTAAGTGTTTTTCCTAAGCGAAATTTAGTCCTTTTCGATCTTGTCTGTCCAGCTTTGAGCAGTTAGACAAATCTTTTTTAGAAAACAGTTAGTTGTTTTTATTATTGGATTCATAAAAGTTATATCTTTTACAAATACCTTGAATAAGCAAAATTACTTCTAACCCTGCTTTTAACAAAATAGAGAAGTACATCAGACTCATTTTAGCACAGAATGAAAAACCAAAGAATTTAATCCCATCATAACTATTTTTGGGAGCCTTGCTAAAACTGTAACTTCTCTGTTTCTAATAGTAGACTTTATCTTGATATTTAACTACATAGGGAACCTGCAGAGACTAATTTGACGTGGTAGGTGTTTCAAACATTTATCTATGAAATATCTAAAACTGCTCTCTACACTGCAGAGCCTTGGCACAGAGGAAGTAAAACACTATTGACTGAATTACTTGTTGAACACGAGAAGAATTCTGTCTCCTAATGTATAGCAATCTCAGTAAGCAGATTTCTTCTTATAAAATAGTCATAATCGTCACTGATAACTGAAGATGCTTCTAATCATTTAACAAAATCTTCTGTCGTAGGACCCATTCCTATTTCAAGTGTTAACGGATATATTAAGTATATACAGGATGTATACAGAATTCTATGAGATATTCACAAAATATTCTTTACATATTGGCCACTCTTTTAAAATTTTATAATGAATATTTTAAAAATAAACTTAACATTTATCTGCAGTTTCCCATTTTCCCCTATGAGTGGTGATTTTAGGAATGACTTTTAGGATACCCTGTAGGATGAACTCTGTTAGAAATAGCTTAAGAATATTGGTTTCTGTAAGAACAATTTTGTCACACTGATCTTTCAACTCTTATCTGCTAAGTGAAATGGAAAATAGATATCCAGAATTTTCAAGTCAGACAGTTTTGATTTTTACTTTACTTTTTAACAAGAATGCAAAATAACTACAATTCATAGGTTGTAAGTAAATAGATGCATAGAAAAAGATAAAAAGCTTTGCATTATTTTTCTTTTTAACTAAAGAAGTGCAAATAGGATAAGAACTTGAAAAAAATTAAAGTGAAGAATTTACAAAGAAAGTATGTAGCCTTTTAGCAGAACACTGTTAATGAAAAGAATGTTTTGTCCAAGATAGGAAAATCCATAAGCATATTCACAACTGGTATATGTTGCTATAAGCAAAAATGTTTGAATGTTTTTGTTTCCCAACAAAGTCTTATAAATATCTGGGGGGAAAAGAGCTTTAAAAGAAAAAAACCCAAATAATAATTTTTGAATGTTTTAAAGAGTTAGGAATAATGTTATATAAATTTTCATCAGTGAAGACAATATGAGTTCTGTTCTTTATCAGATGCTGCAGATGCATGTTTTTCCTTATTCTAGCACAAAGGTTAATGGTCTTTGGTGTCTTTTTTCGTTCTGCTTTTGTTTTTTGACATTTAGGTGCCTTGACCCAAGCCATTCGAAATTTTGCAAAAAGCCTTGAAGGTTGGCTTTCCAATGCCATGAACAATATTCCACAGAGAATGATACAAACCAAGGTATACTGTGGGTCTTTGCTTTTTCTTTTATGTTTAAGAAATTATTCTGAACAATTAACTTTATATCCATCCTATCACATGGTATCATGTAAAGTGTTGATGTTATGCTATATAGAATCTTTTAAAACTGATTTTTATATTTATATTTTATAACCATGTAATAAAGAACTTGCATAAGAGATACTGTTTGATGATACTTCTTTCAAACAGACCAGAGAATTATTTTAAGTGTGATGCATCTCTAAGCCCTCTTCTAAAGAATGTGTCTCTCATATATATATATATGTGTGTATGTGTGTGTGTGTATATAGAGATATATAGATATATTCTAAATTACGTATCAAAAGCAAATAATCTATATATGCTTACTTTGAAATATTAAAAAGTATAACCTAGGCCCTAGGATATTAAAATAGTTCCCATTTGAAGGAATTTTAGATTTTTTAAATTTCTTACTATACTCATTATATTTTGAAAAGTCCATGCAAATTAATGTTCCTTTGCTTTTTTAGGATGTTATGTTTTTTAACACTGGTGAATGCTTTTGTTACTCAAGTGATCATTTCTTGAAGGGAACAGTTATCTCATAATTAATCAATGTATCTCAGGAATGTGAATTCTTTAGCTAGTGTACTAGTTTCTAGTCTCTACCATCTCCTACTAGCCATGTTACTTTGTGCTAATCTAGGAACATATTCTCGTGGCAAGACTGGACTGGTTCTACATTTTATCAAAATTTTGGTACAGAAATTGCATTTATGGGCTTTTCATCAGTGAATGTATTTATTATTGGACACTAACAATATGCCATGTCTTTCAATCTAGAGACAAAGGTAATAGATCTAGTAACTGACAAAGTTCTGTGGGAACACAAATAGGTCCTGGTTCTTTCTGCTTTGGCTTAAAGTTTACAGTAAAACCTCCTATCCCTAAAACATATAGAAGGCAACATTTCATTGATAGGCCCCCCTTATATTACTGCTCTAGAGCTGCATAATCTGTGCCATAGGGCTAGCCACATGCGACTATTTACATTGAATTTTAAATCAAAATTAAGTGAAATGAAAAATTTAGCTTCTAGTCATAGTACTACATTTCAGTGTTCAATAGCCCCATGTGGTCAGCTACCATATTGGACAGCACCTATACAGTGCTTTTCCATCATCACAGAAAATTCTTTTTGGCAGTATTGTTGTTGAGTACCATATTGAGGTACTATTTAATTATGATAGAGGAAAGTCAGTCACATTAATCACAATACCTCCAACAGCTGTCATCAAAGTGAACATGGCAGCAGTTCAACTGCAACTTTGGCCATCTCATTGACCTCTCAAGTTGATTTGGAAGATTGGATGATTTACTATGGTAGAGGGTAGCTTCTGCTCTTCCTCTTTCACTGATAATGCAGCCTTTTCCCCATTGAGCACTCAATGAATGAAGAGCATTTACCCTGAAAGAAAAAACAGCATTCCAACCACCATGACCATTGGAATGAAAATGCCTAGATTCAAATCTCACTACTGTAATGGAGTTTCTATGCAACCTTGAGCAAACTACTAAAGCTCTTTAACTCATAATATGTGTGTAATAGGATGGTTATGAGAATTGAACAAGATGATAATAGAACATAGTGTGGGCTCAGTGCCTATAGCTCAAGCAGCTAAGGTGCTAGCCACATACACTGGAACTAGTGGGTTCAAACCCAGCCTGGGCCCACCAATAAACAGCAATGACAACTACCACCAAAAAATAGCCAGGTGTTGTGGCAGGCACCTGTAAAATCCCAGCTACTTGGGAGGCTAAGGAAAGAGAATCACTTAAGCCCAAGAAATGGAGGTTGCCATGAGCTGTGATGCCATGGCACTCTACCCAGGGTGACAGGTTGAGACTCGGTCTCAAAAATAAAAATAGCACCTAGTGTGGAAAAAGTTGTAAGACTTATTTTTGAGGGTATATGAGCTTCTTCACAAGCTCCCTATTGTCCTAAACCGTGTCACTGTTAACATAGAGCATCTTGTACCCGGAGAATTAAGGTAGAGCATCTTTTACTATGAGAACACTACCTATGACTCAACCAAGTGACTGTTCAACTACTTTCTATCAATATACTCAGAGTGATTTAATGCAATATCTTCACATTCTAGAAATATATAAAATTTTTAACATATTTTTAAAGGTAGGAACCATTAGATCTTCTGTGTGTGTAATAAATTTCAATGAGATGAGATTTATAAATTTATCTAGATTGCTTTGGCATCATCTTTGATATCTTTGACATAAACTGGTTCATTCAGGGTTCTAGCAGGAAACAAATGGTGCATCCAAAGGGAGAGGGAGGGATAACTGAGGAGAGCTTAAGAAGAGTTTATTTCCAAAGGTATGAATGAATTTGAGAAAACCAAGAATGAATGGTAAAGCACCCGAGGGCTCACAATAGTTAGATGTCCTAACCATTCTTAGGACTAAAGGAGTACGAGTGACATCTATGTCATAAGTCTTTCTCCCAGGACTACAATGGGCTTAAAAAATAAAAACAGGCTCCCCCTTAAAAAAAGAAGATAGCAGAGGTTGTAGGGACTAAACACTCTAACCTTTCTTCCCATCCTTCAACCTCCTACCAGTGCCTACCACTGGTCAAACCCAGTCAGATCTAGGAGACAAGGGAGGAGGTTAGTGTAGTCCATTTAGGTCAATCTTCCTGGGCACAGAGCAGGATGGAGAAGAACGGAAAGTAGATTTTGAGAGGCAAATGGAGATTTTCTGGATAGCCCCTTTAAAGATAATTTAAATGTTTAAAAAGAATTCTTTTAGTTGTTTGCCTTTGATAAGTTTATTAGCTATATATTTGGTAATAAAGAGTATGAACACATTTTATCTTAAAATTACTCAGGATTCTATAAAATAAAGGTAATAGGGTAAATCTGAATGGTAGTTCTCTGAAATGTGCTTTTTAGTATAATTTAAAATGGAAGGATATATAGTTTGGTTTTTCAAATAAGAATGAAAATTTTAATCTGCCTGGTTTCTAGTTGACTGTCCTAAACAATATTTCAGAAAGGAATGAAAACCAACATTTTTCCTATTTCTGTTGACAGTCATTTCTGACTGTGGGTGAGTAGTTATTCGCAAGACTGGTTTAATTAATGCTGCACTCAGATGTGGAAGAATGTGGGCGTTTGTTTTAGTCTTGACCTCAGCCTACTCAAAAGGAAAATAATACTTGGTTTAGAGATTTTGATGCTATAATTTACAAGTAAACTATCTTCACCAATTGAATTTGAAGTGTTAGAGGAAACCATTTAAAATTTGGCAAGGGAAAAAAGATCTGAACGTTGCAGTGGCTTCTTTTACTGGAGGAAGAAAAAGAAATCCCAATTTAATTGGATTTCTTTACAGGTTGCCGCTGTAAGTGCCTTTGCCCAGACTCTGCGAAGATACACATCGCTCAATCACCTGGCCCAGGCAGCTCGTGCAGTGCTTCAGAACACTTCCCAAATCAACCAGATGCTCAATGACCTCAACCGTGTCGACTTTGCCAATGTCCAGGTACTCTGTTTCCTTATAAAAAATGTCTGTAAAGGAAAGATACCCAATTTTTTCTTCTTAATTAGGATCATTGAATTTCTTTTTGATGTCTCATCTGTACACAGACAGCATCTGTATTTACAACATTGTAAAAGAGAGGAATTTTACTCAGATGTGATTTTACTGCTCCAGTATTTTGTAGTTGATATTACATTGGTAATATCTATATAATCTGATATTACATAATCTGACTATCTGTATAATCTGATAGTAATATAAGATTAATAGTTCCAAGAGGCAACATAATTTATTAACCAGGGTTTGCTGAATAGTTGATGATAAAGATCTTAGTCATTGAAGTTAGGCAAGGAGCTAAACATTTCCATTTGCCAACTGTGGGATCTTGAGTTACGACTCAGAGCTTTAACTACTCTAGGCTTCATTTTCCAAACCTTATAACACCTATGTTATATTATGATTTACATATTTAGTAATTTGCACTATGATATACTGACATATTTCTGTAAGTATAGTGCCCTATCTCTAAAGAACTAAGAATAACTCTATTTCAGAGTTCGCTATAGGTGCTACTAAATATTTATTCACTTTGAAAGAATTAGATGCTATAAATCTGGATTTTGGTAGTTCAAAATCTTGTGATCAGACTATTTACTTGTACTCTGAAGTACACTTTAAAAAATAGCTAAGTTAAAAACATAATAATGCTCACCAAAACCATAAGCAACAAGAGAAAAAATACATAAACTGAGCATCATCAGAATTTAAAACATTTGGGTTTCAAAAGAGACCATAAAGAAGTGAAATGAGGCCAGATATGATGGCTTGTATCTGCAATTCTGTTGTTTTGGGAGGCTGAGGCAGGATGATGGCTTAAGCCTATGAGTTCAAGACCAGCCTGGGTAACATGGCCAACATAGCAAGACCCAGGCAAAAATGTCTACAAAAATGAAAAAAATCACTAACCAGGGATAGTGGTGCACACCTGCAGTTCTGGCTACTTGGGAGTCTGAGGTAGGGGGAATGCTTGAGCCCAGTAGTTCAAGGGAGCTATTATTGGACCACTGTACTCCAGCACAGATGATAGAGTGAGGTCTTGCCTTTTAAAAGAAAAAGAAAAAATGAAATGACAACCTACAAAATTTTTACAAATCACGTATCTCTGAAAGGATTTGTGTATAGAATATATAAAGAACTATTACAGTATAATAATAAAAAGACAACCTGATTAAATATGGGCAAAAGTCTGAATAGACATTTCCCAACAGAAGACATACAAAAGGCCGATCAGCACATGGAAGGATGCTCAATATCATTAGTCAGTAGGGAAATGCAAGTCAAAACCAGCATGAGATACCATTTTATACACATTAAAATGATATATCGAAAAGGTAATAACAGGTGTTGGTGAGGATGTAGAGAAATTGGAACTTCATATACCACTGGTCTGAATGTAAAATGCGGCAGCCACTACCAGAAAACAGTCTGGTAGTTCCTCAAAAAATAAGCTCACAATTACCATACAACTGTGCAATTCCACTCCTTGGTTTATACCAAAGAGAAATCAAAACATGTCCACACAAAACTTATACATAGATGTTCAGAGTAGCACTATATTAGCCACATAAAACATGGAAACAACCCAAGTGTTGATAAATACAGTATAACTATACGATGTAATATCATTACACAATAAATAAAATGACGTTCTACAGTATAGCTGAACTTTGGAAACATTATGTTGAATGAAAGAAGCTAGGTAGAAAGGACCACGTATTCTACCACGGAATAGATAATGTATAAAAACAGAAAATAGGCTAGTGGTTGCCTAGGGGTAGGGGACTGAGGGAATTGGAAAGTGACAAATAGGGGTGTTAGGTTTCTTTTTAGAGAAATAAAAGCATTCTAAAATTGATTGTAGTTTCTAAAATGGATTGTAGTGAGGGATGCACAACTCTGTGAATGTATTAAAAGAAGCCTTTGAACTATATATTTTAAATGGGTGAATTGTATGATACGTGGATTATATCACAATAAAGCTGTTAAAAAATGTTATTGTTTTAAAAATAAACTAATTATTAATTATTACATTTCCTAGAAATTTTAATCTCTATTTCTGGTTTTATCATTAAAAATACAACAAAAGTTATATTGATCCATTTTAGGATATGATAAATTAGTTAAGTTCATTATGACTGTCATGGATTTGGTTCAAACTTCTGACATCTGTGAAGTTTTGAAAATCTGTCTATCTTATAGATACATACACATATGCAAACACCTAACATTTATAAGAATAAGCTGTCCCATGTCTACAAAACCATTTACTTCACATATTTCAATGTCAATTTACATTAACTGATTTAAGGAGAATATTGAAAGTTTATATAGCTTAAATCTATACTGTAATGTCTACTTCGGATCTTCTTTCAGGAAAGATATGTTTAAAAGATATATTCAGGAAAAGTTAAAGTAGTAAGGCAACTTCTAGTTTCAAAAAGCAAGTTAAGCCCATTATTAACAGGAACTATTTTTAAGAATGATTTCTAATAATATCTTGAGAAAGGAGTTTAATGTTCTGTTAGTGTTACTTTCGTATGTATATTTGTGTATTTGCAATCCTATGAAATATTTATACAAGCGAGTTTCTCCCTGATCATAAACACCGACCTTGAGAACATTTTTGCATATATATGGCCAATTATGTGTCTAAGGCACTACTTACCCTCCACCATCAACTTTGAAACTGCCCTTTCTCTTCCTCTATTTTCACCTATAAAATTTTTCTGGGTCCAGCATGACAATTATTAGCCCTGAAACCTGTATGATTAAACATCTACCCTCCAAAACCACCTTCCTTTCTTCAGAGGACCATGAACCCAATACTGAGTGCTCATTTCCCCCTACATTTTAGTTTTCACGGTTCTGTTTATTTTAATGAGTAATCTTTTTCAAAGTAGCATATTTCATCTTTAACTCCTTTCTTTCCTTTTCTTTTCCAAACTTTACCAGGTTTTCCCAGAGTCCCTGCTTCCCATTCCACCTTTAAAATTACCCCACTCCTATTCATTTTGGAGTTGTCCCTGCCCCCATAAGATTAACCTCAGCAAGACTGACAAATACAAAGAGTAATGTTCTCATAGTAAGGAAACTTCAGTTAAAAACAATTAATTAAATGTGTCAATATTACAATGCCATAAGGGCTTCAAAGAACTATGAAGTTTCTTTCAGGATATCCATAAATCTCTTTTCACCACTATATTCTCCTCTAATTAAATCTTTTCTTCATGCATTCAAGATGATTGTTCTATTGCAATATAATTGGTTTTCTGTTTCATTTAATTAATAGTATTACAATGTATTAGTCTCTAACTTTTTATATAAATAGGTTTTATCTACATTATAGGCTGAATAGGTTTGGGTGGGCTGACTTGATAACCTAACTATTGCACACACTTTTGTTTCTGTGTCTAAAAGCCATTCTGATTTTGATGTTCCTGACTACTTGTCATTTGGGGTATAATTATTTGTAAGCTAAGAACTTCTTTAAATGTTCATCCTTATCTTTTTAAGTGATAGTATTGAAATATCTATGTTTCTTTCACAAGCAAAGGTTTACAGTGCATATTTGCACTCTAGTGAGTAGTAAAATAAAGTATAATAAAAAGTATTTTGAAAAGACAAAAACATGTGCTGTGGTTCTATTTATCTAAGTTAGGTTTTCAATTATTATCTTCTCTTAGTAAAACTAACTGCCAACTAAATAGTTTGAATTAATGATAAAAAATGAAGTTAAATTCCTCTATAGGTACCAGTGAGTTCCTCCTTCCTATTACCAATGCACGAACAATAACAACAACAACAACAAAACTCTTAAAATGGGAATAAAGTTTCAGTTTCGCAAGATTTTAAAAAATGCATATAATTAACACTGCTATACACTTAGAAATAGTTAAGATAATGTTAAAAGTATAACAATAAAGTAGTGCTTACACTGATGGAATGAACAAAGCAAACTACTCTGTTACTTTCTTGATACTTAAAATTCTCTCATAGGTACTGTAATGGACTTTTTCTGTTGACATATAGTAAATGTATACATTTGTGTGGTACAGTGTAATGTGCTTTGATACATGTAAACATTGTGGAATGATGAAGTCAGAGTAATTAGTGTATTATCACCTCCAATATTTATCATTTCCCTGTGGTAAGAACATTTTTTAAAGTTATCTTGGAGGCATTTTAAAATATAAATTGCTACAAAATTTCTGGGAGTCATTTGACAGTATGTAGATCTTAGATATTCTTATGTAAATCTGTCATACAAAAATAAGTAGAAAAGTAAGCAAAGATGTAGTACACAAGATTGCTAAGTCCAGCTTTATTCATAATAGTAAAATGCTGAGAAAAAACAAATGTCTAACTGCATGGGATTGGTTATATAAATAATGGCATATTCATGCAATGAAATAAATTCATTCATTGAGCAATAAATATAGCACCACATTTACTTACATAGAAAGAGAATTATTTAGTGGAAGTAACAGAATGTATAGTATATAGTAGAATGTATAATATGTATAATGTATAATGTTTTTTATTTTAAACATTTATACCATGTATGTGAATAAGCATATAAAAACATATACATATTATGAAATGTATATGTAAATATGAAGTTATAAATATATTCATAAACAATATAGTACATGTATATATTATGATAAAACATTCATAAACATATTTGTATGCTTATGAAAAGCTTGAAGCATTATACATTAACATAGTTATCTCACTGTTGCTATTTTGGGTTTTCTTTATTTCTATTATCAGGTTTTCTTATAACTATTTTAGTGTACTTAAAATACATATTTGAAAGTGATATTTAGGAAGTAACAGCTGAAAGAATTTATGATTAATGAGATAAGAGAATGAAAGATAATGGATGTTATTAGCTGAGATACAGAAGAAATAGTAAGTTACCTTGGGGAAATAAAATGAATTGAAATTGGAGTATTTTGCCTTTTAAGTGTCTCCAGGTTGAAATGTCCCTTGAATAGGTAAAATTTATAGGACTGGCAGAGCTGCTGGTACTTAGAGGATTAATACCTTTATGTAGCTAAACTTGTCAATCTGAATGAACTTGTCCTCTGAGAGCATATAGAATAAAAGTTATAGGCTCTCTTTTCAGAAAAATGCATATATATTCACGAGGTTTTATATATAGAATCAAGACCTTCACAGACACCCCTCCAAAGAAGCCCAGCTTGAAAAAATTATCTGGATACAATGATCTCAGCTTAAAAATTTTTGTTAAATTTTATTGTTTTAATATTATACTTAGAAAAATCGAGGCCGATATGGATCAAATTTATTGCTTGAGATCAGTTTCACTGACTGAGGACCTAGATTAAAACCCATGACTACTGACTCAGTCAAATATTATATTACCAAATAATTATATTTTGACCTTAAGAGGATAGTTGTTGTTGTTATTGTTTTTTAATCTTAGAACATGGCACTGGAAATATTATAAAGCTAAAAAGAATAGCCTTAGAAGTTTCTATTTTCATTGCCATTACCAAACATGAAACTTCCTAACCAGAACTAGAAGGGAAATGGTAGTAATCAAAGTTTTGGGCAGGAAGCATGTCTCACTTATTTTCAAGAGTTTTTGTTGTTGTTGTTGTTGTTGTTGTTATTGTTGTTTTCAGTTCTCTGAATTAATTTGCATTCATAGTCCTGCCTTGATACCCTTTGGGATTTCTATTCCCCAATCATAAAACTTGTAACAGCATATGCATCTACCTAGTACTATTCAGTATTTGTTTCCATTTTAATCCTGAGGAACCACTTTTGGCCAATTGAATCTATTTACCCATCTGACTTAAGTCTTCTCAAATGAATTGGTTTTAAAGTTTTAACTCATGGAGGTAAAAAGAATTTTGAAGGCTTTATGAAAACTGAATAGACTGAAAGACTATGCCTACTGTAGGTTCAGACTTTCATTTTTCTTAAGTCATAAGGTATTTTAGTTCTTCACATAGACAGGATAGCTAATGTGGAAAAACCAGGTTATATATCACATGACTTTTTTTATGTACCAAAATGAGCAGAGAGAAACATTAATCCCCTAAAACTGATAAAGATGGTATTAGTTCCCTTTTTTTTCTTTTTTTTTTTATTAAATGATAGCTGTATACATTAATGCAAACACGGGATACAGTGTGATGTTTTCATATACAATTTGAAATACTTTCATCAAGCTGATTAACATAGACTTCATGTCATTTCCTTAGTCATTGTGTCAAAACATTTATATTCTAGTTCTAGAAAAGTTCTCTTGTACCTTGTTAGACAGACCATATAGGTGATCTCTCCTAAACAACTGATAAGTAGTTGTTCACTTTCCTGATTCAGTATTTGAAGCTTTTATTATAATGTCCTGTTCTTGCATCTGATCTGTGTGATAAAATTCTATTAAAAAAGTGCTGAGTTGAATTTTTCCTTTGCTTTGGGTGTCCTGTCCCAGGAGCAGGCTTCCTGGGTGTGCCAGTGTGATGACAACATGGTTCAGAGACTAGAAACAGACTTCAAGATGACTCTTCAGCAGCAGAGTACCCTGGAGCAGTGGGCTGCATGGCTTGACAACGTGATGATGCAAGCACTGAAACCCTATGAAGGAAGACCCAGTTTTCCTAAAGCTGCCAGGCAATTTCTGCTAAAATGGTCTTTCTACAGGTATTATCTTAATTTTTCCTAAGGGCTCTTCTTCATATTTTGTACACGTGTGTGTGTGTGTGTGTGTGTTTCTCAGACAAAAGAAATGAGTGAAGGCGTCAGTTTGTGGAAACTCCTTGTTGTAACTATCTTCAGCCACTCAATGATTACATCATGGAAATGTACCTGAAGACTTAGGGAAATAAACTTTCTACTAGGAAAAGAAATCCCCTTGCACAAAGCCCTAGATATTCTCAGGTAGGAGCATCTGAGGTTCCAGTCAAGATAACGTGCTCAGCAACAAGTCAAAACAGGGCTACAGTTGTCCCTCCTCCCATGGGCAACAACACATTAAGTAGGCCCCTTTCTTCAGGCCTCTTTCTTTTTGTTCTGTTAGTTCAGTGATTTTCAAACTGTGGTCCCTATACCAGTGCCATCACTAACAATTAGATGGAAACATGTTAGAAATGCAGATTCTTAGTCCCCCACTCTAAATCTCCCAAATCAGAACCTGTGGAGGTAATGCCCAGCAATTTGGTTTTTAAAAAGTACTCTAGGTGATTCTGAGGCATACTCAGAACCGTCTAGTTACTTTCTTAATTTTAGCAATTAACAATGTTTTCAAACCTGGCTGCCAGGTTTAAATGTTTAAAAAAAAATCATAAGTGCCCCCCAGAACCTACAAAATCAAAACTTGTAGTGGTCAAGAGGGAAGTGAGGAAGAGTAGAGGCACTCAGGATTTTTATTTCTTTCAAAAAGCTCTCCTGGTGATTCTACTGCACTGCTGGTAATCTAGTAGTCTGTAACAGGGGTTGTTAATAATATGAATCACTTTTAAACCAAAATAATATATATAGAAGTGTATGTTTGTGTAGATAGGGAAGTACCGAGGCTTTCTGATTACATGACATACGATATCGAATGTTAGGATGAACTGTTTATCATAGCTCTGCTGATCGTAGCTCTGCCAGAAGGGTTAAAAACAGTATTTATGACCTATGTAGGTCAGCAATTATACTATGTATACATAAGATAGAATTGGGAGTTGGAATTCTATTTCATAAGTTAGGCAAGGTATATTTTTAACTCTGGCATTTGTTCTTGTGATGAGAGCTCTTTTTCTTTTTTTTCTTGCTACTTTAAATAAAGCTGGGCCCTATTGCCTTGGGCCTAAAAGCCATAGCTACTCTGAAGTATAGGCAGTTTCTAATTTAAATTCTGTGCAGCTATGTGCATAGCAGAAAGTACTGACTATAGGACAACCCTTGACTCTGGCTGTGAGTACACTATGGTCCTCATCTGGATATTTTCGGTGAATTGGAGGGAAGGTATATAAATAAATAACAGAATTTAGGAATTAGTAGTACTTGTGAACCCAGTAAACCCAGACTGTAGGATTCCCATCTTGTTTTAACCACCATTTAATTATGACAATACTTGCTTTGGTTTTTATTTTAAGTCACTCTTTTCTTTCTCAACCGACTGGGTCTAATTCTTATTTCTTAAACTGAAGTAGAAGTATAGATCCACTATATATGTTTAATTAAGAGTTAAATTAGTCTTCCATTTTGAAAATAGCTTTCTAGTATATAGCCCAGTGTCCAGTACAGCGAAAGAAAGCTAGCCAGTTTCTGCTGTTGTTTTGTTTTTGTGGTGGCATAATTCCACAAACTGCCTTTCATAAATGTAATTCCTTTAGCTCACGTGATTGGAGAAGCACATTGTTGAGACGCTGTCTGACTCTGTGAGCTGCTGCTATGCTCCAGTGAAACCAGTGCTACGTTTGGATCGAGGCATTAATAAAAAATGTCTAGATGAGAATTCTAAGTTTTCCCTCCATTTCGGGGGGAGATTTGAAAAGCACTGACACATGGTTCTCCAACTAGAAGCAATAACATGAGTAGTAATGGTAGAATTCAAAATTTTAATTTGGGAACATAAGGATTTCAGATATCTTACCAATTGCTGGAATTAATTTTTTATTCATTAATTTTTCCTCAGAAAATAATGTAAATGGTATATGTGCTCTATGAGAGATTGATGAAACAGCAGTAACACTGACTGGCTATTCTAAAACTTACACGACCTAAGGCAGAGTCCATCCTCCACATCGGAAAAAGCAGGGTTTTTTGTGTTTTGGGGTTTTTGTTTCCCGCCTACTGTTTTCTTATGTTGTTAATGTCAGACTTGCCTTACTCTTTTCTATGGGATTTTTCTTTCCTATATTTAGCTGATGTCATTTTAGAAGTAAACCCTTGGAGCTTTTGTCTCCACAGAGATCTGTTGCAGGTATCTTGAAAGGAGAGAAAATTACCGACTTGCATTTCTTGTTCTCTGCAGATAGACAAACCCAGTAGATCATCACTTGCCTGCCCTCTGTCCTCCCTGCATTGAGGATAATTGGCTTGTTATTATTAGACACTATTATGGTTATTATTTTCATTTCAGAAAGACTTGAAGGCATATAGTTCAGGGCCCTGGAAGGAAAGGCACATTCAGGCAGATGCGTACCTCCTGCTGGTAGATAAAGTCAATAGCTTAGAAACTTAAGAGCCTTTAATATCTGAACTGTTTTTTGCTGAGACTTAAGAACATATTGAAATAATGAAAACTGCATTCACAAACTATCAAAGAAGCAGAATTAGAAACATGTTTTTGGCATTGCAAATGCCAAAAATTTGTAAACTTGTAAAAGCCATTATAAATTTGGCAGTCATATACACAGACCCTTCATCTTCTGAAATCAGATACTTAATCTCATAATTTCTAAAATTCTGTGTTTTTATTTACATGCATAAAAATATAGACATGAACTGGCAGAGCATCATAATAGCAGTTGATACACTGCTGCAGGTGTGCTCTCCTTCAACTGGGAGGTCTCTCCCTGCTAACCTGGCTTTGAAGGACTAAAAAAATCACCACCTTTCTTGGGCAGAAACGGAAAAGTTATGTGGGCCATTTCTTAGCTTGTGTGTTTTTGGATAAGGGTAGAGAACATTTCTCAGGGGTCACCCTAAAGGTTATCCAAATATCCCAACTTAAAGAGTGGAATGCATAGCTTTGATACCATGGCTTAAAAGGGGGCACAGAGAACTTGGTATGCCTACAATTGGACAATATATGAATTTTCCAAAAAAAAATACAATTTTTTTTTCCTTTAGAGACAGAGTCTTTTCTTACTCTGTTGCCCTGGGTAGAGTGCTATGGCATAGTAGTTCACAGCAGCTCAAACTCCTGGGCTCAAGCAATCATTCTTGCCTCAGCCTCCTGAGTAGCTGGGAATACAGGTGTCCACCACAATGCCCAGCTAGTTTCTCTTTTTTTAGTAGAGATGGGGTCTCACTCTTGCTCAGGCTGATCTCCAAATCCTGAGCTCAAGCAATCCATCTGCCTCAGCCTCCAGGAGTGCTAGGATTACAGGCATGAGCCACTGCAATCTGGCCAATAATATTCTTTTGGAATCGTTTGTAATTCCTGTTCAGAGAGAAAGGTCCCATGAAGGTCACAGGTGTGGTGCTATCACTTTTATTCTTGGAAAAGGTGTGATGCATTCTCAGCTACTCAAGGGCAGATTGAATATCATGTGTTAGGATATATGTTTCAATTTCCACACCATGAGTTATGAACATAAATGCACAAAGGTATTTTTCATCCATGATAAAATAATTAATATTTACAACTCTGGTTTTAAAAGGAGTTAAATTCATAGTAACTTAGCAATGTGAAATTCAGTAAAGTCAATTTTGCAACATATCTTCTAGAAGTCTGAATTAGACAATAGGATTCCAATTAGACTGTTAATTGTGTCATTTAATACTTGGCGTGTAGGGCAAAAGCCCAACACAGAATAAAGTAGACATAGCATTCAAGGTGCAATTCAACCGATTCTTTCCTAAACATATGACAATAATTTTATGACATACTGAACAGTATTTTTTAAAAATAACTAAGTATTATCAAAACTCAGCATATTTTTTAAAACTTTCCAATAGAATTTAGTATTTCCTGTACATGTTATGCTAAATAAGATGATTGTCTATTAAAAAGTTTCTAAAATACTGAGAATAAAATTCAGAGACCTTACCATGGCCTATGAGACCCTACACCGTCAAGCTGCTCTGTCACTAAGCTTCTCTTTGCTTACCATCCTCCAGTCACCTTGTCTTCCTGGCTGTTCTCTGCACACATCGGATGCAGTTCTCGCTCAAGGGCTTTGTTTTGCTTGCCTGTCTGCCAAGAACACACTTCACCTGTGTGTTAATACTGCTCAGTTTCCTCACTTCAATCCAGTTTCCACTCAGTAGCAGATCCTCACAGAAAGGATTTTCCAGATATACTCATTTAAAATGCCTACCCCCTCATGCTCCCATCCCTTGCCCTGATATACAGGATTTCTCACTATTTAACTTTACATTTTACGTCTGCTTTGTATATTTATTGACTGTCTAGCTACCAGAATGTGAACTCGTTTGAAACCAAAATTTTGTCTGACAAGACAAAAACAGTATCCTGGCATAGAGTAGGAACACAATATAAGTATCTGTTGAATGAATAAATGTGAATTCTCTTAGGAAAAATTGACTTTGATTTCTGTAGTGGCATTTTAAAACTTTTATGAACATTCTCCTTAGTCGCATGTATGATTTTCAGAGTTATTATATTTTAAGAGAAATATAGATTTGAACTTCAGGGTGGCTCCTATGGCTCAGTCGGTAGGGCACCAGTCCCATTTACCAAGGGTGGCAGGTGCAAACCCAGCCCCAGCCAAACTGCAACAAAAAAATAGCTGGATATTGTGGCGGGCACCTATAGTCCCAGCTACTTGGGAAGTTGAAGCAGGGGAATTGCCTAGGCCCAGAAGTTGGAGGTTGCTGTGAGCTGTGACGCCACGGCACTCTACCAAAGGTGTTAAAGTAAAACTCTGTCTCTACCAAAAAAATGATTAATTAATTAATTTGAACTTAGGAATATGTAGGGAAATAATTCATTCCATATCTGTGATATTTAGCCCTGCAAAGATTTACTGATATCCAGCTGATTCGGTATTGTTTTTCTATATTGTAATGAATGCCATCTTCCAAAACAAATTTGTTAGGAAATTAATATGTATTCACATTTAAAAATCCAGAAAATACAAAAACTATTTCAAAAAATAAAGCTAAATCACCCATAATTTTACTACGTAGAAATAACTACTGGTAAAATATTGCTTTTAGGGTTAATAAAATTGGGATACACTTGTTTATAACGAATTATTGCCTATATTTTTCCCTTAACATTTTTTAAACATTATATCTTAAGCATTTTTTCTCATTAACTATCTTTAGAAATATAATTTTCAGTGTCCTCTCAGTATTTCCTTATGTGTGTCATATGCATTATGTATTACTTACTATCTTATTTTTGAACATTTGGATTTTGGGGGTTTTATTTTTTTTTGAGCCATTGCCCTGGGTAGAGAGCCATGCCATCATAGCTGACAGCAATCTCAAACTCTTGGGCTCAAGTGATCCTCTTGCCTCAGCCTCTTGAGTAGCTGGGACTACAGGCACCTGCCACAACACCTGGTTATTTTTAGAGAAGGGGTCTCTTTCTTGGTTAGGCTAGTCTCAAACTCCAGAGCTCAAGTAATCCGCCTACCTCGGCCTCCCAGAGTGCTAGAATTACAGGCAAGTTTTTGGTGGTTTGATATAATAATAATGAAAAAAAAAAAAAAAAAACCCTCAGCTCACTTCTGTAGCTCAAGTGGCTAAGGCGCCAGCCACATACACCAGAGCTGGCAGGTTTGAATCCACCCTGGGCCTGCCAAACAACAATGACAACTACAACCAAAAAACAGACAGGGATTGTGGTGGGTGCCTATAGTCCCAGCTACATGGGAGGCCAAGGCAAGAGAATTGCTTAAGCCTAAGAGTTTGAGGTTGCTGTGATATGACAGCACTCTACCCAGGGTGACAACTTGAGGCTCTGCCTCAAATGAAAAAAAAAAAAAAACTCTAATGGTGTCTTGTATCTTTATACACAAGTAAATATGTCTTTGGATAAACTCAGGTAAATAGATATGAATGTTTTAAAGTGACTAAGACTAGTTTAATAACATGTGCTGTTTCAATGCTAATAAAGCATTAGATATTCCCATTTATTTAAGAAACTTTTTTTTTTTTTTTACTGTGTGCTGTGTGGAGAGTCTTATATAAATGGCTCATGTATTTTGCTTCTTTAACTTAATATTATATCACAGACTTCTTTCTATGGTATTCCCTGTATGTCTGCCTCATGTTTTTAGCTATTGCATAAATATCTATATGTAAATGAACCATAATTTGTTTAATCGGCATTCTACCTAGTGGATATTTAGTTTTTCCTCCTAGTTTCTCATGTGTATAAATATTGCTGCAGTTAAAACTATCTTTTCCATTTGTGTAAATTTTTAGAATTAGATTGCTAGTTCAAAGATTTTGACATTTTAAATGTTGACAAATATCACCAAATTCTGCCACAAAAGTTTTGTGAATTTATACTCATAGAGACAGTAAAAGGAATATTCTTTCCCCAAACCCTCTAGGTAATGTATGGTATCTTACTTTAATTTTTATTAATTTTGAATAAGATGAGTCATTCTTTATATGTTTCTTGGCCATTTGTCCTCTTTAAATTTCAAAAAAATTTACATTTTTTTTGTCTTTCTTCAACAAGATAAATGCAATTGGGGCAGATATTCTGTTCCTGCATAACATTAAAAATTACTTCAATTTTGTGTTACTGTGGGTTCAAAATTGTTATATGACATTTCATTGTTATTTCTGTGTTTTGCTTTTTTAAGTAGAGGATTCTTTGCTTTTTAAAATTTTTTCTATAGAAAAGGAAATAATGTCAAGTATCGATTATATTACATTCATAGAAATTATTTTTAGAAAATAGGTAACGTGTCACTGCCTTTTAGGAAGGACATGAATTATAAACTGAATGTTATCACATATATTTGCTGCATAAATGAAAGCATTCATCTATTTTTAACACTTCACTTACAGAGTTTAAAACTTAAGGAATTCATTAAGTTATTTGACTGTGAAGAATCATCTGCTAGAACTACAATTTATTATTAACTCTAATAGATGTAGCAGGGTAGTAATAGGTAGTTATCTTAAGATCTCACATATATTATCTCCTTAGTTCTTAAGGCTAATCTTTAAACCTTCCAAAACATATCTGATCACAATCAAGGTCACATAGTGCTGGCTAGGTCCCTGTGGCTCAAGCAGCTAAGGCGCCAACCACATACACCTGAACTGGTGGGTTCAAATCCAGCCCAGGCCCACCAAACAACAATGGTGGCTGCAACCAAAAAATAGCCAGGCGTTGTGGCAGGCGTCTATAGTCACAGCTACTTGGGAGGCAGAGGCAGAAGAATTGCTTGAGGCCAGAAGTTGGAGGTTGCTGTGAGCTGTGATGCTAGAGAGGCCAGGAGTTGGAGGTTGCTGTGAGCTATGATGCTATAGCGCTCTACCCAGGGCAACAGCTTGAGGCTCTGTCTCCAAAAAAAAAAAAAAAAAAAAAAATCACATAGTGCTAACCTAGGTCTGTATAACTCTGAACTCATGGGATTTTTTTGTTGTTGTTAGTAGAAAGATCCACAGAAATGAAAGTTTCTCTGCCATGATCATATAGTAATCCCTAAGTCTCCATTCTTACTGCCATAAACAAATGAGAATGAGAAGCACAACTTCTCTCACTCTGTATGTTATAATCATAATCATCTATATTTGAGTAGTATTTTATACATCCATAAGTTGATTTTTCACACCCTTTAATTCATTATATCCTTAAAATAACCAGGTAAGTTAGACTAAAAACATTGTTTTTATTTTCACCCAAGAGGGAAAACAATCTCAGGGAAATGATTTGTTTGAGATCTACAGTCAATTAATGAAGAGCCAGAATCAGAATCCAGGGCTTCTGAGTTTAAGATGTACAGTCATGATCCATCACTTGCCAGGTTGAATGTTGAAAAATGAAACAAAAGCAAACATACAATCTTTTGAAGTTTAGTAATATCAGCATATACATTTGTGGGATTTTGTCTCTCTTTCCTGAAAATATACTAGTTGTTTTAGTGTTAGTATCCAAAAATCTTTAGAAAAAGATCACTAAGTGAAAATGGTGAGAAACACAGTCACATCATTCTAAGTGTGAAGTGCATGAATAAGCTCATGATTGACATGTTTTTGGTGAAGCCAAGATTTTATTTTGAACTCATTTCTATTTTCAATGTAATGGAGTTTATTATTAGCATTTTTAAAATAATATTGTCCATATTTTGGTATTATATAAGTTAAATAGACTTTTTTCAGAGAAAAGTATCTCTTAATTGATTTTTATCTTACTTATTTCTAATGGAAAATTACCTTAATTGAAATGGAAAAATTAATTTAAATTCAATAAGAAATAGGAACCATTTAATAAATTCACCTCCTAAAAAACTTACTGGAATCCCTGTACATACTCATTTAATTCTACAGTGCCACATCTGGGAATATGGCTTAGTATATTTTGTACCCTTTGTTTGGCATAAATACATATTTTCCCCAAAGTACACCACAAAGATCATTGTCACTGAGAACAGAATGCCAACCATGAAGGTTTTTTTATACTTTAAGTTTCTTTTTCATATGGTAATGTGTGTTGTCATCTTTTCAAAACTCTTTCATATCCAATTCAGATCCATTTTTGACTTTAACAGAATCAGCAGACTTGCTTATGATGGTAAGATGGTATTTCCCATTGAAGACCTATTTAGCTCTGATAAGGATCAAGTCTTAATTTGCCACCCTATTCAAATGAGTTGAACCAACTGCTTTCAATAATGAAGTTATTGTATGGCAGGATCCATGCTATGTCAACCATACAGGCTCCCAACTTGGCTTCTTTTAAAAAGGAAAATATTTTTAGCTCTAATTCTTGACACTAATATGGCTGCATATATGTCTTTTTTCTTGGAACAGTTCAATGGTTATTCGGGACTTAACCTTGCGCAGTGCTGCCAGCTTTGGCTCTTTCCACCTGATTCGTCTACTCTATGATGAATATATGTTCTACCTAGTGGAACACCGTGTTGCTCAGGCAACTGGAGAGACACCCATAGCAGTCATGGGTGAGGTAAGAGAAGCTAAAAGAGCTATGACCCACTGGGCTTTTAAAAAAGAACCTGAATTACATTTCAACCTAAATATATTAATTATTGATTAAAACCATAGTTCTTAACCAAGTGAGCCTCAAACCTAGAAGGGGCTTTGAAGGTTTTGTAAGGGGTTCTTAAATTTCTCTGTTTATATGTACTTAATCAAAGGATTCTAAAATTATAGATTATATCAGGTAAAAGAAGCTTGTGGACTGTTTTGATATAATATATAGGTGTCAGTGTAAAAGAAAAGCATGAGAACCTTTAGACTAAAAAAAAATGACTTTTGAGTGGGAAATAAGAAAGATTGATGCTTTTGATAAGGCATTGCCAAGAGAAAAGTTAAATATATACTTTGTAGACTCCTGTTCCCAGTCCCCAAGAACAAAGTGAATTATTCTATTTTAAAAGGGTGATGATGATCACTAATAGGTATTTGTACACTTATTTTGTGCCAGGCACAGTTCTAAGTTTTGTACACAAAGCAAAGCTTTTTACACTTAACTACTCTTTGAGATGGGTTCTATTTTATCCTGTTTTACAGATAAGCACAGAGGTTAATTCAGAAAGCTAAAGCACAGAGAAATTAAACCATTACTTAGATCGGGCATCCTCAAACTATGGCCTGCCTAAGACATTTATCTGGCCCACGGGGTGTTTTTGCCACCACTGCCTGTCCTGCTTAGCAGCCGACTCGTCCCGGGGCCTGCAGTCTGGCCCTCCAACGATCTGAGGGACAGTGAACTGGCCCTCTGTTTAAAAAGTTTGAGAACCCCTGACATCAATTGTAAGTGGTGGAGACCTTTTTCAAACATGTGGTCTGTTTTTCAGACTCATGCTTCTCACCACTAAAGATGTAAAAAAGAAAAAAAAAATTCTTCTCCATAATCCCTGGAATTAATCAAAATGGCTTATCTTCAACAAGTGTCAAAAAGCTAAAAATCTAAAGTTAATATAAACAAGGGTTGGTTAATACAGGGGGAGTAGATGGAAATGTTCAAATGACTCAGCTCCGGCTCATTTTGTTAAACTGAACTGGGGATACTTTATACTTTGCTGGATTATTCTAGGTTAGAAAAAACTACAAATTTCCCAAAACAATAAAGAAAACATGTTTTTAAGCTATGTGTATGTGATTATTTAAATAAAAGGGTGAAAATAAATATGGATTGATGCTTTTCCTAGTTTAATTAACAAAATAAAAGCATAAATAATGAAATTTGTTAAAATACTCTGAGAACCTTTATAAGTAGTATAAATAAAATGCATGTCAAACTTGTTTAGAATGTTGTTTGAAATTTTTCTCTTTTTGGTTTTTTTATAATTTCTTGCTGTACATGTCTTTGTATGCTGTTGTTCAATGATGGCTGTGCTTAAATGATGCCAAATGTATATATGTGAGATTAAGCAAACATCACTGTAGCTTTTAAGTTATAGGCAGGACCTCATCTGACTGGAACAATATGACTTTCTTAGATTTGACTTCCTTTCCCCTCATTGCCTCTTTCATAGATACCTTGTTAAAATGCTCAATTGACATGTAGAGTAAGTGCTGTAAAATTTGTCAACTCTGGGTTTAAAATTTCAGAAATGTATATGCCTTTTAGTATATTTAATGCATTTGCCACATAGCTCATAGGCTCTGGGACCTCTTTAATGGATGAACAGGATAATGGTAACAGGGATTCTCATGAACACCATGTGGCTGGTGCTGGTGCATGGCCTTTGTTTCTCATGGGTCTCTAGGGAACACAGGCAGTGGGCATGAACCAACTAATCATCCTAATAGGGGTCCTTTCTTTTTTACTACATGTAAATTGATCCAAATGATTAAGACAGATTGTCACATGAGACAAGGATATATACATAAAATCTAAATGGAAAAGTAAGATAGAAATCAAGGTCTAACAACTAAGCATACTTCTTAATATCTTCCTTACTATCCCTTTATATAATTTATAGTAAAATACTTTGTGTATGCTCATCCATTACTCAGCCCAGTAGGCAAATTAAGGCTAATTTCGTGCATTTGATCTCTCCATATAGCACTGATTTCTTATATACCTTTGCTATCATAAATCTGTTGGTCATGGACAATATATCTAAAATTTCTTGATTCTTGGGAAAGGAAAAAGGAAATTTAAGATAGATGGAGGCTGTTTTCTTATGATCCTCTCACATGTAATCCTAAGCTTATCCTCCTTTGGTCCCTTGGATGACTTCTCTTTCCACTCACCAAATGCGGAGGTGCCTATATGCATAGTAAGAGCAACTCATCAGGCCAAGTTCCATTGAAATCCATAAAAATCACCATTGCTCTTAATCACAGTAAGTGGTTTTCAGTAATCAGTAAAACCATCAACCACAAAACCATAATAATTATCACTATTTATTGAAAGTGTATTAAGTACTAAAAGAAATTAAACCCTTGCTCTGTCTAATGACCCTTCCTCAATAAATGGCACCACGATCCTCCCTGTTGGTCTTGCCAGATACCTGGGTGTCCTCTTTTACCTGTCTTACCTTGACACTGGTCTCCAACTAATTACTAAGTCTTCTGTTTTCCAAATCCCTCAGGGTGCAATCAGTATCATTGTATAAAAATACAGCGCCAATGGTATTATTTCCCCCCTTAAAACCCCTAGCTGTCTTTCCCTTCTACTAATTAAGGAACGTACATTTCCTTTGGTACAAGAGGTCTTACATGATCTGGTTCTGATCAACCTCAGCCTCCCACTTCCTAGCCCTTCTGTTGCAATCACAGTGGCCTTTTCTCTGTTCTCATTCACCAGGTCTTTCTCATCATTGGACCACTTTGTAAATGGCTCTTTCTACCTGGAGCCCTCTGCCCACTTCTTTTTGTCCATTCTAACTTCTCATTTGATGTCTTAAATACCAGTTCCTCAGGGAGGCCCAGTTCCTCCAAAGTACATTAACCAGTCCTATTCTCTCTGAATTGTGCTTTTACTTTTTATTCTGGAACCCACACAATAATAGTTGCTTGATTCTTTGTCTGATTTATATAATTGAGGATTTACTGCTTGGAAATAATTAGGGGCTTTGAGTCAGAAGAACTAAATTCTACCTCTTACTCTGTCATTTATAGTGATATAATCTTGAGTGAATCATGTTCACTTGTGCTTAACTCCAAAATTCTCATCTCTGAGATTGATTTATCATTTATCTAACAAATATTTCTTATGCAAATACTCTATGCCAACCACTATAATGATTGGGATACAGTGATGAACAAAACAGATTTTGACACTGTCTTCAAGGAGCTTACATTTTAGTGGCCAATATGTGTTTATTAGTCACATACCTACAAGCTGCAAATTTTGTTAAGTACTTACAAGAAAATTAAAGAGATACAGGAATTCTGAAAGCTCAGGACACTTAACCTAGCCTGGCCAGGGCAGGAAAGGCTTCCCCAAGGAAATGATGTTTCAGGCATTGATTTAAGTGCCTTATATTCATTAACTTAGTACCTTACTACAACCAAAGAGTGGATACTGTTATTGCACCTATTTACAGGTGATGGAATAAGACACTGAGCTAGCAAGTACCTTGCCCAAAGTCCCATAGCTACTAAGTTGTGAAATCAGGTTCTGAAACCAAACTAGTGTGGCACCAAAGTCCTTGCTGTTACAGGGTGGGCTAGGGTTGGAGCCAGACAGTTCAGGTGAGTGAGGGCAAATGTGGGTAAAATAGTCACAGACTTTGCTGGGCATTTGTTTTGCCTCTATAGGTGCCTTCTTTGGGAGAGATGTCAGACAACTAAATACATCCAAAAGCAAGGAAAAAAGCTTTCCTTTTAAAGTAACTTAAGATGTCTTAGCACAATAACTAAGAGGATGCCGTGAAGGCTATGTTAACCAGTTTGATGAAAATATTTCAAATTGTATATAAAACCAGCATACTGTATCCCATGACTGCATTAATGTACACAGCTATGATTTAATAAAAAATAAGTAAATAAAGTAACTTAAGAATAATTAATATACCTTTTCATAAATAGGAACGCAATAAATGAATTTTTAAAATTAACATTACTTACGTTGTTTGAATAGGCAGAAGAAACGACATATATTTTACATGTAAACAAAATATACAAACATACAAACTTTTTATTTTTGCATTCACTGTAACACTATCAATTCTTGAAGTGAAGATTACCATATAACGGATGCCTCCCTTACCCCTTCACTCCTGCCAAAAGCTGGAAACAGCATCATAGTCCCAAAAAGTTTTCTTCTAGATGTCATTCTGATACTACCTTAATACCAACTAAGAAGGTATTTAAAGCATTTACAGTTACAAAATTTCATTTTCAAATTTTTGCCTAGATGATAAAGGAAACAGAATTTATTTACTGTTAAAATTTATATAATTTTTAAATTTATATTTAAATATTATAAATTTGCCCATAGGCTTTTTGGCAATAATAAAATTTTAAGAGTAGGAATAAAATAAACATGTTGCATCTGTTTGCACACCTGTCAAATAAGCAATTTTAAAAATCATAAGGCTTTCTAACCTGAAAAATTGAGCAGAAAAAAACATTCTTTTCAAATTTTATGGCTATTTAAAATATATTTGTAAGTTTATGGTATATATGATATATCCCTTTAACATATACATATCTTATTTACATGTTCACTGAAATCGATAAAATTTTGATTGCTCTATGAAATGATTTTCTGTTCTAAACATTTTATGTTTAATTTGGTAAATATACTTAAATTTTTATCACAATTATAATTACTTAATATTTTATTTAAGCCACCTCATTAGCCAACTTTTTGAAATAAAAGAAACCAATAGAGCTTTAATTATTCAGTTGTGAATAATCAGAAATGATAATATTTCTGTGAAATATTATAGAACACATAAGAATTTACCATCAAAAATATTGATTTTATCAAAATTGGTGTACTCAAGTTTTTTAGATGGAAAAATCTTCAAAACTTAAAATTAGAAAAGAGCAAGTTAGTTTTGGGGATAAAAATTCAATGAAGGGATTCATTTTGTAGAAATATAATCATGGTAAATAAGTGTTGATGCTTAAAGTAAAATCAAACCAAAGAAAACCAAATTTTAATGAATATTAGTCTTAGGCAACTAGGTAATACACTGAAAATGTGCCTGTGGAACAACTGACTTGTTTAATACAGGGTGTCCCAAAGGTCACCATAAATGAACAAGCTTATATTTTATTTTATAGTTTTAATATTTTTATATTCATATATCAACACATAGGGAAATATTCTGTAAAATTTTGTAAGGAATATTTTATAAGTAAAGATAAGTATAGCTACAATTTCCCATTTTCCCTATATTTATATGTGTGGTGACCTTTGAGACACCCTATATAGTATTTTGAAAGGGCTGAACTATATTTATGTAATATATATGTAACTATATATTACAAGTTCAGATAGTTTACAGTGAAAAAAATTAATCTTGGAACAGCAGTACCTTAGAAAATATAGGAAATACTTGTCAAAAATTATATTTTGGATTGATATTTATAATAAAGCTTATTATTATATGAATATTTTTCTAATTGAGAACAGGCCTTTTGACAATAACTGTGCTAGGCGTTTTATGTTCTTATTAAAAATCACCAATACCTTGCAAAAGATGCCTTAGAACCTCTGTTTCACCTGTGAAGAAAATAATAGTTGAATATTGCCCCAGATCAAAACCAGCAAGTGGTAGACTTTATAAAGTACGACTATCTTACTGAAAACACCCAAATGGGTTTAATCTGTATTTCAGATTTTCACCATATAAATTACTTGTACATGGTTTCTGAGTAGGAACTATGTGCAAACACACACACAGGCAGGCAGGCAGGCAGGCAGACACACTTGTTTCTCTCTCACAGGCTAAACCAGGTGCCTAGCACATATGCCTTTATTATTTTGTTTCAGGGCATCTTTCCTCTGTCTTACAGGATGCCTCCTGATAAGCCCAGCACCCGTCTTTCCCCCTTCCACTTTTATTAATAGATGTTCAGAACATGCAAACTAAATGGAATATTAGTCTAAGCAAATTGCAATTGGAAAGCTAAATCTGCCAGAAAACAACAACAACAAATTATACCCTTCAGCTCCTCTGTACCCACCCCAAGGCCAGACCTAAATCGAAATAATTTTTTTAGAATTTGTAGTTTGGTTTTAGCTGCAAATATGCTCATCTACATTAGCACACTTTCTAATAACTTGAAAATAAATTATGAAAGTGGCCCCCTGGAGAGATGTAGGAGGGCCTTCTATATTTTCGTCCTACAAGTTCTTAAGAATTGGCTCTATGGAAGCTGTCTCATTTTTCCTCCCTTCTTTTGGTTTGTCATTCTGTTCATCTCTCTTCTTGCATCTCACAAAAGAACCTATTGACTCAGCAGCCCAGGGCTACAGTCCTTTCCCTCTGAGATCCCTGCTCATTAGCTTCCTATACATGGTTTTCTTCCCTGCTGACTCTGGGCCATAACCTCTCCTCTCATCCTCTTCAGGGAATGGAGAGAATTTTGCTTATACTGTGGTCTAAATACAACCACACAGTAGATGCTCAGAAAATACTCATTCAAGGAAGAACTACAAAGGAATGATGGAAGGATAGACTACCAACTTGCCGGACTTCTTGTTGAATTTCATGATTGATATACTGGATTTCTTTATGCTGCAAAATAAATCTCCTAGACTAAGAAGTGCACTTGATCTCCTAGATCAAGAACTAAAATGGTCACTGTAAACATCAGGAGGGGAATAGCACACAGTGCTCTTCAGCAAAGCCCACCGCTAGAGATTATTCATTTACAAAAGAGTTGTCTGGTACTGCTGATGCTACTTGGGCAGTCCCAATTAGAGAGGAAGCTGTGTAAAAGATTCCCTGGCACAGAGTAGGCATGACAGCTCCACCTACTGGCCACTTTGCCACACTTATCCTGTGCCTAGCCCCAGTGCTTCTGGCTTTATGAGAGTGTCTTTATGGTAGGTTTGCTTTTAGCCACAGGTGAAGGTTATTGCTGGCCCTGCTGATAAAGAAATAGTCCTTGTTTGAGGAGATGGCAGGCTCCTGAGTTCACAGAAACTGATGCTGCTTTTTTTAATGATGGCATTGTACTAAAATAGACTGCGATAAAATGTCTTCAAATGAGATTCTCTGAGAATACGGGCCTGTGTAGTGAAAGTATATGGTATATGCATCTCAAACCTGATTTAGGTTTGTTGTAAAAGTTGTTTTGGCACAAAGGGAACATGTTTTTACATCCCTCTTCCCCTACTCCCTTTGTCTCTGCAGGAAATGATTTCTCAAAAAGAAAGGTGGTATAATCAAAACTAAGACGTACTGATGTAATAAATTGATGTCATGTTTTCCTTCTAGATAACACACATGGCCTCAACGAGAGGGAGTGTTAAGTTAGAAGCAAGATTCTTTCTCTTCCACCCATAATTTTATTTGCATAAAGTATATGCTGCCAGGCCCAACCCCAACATTTACAGGGCCCAGGGTACCATATGTCTAAATATTTTAAAAGTTATGAATCAAACTATAAATAAAATCTGTTATATCCACCTACCTTGACAAATTATGTCTTGATAACAACTTGGAAGGCTGAGTTTAAATATAAAATTTGCAGTCTCCTCCAAGTTCCATACCAAAAAATAATGACATAGACATAGCCAACCGCTGGTCCCTAGAGCACTTCATCACTCCCATTGTATAATGTGAATAGCTTTGTGCTCTTACCTGTGGACACCCCAGTCCAACGTTTAAGTTCTTTATACCCTTTGCAAACAGTTTCTCCTGTTTGCTATCTTTTTTTACCTCTAAAAGGTGGACTTGAGGAACAGACCTGCACAGGGCTGGAAGGGAAGTCAGAGTGTTTGGACAGGGAATTCCTAGATCTCAGACAAAAGGAGTCTGGTTTAAGGGCGGAGGAGGGTGAAAAGGAAGCACAGGCTCCAGAAAGGCACATCCTCTTGGCTCTGTGGATTCCTCACACTGGGAGAAGTGGAACAGCCATGAGAGACAAAGCAGGGTTCTCCACAGTGTGGATCTCCAGACAGTTTTTGAAACTACTTTTCTCTTCCAGAGCAACTAAGGCCTGTATTTTTGTTTGAACACCTCACTGCTGGCATTCTTACTCCTGAACGTGCCATAGAGTTTTGGAAATGATATACGAGTACACGTGTTGCTGTGTCCCTACAGGGCAAAAAAGCCTGAACAGTTAGAGTCATGATGTAAATATGCTGCCTTGTGTATGGAGTGGCTAGCCGCACACTTTGCCAGGACAGCTGGCTGGCCTGAAGGAGCAGAACCAACAGTGATCACAGAGCAGGAGCTGCTTATGTATGGAATAAACTGACAAATCTTGGCCATAGCGAGCTTCAAAAAAAACTATTTGAAAATACATAGAAAAGTACACATATAAAAGGATAACAGGGAACATTATTTCTTACAAGTACTATAAAATTGGAAATTAAAGTTAGCAAGTGATTTCCCTCAGATGTAAGCATCTGTACCAGTGTTAAATGTAAAATGCTATGATAAATTTGGTTCTCATTTGGTAGACATTTAAAGAAAATAATAGTGCTCTGTAACCCCTTATAATTGAGATTTCTCTATATCATCAAAAACATTCAAAATTGTTGCCATTACCTAACCCTTTTATGATCAATTTTATTAACTAAGGTTAGTAGACCTGAAATCATATATGACTGAACTATATATGATTTGCAAAGCTCAGAATATTACAAAGTTCAGGCTAAGTATAAAGTAGAAAAGATCAGCATCAGGTCAGAAAGTTTCAAATATGTACATAAACAGACTTCCTGGTTCTATTTTTTAAAAGGGTCCTAAAGGGGCCATATTCCTTCATTGACTTCTCAGAAAGCCAGGCAGGGAAGCAGTTAGTTAGGCCAAGATTTACATGTTGATGCTCATCTTAGCTCATCAGCTCCTTTCATTTGTATGATCACCCCCACAAAGCCAAACACAAACATACACACATACACAAATGCCCCATCCAAGCCCCGG
The DNA here is from genome assembly GCF_000181295.1 of Otolemur garnettii. Taxonomy (NCBI): domain Eukaryota; kingdom Metazoa; phylum Chordata; class Mammalia; order Primates; family Galagidae; genus Otolemur; species Otolemur garnettii. The sequence continues at coordinate 23,555,343 of NW_003852401.1, forward strand.
CCAGCTTTTCTCATGGCATTTGCTTACTTGAGTCATAAATGACTTAGTCATTACATAAACTGACTTCCAGTTCCAACCCTGCATTGAGTTTACAACATAAGCAATCTGAAATCAAAGCGTAGGGTACACGCCATTCTTAGATTGTGCTTCCTCTCAGCTAGAGGCATTTCATTTTAAAATCACCATCTTATGGCTCTCTTACTGAATGGACTTGTAGGGTTTTACCTATAGTATTAGAACACTGGGTTTGGAAGACAATATGGAAGAAGTGCTATTTAAGGTCCTTTTGCAACTATCAGCATAACTAATCCTCATATTACTAGTCTCTTTCACATATGAGGAAATCTAAAACTCAAAATCTTTAAATTGTCTGGGATCACTGAACTGATAATGGTAGAGTTGTGATTCCAACTTAGGCTTCAGGTCCTTTCTTGTTCCTCCCATGCTGTGCTTCACACCTGCATTTGAATTCTACCTTTCCCATTCAATACCTTTGCAACCTGGGAAAGTTACATGTGTATATAAATAAACTATCTTCATTTTATTCTTAGTTTTGCTTATCAACAAACTAAGCATGAGGATATTTCTTCAAAGGACTATTGTGAGGATTAAACTAAGTCAGTAGGTTGGTGGGTTGGATAGTCAAGGTAGGTAGGTTCCTAATCTTTGTTAGATCCATTTCCTTCCCCTTTCCATAAATATATAAATATCTGGAGCTCTATATATTACTTGGGAGGACTGTTGTTTGATTGCCTTCCACCCTGAATTAGATGTTTTAAAACTGATTCTACCCTGACAATCTAAGTAATGTGTACAATTAGAGCATCATTTATTGAACAAGATGAACTTAGAAGTTAAAATTAATAAAACAGATAACATAAAGGCACATGAAGGCTTTAATAACACTTTATTGCATCTGGAAAAATAGCCTGCAGACAATTTTTGAATGTTGAGTCAAATGATTCTTGGAATTATAAAGAAACCAACAGCATTCTTTGGTATGTAGCCAAAGCGGTAATCAAAGGCAAACTAATTCAATGCATTGAAAAACAACCAACAGAATTAGAATGGGGAAATAAGTCAATTAGAAAAGAAAACGGCAACATTGGGGAAGAAACATCAACATAATTAGTTCTAACTAGACAGTCATAGCTAGACTTGAATAAAATCTAAACTAGTAGGAATGAATGAAAGGCTTATACTTATAAAATAGAAAGGATTATATACAATTAATGCACATTAAAAAATAAGTCTCAAAGAGACTTCTTATTCAACCATTAGACAGGCAAACCACTTCAGCAAACTTGCCCTATAACAACTAAAATGCCTTCTTTCCTAGAGCAAATAATTGACAGAAACTGGCAAATGTATACATACACACATATATATTTTTTCTTCCCTATATACATATACCTAAAGTTACCACTGCTGGCAGAACTAGCCTGTAATGTACCTCATGCCCCCCAAATGAGTTTTCCGAACATGCTTTCAACTATATGGCCCATTAGCTGCTGAGCACCATGGTCCACAGAAATGCTTGGGATAACATGGCTAAGTTTCTATTGTGCTGTGAACGCTGCCTGGCATCACTTCCTCCAGCTAAATGCAGGCCAGCACCTCTGTGCAACAGGGGTCTTCATGGAATCATCAAGAAGTGCCATCACAAGAGGGCTTTTCTTGGTGCTGCTTGTAGTGCAGCTGGACCAGGATGTATCCTATTCCCAGGTCAGTAACTTTAACACTAGAGTTGCTGTGATGGGCGTTCCTATTTTGGAAGGGAGCACAAGGCTGCTGTAGCCCCACCAGGTTTTGGTGTCCTCAGTTTTGATTTCTGCTGCTTTCTCTGTCCTAACTTCCTGGTGTATCATTAACAATTTCAGTTCTGTGATCCTGATAAAGTTTTCAGATGCATGTATGGTTTCAACAAGCCTAGATCTTGAATCCACTCTATAAAAACTTTCAAACAGGTATGAAGTTATACACAAAATTAAAAATCTCTAAATGAAAAATAAACCACAAATATCCTAAATGGCAAGGACATCATAAAAGATGAATTCATTTCCATATACCATTGACCCCACCCCATCCCAAGTGAAGGACACAAAACACATTGAGAAAAAAAAACTCCTAAACAGCTTGATCTGATTGCATGTATTTCCCTCAATACTAGGAAAAAAAAAATGAGTCAAATGGTTTCACTCAAGCAAATGTGACAATTTTCAAAAGTAGCTTAGGTATGTGTGATAGGCAGTATAATGGGCCTACAAAGATGTCTTTCTCCTAATCGCCAGTACCTGTGGGTATGTTAGGTTACAGATAGAATTAAGGTTGCTAATTAGGTGACATTAAATGGGGAGATTGGCCACCACAGCTCACACTTGTAATCCGAGCACTTTGGGAAGCCAAGGTAGGAGACTGCTCGAGGCCAATTTAAGACCAGCCTAAGCAAGAGCAAGAGACCCCATGTCTCCAAAAAAATAGAAAAATTTAGCCGGGCATGGTGGCACGAGCCTGTCTTCCCAGCTACTTGGGAGGCTGAGGCAGGAGGATCACTTGAGCCCAGAAGTTTGAGGTTGCTGTGAACTATGATGCCATCACTGCACTTCACTCTAGCCATGGCTATAGAGCAAGACTCTGTCTTCAGGAAAAAAAGAAAAAAATCAGAGATTATCCTGGATTATACAGGTGGGCCCAATGTATTTACAAGGGACTTTAAAAGTGGAAAAGAAAAGGAGAATTATCAGCGTCAGAGTGATAAAATGTGTGAAAGACTCGACCTGGCATTGCTGGCTTTAAAGGTGGAAGGGGCGGGGAACCAGGAAATGCAGACAACCTCTAGGACAGCGGTTCTCAACCTGTGGGTCCTGACTTTTTAACAATGAATACATAGGGGCATTAGGAAAGGTGAGCTGGAAAAGGGAAAAAAAATCTCCCCTGGAGCCTTCAGGAAGGACCACACCCTCCCCACAACTTGATTTTAGCCCAGTGAGACCCATTTTGGAGTTCTGACCTCCAAGATAAGATCTTAGGTTGTGTTGTTTAGCCTCTAAGCTTGTGGTAATTTGTTGCAGCCGAAATAGGCAGCTGGTACAGTATGAAAGCTGCCTCATGCTGAGTGGCGTGCAGCTATCACTTGTGGAGTAAAGGCTCTTCCTCCAGTGTACTGTTTTCCCTGGCTTCCTCCTCTCCTTGCCATTCAGCTCACTGTCAGGAACCCACCCTGAAGACTATCCTCCTCTGGAACTACTTCCTTTTTGCTTTTACCTGTGGAGAACTCCTGCTATTAAACTATCTCCTTACATCTCCACCTACCATCTGAATGGGAGCAAACTTCTCACTTTGGAAGCTTGCCCTATCTGAATTCCTAACACACATAACCTTTTTCCCCAATCTCTTGTCTTGCAAACTTCCGTGAATCCTAGGAAACGTCTTTCTTCATCATAATTTACAATATCAAACACCAACCTTTGTCTCTCTTTGTCTGTGTAGGCAAGCATGCAGAGAAAATGGAGGAAGATTATTCTTCACACTGATTTCTGTGTTTAAAAGCTGACCCTTGCTTTGAAGATCTGAATGGCCTTCATCATTTGATGCCCATATGCATGATTTGTGCTAGCTCTTAAAGCCTCTTCCATATCCTTCCAATGGCCAAAATCCTTACACCTACTTCCTTAAGGAGGAATCCTTACACCTTCTTCCTGTTCTCTTCATTGTTCGTGAGCTGGAGCAGGTCTTTTAGGGGCCTTGCAAACGTTCCTTCTCACCAGGGGTCAGCAAGCTATGGCCCACAGACCAAATCTGGCCCATCGTCTGTTTTTGTAAATAAAGTTTTGTTAGAACTATGTCACATTTATTGAACTCATACCTGTGGCATTTTTTGCACTATAGTGGCACAGTTGAATAATTGTGACAGTCATTATGGATCATAAAGCCTAAACTAGTTACTGGTCCTTCACCAGAAATATTTGCAACCCCCCACCACCATCACCCCCGTTCTAGACCAGACACTTTCTTGTTTTGTTGCCACCAATTGTTAGGCTGGGGTTGTTTGTTTTGTTTTGTTTTGTCTTTTTGGAGGTAGTTTAATTAACAATGATTTTAGATTTAGACAACTAATATTCTGATATATAAATAGTGGAGAGGAAGAAAAAGAGAGATAGGATATCTGTCTACCAGTAAATATATAAGCCGGACATGCTAACAGGATGATTTTCTGTAAGATGTAGTTTCTATACAGGATGTTCACCTGGCTGCCCAAGATGATTTGTCCTTATTAAGAGGATAATTATGTAACATGCAGTTCTTTCTGTGACTTTTCAGCGTGCCAGGATAGTGGAGTCAGATGGATTTCTGTATGTCTGTTATATAGTTCTTGGGAGATGATGATAATTACTATATCAATAATAACAATAATAGTGATAATAGTGATGATTTGTTCAGTACACAGGTACTAAGCTAGGGCCAGGCACTATGTGAAGTGCTTTAATTTGGTTCTTTCTAAAGAACTATTGAAGAAATTGTTACAGATTCATGTAAACATTTAGCAAGCTGTGGCTGTACTTACAAAAAATTATGATGCATGTAACATAAATGTGATTATGATGACTCCCTTTCCAGAAGGGGAGGTGTCTTTCTTTCCTCCCATCCCATTCCATCCCCATCCTGTGTTTCTTGGGCTACCCTTGTGATCCTTGCCTGTTTGCTGTCTGGGCTCCCTGGCCTCCTCTGCACTGTGTTCAAGCCCAAGCATTACAGAGCAAGGCTTGCCTCCCTCACTATGAAGTCTGCCGCTGCTAAGTCTAATGCACAGCAGTCTCTTTGTGTGCCTGGGAGCTGCACTTCCTCCTGCCCAGCAGGCTGCTCTCATGCTGCCTGTGCTGAGGGACAGGCATCACAGGCATCAGGCCTCGAAGTTGCCAGTCAACTCCTCAGCTGCCTGGCCACACCTCGGGATCACACTTGAGGTCTCATAGGGATCCTGCCCATAGTTGCCCCGGCTCTACTGACCAGTTGCCCACTTACACTTCATGGGCAGTTCTGGGCACAGTGTGAATTTATGATCTGCCACACTCCCACTGGATGCTTTGACCACATGTTTTCCTAGTCTGACGTTGTCCAGGGGTGCGCATCATGACCTCCAGGCAGGACAAGGAGGAAGTAGTTTCTAGGATAGGAAGACTCTCTTTCTGAAAACAGCAGACATGCTTTCACTTTAGTATATTCTAGTTTCTACTTCAGAATGTTCCTTATTAATCTGTTTGGCTGGCAGAATTTTACTTCTTGCCTACTCTAAAGGCCATATGATTTCTAACTCTAGAGTATTTTATAAATCTCTTAATTTGTATTTCTACTTCCATTTTTGGATCCCTCTCTGTCTCTTTCACTTTCTATCTCTCTCTCTCTTCCCCCCCCCCACACCCCCTTGCTCACATTCCTAAATTAAGCATCAAATTATCTGGTCTGAATTTGAACACCACCATATTTACTCTTACGATCTTAGACAAGTCAACAGTTTCGATCACTGTAAGATGAAATCTAAACTCTCTATCTTGCCAAATCCATAAAGTTTTGTGTCAGACTGAATTGAGGAAGTAAATTTGTTTAAAATGGTAAGTATTTATTCAGCCTTTAATGCACATCAGGCACTACAGTAGTCTCTGGGATACAGTTACACAAAGGACAAAGGAAGTCCCAACCCCCTGGCACTGCCATTATGATTGGGAAGACAAACATTAGATGACGAAATAATAACTCCTGCAGGTCGGGGTAGGTGCTTTGTAGGAGGGCAGCATGATGCAGTGATTGAAAGTGACAGGGGAGGTGATACTTCAGGTAGGGCTGCCAGGAAAAGCCTCTTCAGGGGAGCAATAGTGAGAATGTGACACTTAAGCCCTGTTTGAGAGAAAGCCCATCATATGTGTCCATGTGTGCTAAACCATGTGAGTGGTAAGACGTCATGCCAGTGAATAGGATCCCCTGATGCTTTGTGTAAGAGGGGAAATTACAAAACAATGTTTTCCCAATTTCTGAAGCTGTAACTTTATACTAATGTCTGTACTTTCTTGTTTTTAATCTAATGCTATTACTGATTTATACTGGTCTAATGTCCAGTCTCCTTGTCATCTGTCCCCTCTCTGATACTGTCTTCCTCGTGCCCACTCTGTCTTCCCTACCACTGTTTATCCTTTATTCCTGCTGCTTTGACCAGCTGCTCACAGCATAAACTTGCACAGATGACTTCCATTTCTAAGACTTTGACCCTCTGCTACTGTAACACCTTGTTTTTCTGCTAATCTACCTATTCTTTATAATAGAAGCAACTTCTGCTACTCAGCTCTGTGAAGAGGAATATTACCAAATTGATTTGATTGGACCTAGCTGGTCATAGTGCCCAGCACATAGTAAGCTCTCGATAAATACTGACTGAATGAATGAGTGAATGAGCTGATTTCCCTAATCTTACCACTCTTACCTGTAAGACTAAAATGGTTTCTCCCTTCTGATTTTATGTATTTTTGTTCCTCACCTCTGAAATGCATAAAAACCTTTACCTTCAGCTATATAAGGTATTAAAATCCTACCTCTTCACAGGATTTTTTAAAATTTTATTTTAAATCTACTCTATCTTTCTGTTCATTTGAAGCGTTATCATTGATGCCGTAGATACTTAGAGGCACTGAATGTCTTTGTGAGTCTTTGCATGTTGTCCAGCGCAGTGTGTAACAACAAGCACACAGCATCTGGGATGTAAAAATATTTTTGCTCATAACTTTCAGCTAAGGTGTTATTTTCTACCTTGGTTCAGAAGCTTAATGATAACTTTATATTGAGAAAACATATTTCAAAAGTCTCCGGGTAAACAAAAATAGAGATTTTAGTTTTGGTTTTTATGTCCAGCATCCTGAATAATCAAATATATTTGCTCAAATTAAGCTGACACTTTCTAAGGACTAAATTTGGATTGTGCAAGTTGTGTCACCAGCGTTCAGTAGTAACTAAAAGCTATGTTTCTCTTGAAGAAAGTTTTTAAATATGTCCATAATTTGGTTTTAGCCACTTGGTGTATGATATTATTGATCATCAATGGCAATAATAATTTAGTCACAAACTACTTTTAGAGATTCTCAACAACAATATGTTTAGAATCCTCACTGCCTATTAGTTGCAAGAGCTGGATATTTAGTGCTAGTATGCATTTAAAATAAATAAAAATCTTGTGTTATGTAAGTTGGAAATAAGTAATAAATGATCTTTCAGCTTTGGGCATTCTCTTTTTATAGTTGTAAAATACTTAAATAATGCCAAAAAATGGATAAAGAATCTCTTTGTATTTTTATTGTTTAAATTATATTCTTTAATTAAACCCTACATAGTTATATTGTGATTTGTATTTATACAACCCATGTGATCAGGAACAACTTCAAAACTTCAGCATTGATGGTATTTGTTGCCTAGTGGGACGTACCTGTAAAGTAATGGGGTAGACTTTCAAACAAACACACTAGTAGTTACATGTCCAAGAGAACCCTGGTCCCTTTCTGAGCAGTCACCTAGGAAGGCTACACTCTTGTTCCAGAAGTACTGCCATGGCTCTGTGTTGTTTTGGAATGCTTCTTTTTAAACAGCCTCGAAATGCTGAGACATAATAAAGAGTATGAAATTTATTTTGGTGAGTACTCAGCAGTCACCCCGGGACCAAAGGCATTGACTGAAGTGTGGAGGGTTGTTTGGAGCCACAGTCGGATAAAACAAGTTGGGCTTTAAGTGATGCATAAACTAACTCTCAAAATTGATTGTCAAAGAGGAATTCTTGAACCTTAACCTTGGAGTAAATGTGTAAGCTGCAAAGGTGGCCTCCATGGAGAGCAGTACTTGTCTAGATGGGGGAAAATGTGTGTATGTTTGCAAAATAAGATCCGTTTTATTACATTATAGACATACCTTATAGACGAAAAAAATACTATCATGGAACTCTTTATAAACAAACTGATAAATGTAAATAGAATTTCTATCTCATCCTTTGTAAGTCTGTTTCTGATCGTGACTTACTGATCATGATCTGATTATTTTTCATTTAAAAATGCTTTGCAGTTCCATTTCACCTTTCTCTGATTAACTTTGTTACCTCTACTATTCAATTTTTATTTTGGTGTATCTATTTTTGTTTACCTTGAAACTCTCAAAATGTGTTTTGTCAATATAAAATTATCATTAAGCTTCTGAACCAAGGTAGAAAATAACACCTTATCTGAAGGTTATGAATTGTTCCACACTGTTTTAAGCTTTTTTTTTTTGGTCTGCATTCATAATGATCTAATGATCAGATACCTTCTTTTTTCAAATGGAGACCCTATTATGTCTGCAAATAAGAATATCAAATTACAAGAAAACTGTTTCAAATTTAAAAATTATAAAAATAAGTAATCTCAACTTCAAAGCTTCCATTATATTTTTTATTTTTACTAATAAAAGCTTTAAAAATAGAGTTCAACCAAACTGCTAGACCATGTTTCTCTAATGTAGCCACTCCAGGCGAACTCATCAGCCAAGCCTGGGGAGTAGACTGATGTGTCCTGCTTGATCAGGCCTTTCCAAATTTACTTCATCACATCCACCTTCATCCAGGTCATTCACCCAAGCCCACATCTCTTCATTGCTGAGTTGAAATAATAAAAGGTAAAATGGAAAATGGAAGGCAGAGAAAATTGCTATCCTTCTGCAAAAGAGGCGAAGACAGCTAAATTGTGACATAATTTAAACTGCTCAAATTCCACAAGTTTGATTGCAAAATCATGTGACCCATGTGATTAGAGATCAAAATGGCCACTAGTTTACAGTTTTAAAACGTCATAGAGTGATATTCTTTACTGCACACTAATATAATATTATTTTATTCTGCCTGATAGTAACTAGTGCACAAATGACTGTTGTTTTGCAGTTTGGTGATTTAAATGCTGTGTCTCCTGGGAATCTGGATAAAGGTAAGAATTGAACATAATGTACATGTTTAGGAACTTTTTTAACTGAGAAATTCTTACAGAGGAGTATGTAGTATATGTCTCTAGCACTCTGATTTTGTGGAAGTGGTGTACAAATCCTAGCTAATGACAGTGGTGTCTTCTGGAACCCTTCATTATTTCTTCACATCTCTTCATCCCTATGCCTTCTTTATGTGAGGTCTATTAAGTGCAGAGTTGAGTTTAACTTTAGTTATAAACTCTTTCACCCTTTTTGCCTCAAGTTCATTACAAATAACAAGAAATTATTTCTGACTGTGGCCGTCCAAAGAGAAGTGATAAAATTGGGCCAGACATTTTTCTTCAAGGCCCACCACGCAAGAAAAGATTTCATAGCCTGCCGATCTCACCAATTCACACTTTTCAGTGGAAAAAGAACTCAAAGATGACAATTAAGTATAATGTAAAAGCAAGATCATTGGAGAGAGAGATGAAGAAAATAACAAATATACTTCTGAGATTTTAATGCCAGCATTGCTATTCTAATGTATGGTATAATATGATGTCATGATATTTATTCCTGAAGAAACTCATCATGAGAACCACATGATAGAAAGAACAAGGAAAGCTTGGGGTACGAATCCTGTCCAACTTCATAAGCAGAGCATAAAAACAGTTCTGTTAAAAATGACAGTACAGGTTTTTAAAACACACAGATTTTCATTAAACAAATAAATACTGCCATAAATAGAGCTCTTTCTTTAAAAGGGGGTAGGGGGAGGGAAGGTATATTGAGGTTTTAAGGAATTGTTATGGTTATTGATTTGTACATGAAGACTGGAGAGAACTATACAATTAGCCCTTCCAGGCCAAAGTCAGTGGGGAGTAGGAAGGCCTGGGGAGTCTGCAGAGAGGTACAGAGCTGTTCTCCAGGGCATGCTGCACTGAACTACCCAGCAGCGTTCAGCTTCTGTGCCTTGGTGGTAAAAAAACGTTAATATGCTAGGGAGTGTCCCATACAAATCAGCATCACTGTCACATTAAACTCCTGTCAGTCTCTATTTAACAATTATGCATGCCTTAATTCCCATTTTAGTAACATATAGAGCAGAAAAAAGGAAAATTAAAAAATTACAGCTGAAAATATTGTTGCAGCAAATGTACATTGTATAGATTAACCAAATAACCTTTAGAAAAACAAATCAATGGTGATGCTAATTTGCAATTTTGGTACAAGAAAGGTGGCAATTGAAACCCATGTACCACAGGTAATACACTGACACCAAATCCTCCTAGCCACATTTGGGGATTTCATCTCTGAGTTCCCAGAGGTACATTAGGAGTGAAGTTACTCTGCCAAAGACCGAATCCAGGCCACTCTTCTTACAGTGCTGAACCAACGTCCTTGGTAAACTCCAGCAGCACCTAACATTAATTTTTGTGTACCAAATTACCCTAATCTCATGTAGGGTCCTAGGAATTTTTTAAAAATCTGTATAGCAGCATAAAATGTCTACAGAATGGCATGTGTTTGTCCAGAGAAACTGAGGAAAAGGCTTTTATGGATTGCTTTTCTAGGCTATCCAAAGGAACCCTATCACCCAGAAATGATGGGCCTAAGTAAAACTAACCTGGAATATTTAAGTTTGGTTTGACAAAGATACCCTGTTGGTACCAATGGAACATTTAAGTACTCATCCCCACTCTCTCCTTACATCTCTACCTGCTTGAAAATGATTTTGTTTCCCTTTCTGTGCTGCCTCTTTTATTATCTTGACACCTATTTCCCAGGCAGGGAAGTTAGTGGTGAGAGAGCTGTGAAACAGTAGAACTTGGCCTCTCCTTCTTGACATGGCTCTGTTGGTCTTGTTCAATCCCAGACCTGACGTGTGTTGAAACATAGTCAAACTGGCTTACTAGGGGCTAACATTTGAATGTGAAATCATACTCATTTTCTACAAAATGAGGGTTTTTCTACCTGATAAAAAAAGTGCTATTGGCTTTGTATAAAAATTTCAAAGAATACAGAGAATTTAAAACTATAAAAAGTAAAGCTTCACAAGTACAACCTGTAAGAGACAATATTGCCTTTACAAGTCCGTGTGAAGATCCTTCCAGATTTGGTTTATATGTTACATACGCGCATAAACCAAATAAGTATCATACAAACAGGTTTCAGTTCTACCCTCTTGATGAAGCAGATGTTTACTAAAGGTGTCCCTTTTCCCCCACAGTCCCCTGCCCTTGCCCTCCGGATAAATATGCTTGTTCTGACAAACTCTAATACTATCATAAGCTCATTTTCCAAAAGCAAAATTGTAACTGGATAGGATAGGTGCGCTGAGCCGTCTTTGTACCTCATCTAAGGGTGCTTCTTTGTTCTATTGCCGAATAACTCATTATAGACATCATTGTTAGCATGTTAAGCTCTTTAATCACAAATACCTGGTTTCTCAGACCAGGTGACAGCACACTGCACAGCCACCTGTGGAGGCACTTTTATTCCTGGTCACTTTTCTCTGGAACCTTCTTTGCCCCAATTAATAATAAGAGAAGAAAAGTCAAGGGACCCATTTATATACAGCACTGTATTAGCAGAGATTTCTGCTGTGGGTGTCTCTGAATGTTAAAATTAGACTCAACACTGCTTACAATGAGCCCAACCAACTTAATCTCGCTGTAGAGGTACTTGTTACACCCTCACTGTGTGTGATATGCCACAGAATAGACTAGGATGGAGGTTCAACTCTGTTTATACAAGCTACTATACTAAAGGAAATATCCAAAAGTAAGTGTGACGTATGTACATATACAGGGTGGCCATAAAGTTGGTGTGTAAATTTTAAATTGTACGCAAACTTTATGGATACCCTGACACACACACACTACATATACTTAGTTACATGAGGTGTATGATGTGTTACGTGTTTGTCTTTTATTGGTAAACCATAGAACATGTTGAGATGAAGTAAAGATTTTTAAGGCAAGAATACCACTGTTTAAAAATTATTGCTCATGAAGAGATAGTCTCAGTACTCTTGTAAGAAGAATTTACACAATAGTAAAGCTGTGTGTGTATTTTCTCTCTCTGCTATACTTCTAAATTTTAATGGTGCATACCAAAAAAATTAAATGGCATTCCATTATAATGATGCTTTAGTTAATATAAAATGTATTACAATTTGTGAATAACAGTGACTAATTTCTAGAAATGAATACCAGCTATTAACAGTATCACTGTTGCCAGGAATGGAAATTTACTGCTCATTTTAAAACTGATACTACTGCCTCAGTCTTCATAATTCTGTATAATAATAATTAAGTACTTTGGCCATTTGTAACATTGATGTTTGCCCAGAATTCTCTATAACAGTTCCTGCTTATACATGGCAATAGTTATGAATCAGCAAGGGCTCACCTACATTAAATCTAGCACAGATGAAATTTATACTTAATGTAGATTTTTGGAGGAAATAAAAAAATTTTTGGTTAACATTTTCAGCCCAATACATCCCCCAAAAGTCAGCATAATCCATTGAATAACACAGATTGTGCCACTATATAATATAGATGCTTTAGGAAATTTCAAAGGTCATCTTAAAAGAGCTATTAAAGTATCAGTCACAAATTGCCAAAAATAGTGTTTTCTCTGTTTGAAAGACTTATAGGTACATCAATTCAACATTGATATGAGTAAAATCTGATGAAAGCAAAACCTACAAGCCTTTGAAAAGAGCCAAGAAGTTGCTTTCTTAATGTACTGTATAGAAGTGCTTCTGAAGCGCATGTTAGTTGCGATTTTCTGCCTTGTCTTGTGGTAATAGTCTTGGTATTATTTGTTTGTGTAGATGAAGGCAGTGAAGTGGAAAGTGAAATGGATGAAGAACTGGATGATTCTTCAGAGCCTCAAGCCAAAAGAGAGAAAACAGAGCTGAGCCAGGCATTTCCAGTGGGCTGTATGCAGCCCGTTCTTGAGAGTGGCGTGCAACCAAGCCTCCTGAATCCAATTCACAGTGAGCACATCGTCACAAGTACTCAGACTATCAGGCAGTGCAGCGCTACGGGAAATACCTACACTGCAGTCTAAAGAATATTAAAGCGTATTTTTCCAGCTTACATTAACCCTGTTGATATTGGGCTTAAGTTGAAAATTTAATAAGCCTGAAGGTCGACTGTTGTCAAATTCTATCTGTGCTGAACATTACCTTTTTGGAGTTGTGAAATGGAATGGGTGTATGTATTTTGCCAGGTCTTTTTTTTTTTTAACATAAACAAATTATTTGCCTCTTAATAAGATATTTTCCCCTTAGTTTCAGGTGTCAAGAAGGATTTTTACAACACTTAATGTCAATGTTTTTGTTTTCTTATAATTAAAAAGTAATTTACATTTTTGTAGCTTAAAATATTTTATTGTTGATTTGTTAGTCTTGGTGTATGATTTCATGTGTAAGTTTTTTAATTAGATGCACTTCTGTGAAATATCAAAAGAAATGAATTTCTTTGATTTACACTGGAGGCATGCCCATTTGGCAGCAGATGCATCAAATTTGCTTTTGAAAGGTGCTTTTCATTGGACAGAACCATAAGACACTATTTTGATAACATTTTGGAGTATGGAGAGAGAATACAGAACATTTTTATTATAGTGCTAGAGGATTGGAAAGGTCATCTATTTTTCTCTGTAGAAAAATTGAGCTGTACATTTATTGGTTCAGAGTAAATGACAGAATTACAAGAGATTATGCTAATATGTACATAATTTGTGTACATAATTATTAAACCATGTTAACAATGCAAGCTTCCGTTAAACGTTGAATTTCAACTATCATTTGCATACCAATTCCTCTGTTTAAAGACTACTGATTCTGTATTTGGGACCACTGCACAGATGCATTCTGCTGTTAAGTGGGGCTGTTGTAGTTAGATACTGAAGCTGAAAAAAAATGACTTGACTTTTTTTTTTAAGTGTACATACTACTTATGCTGAGCTGGACATACAGGAAACCATTCCATTTGGATGACTTTCTTTTATTCCAGGTCTTTTTCCTAATAGTAGTTCAATATGCTGCTATTATAAAAGAAAATTTATAGAATGCAAGGAATGTAGCAACCTGCATAATGTTATTTCCTTCAAAAATATTTCCTGGTTTCTAAAGTATGTGGATTTAAATTTTAAACAGAACCTGAAGGCAGTGTAACTGGCACACCTCACTGTTACTTATCCCCAATTCTGTAGGATTTGGATAGGTGGCTGGATGGACCATTGCCATTGAAGAATGTACATCAGGGATCATCGTACCTCGGCTATTACATGGTGCCTTAAAACAGAACTGAAGCTAAGGTTTAGTAAGGTTTATTTTGTTCATGTGAATAACTCTTCAATCCATTCGACAAAGTGTGCCTGTCATTTTCAGATTCCTGAAGTAAGGACAGGTTACATGTTCTTCAAAGGAAATTTAAGGAAAACAAAGCAAAACAAAAAGACAAAAATTAGTTTCCCTGTTTGAGTGACCGTGAACCTATTTTTTATTCTAGAGCTGAATATTACTTGATTACAAATCAGATTGCTTAAGGGTGTGGAATAGCAGGCTAGTTTTAATACCAACTTGTTACATAAAATCAAATATGTTTTAGACCATTCTTATCTAGTTACAATCCTAGAAGTTAACAAAACAAGCAGGTACTTATCGAAGTGCATCTTTTCAGTCTAAATGTTTGTCTGTGTGTCTAGGTGTCAGTGTGTCCACATGCACACACGTGAGTGCCCGTGGGGCAGGAGTCTGCTACAAAGTCAGAAGGTTGAGATCCTAGGGATTATACACCCATCCCCATTTTAATTTGCACGAAATGTCAAGGTTCTTTTAAGCACTCAAATTATTAATAAAAACAAAAAAGGCACATCCATTCATTTAAATAGTTGTAAAAAACTAATCAGCATAAATAAATAAAGCCAAAAAAAAAAAAAAAGGAAAGCACAAAATGATTTACAGTCTATTAATAAGGCCTATATTAAACTCAAGATGTTTATCTTTCCAGTTATATTGGGGCGGGGGGGGAAGGGGAGGGGTTAGAAAGAAGAGGGTGAGCCAATTTGTAAAGTTAGAGATACCAAATGGCTAATTGGGTAATATGCATCATATTTAACTGTTGTTGCTCAATTGCCTCAGACTACTCAAATAAGATCAACAAATTTTCTTAAGTAAAATTTAAATGTTTTAGATGTAATTTTTTAAATTAATTCAAATTTTATATTATACAACTCAGTCATATATTTGGAAGCCTTCATCAGCATCCTAACATCACCTTCATCTATCTATCATTTAAATGACCATCCCCCTTCTCCTCTCAAAAAGGCAATGAATTTGCACCATCACTCTCTCTCTCTCTCTCTCTCTCTCACACACACACACTCACACACACACACTCACCCACACACACGGTAAAACAAAACATTCACAAGCTGCAAAAGATCATGTATCTACTTAATTGTAGGAACATTAGGAAATGTTTACAGGTAAAATTAGCATCAAAAAATTAAAAAAACACTTCATTTTGGCTCTCCTTTCTGAGTTTTTTCAGTTTCCTGTCTCTACCCACTATCCCCAGAATGATGCTATATCTGTATTGGACCAAATGTATTTACTGGTTTCATTTTGTATGTTGAATAACTTCAAATGTATTTATTATCACTGTTTCCCTTAATTTAATGTTGATATATTTGTATCATTAGAGGAATCTGATAATAATGGGCAAATTTATATTGACGAGAGTTAGAGATTGGGGACTCTCCAGGATTCAACATTTCTTCCAGTTGTTCATGGTTTGTTCTAAATTAGGACAGATGAAGAACTAAAAAATACTATTACATTTGAACTTGACTCAATAAAAATAGTATGATCTCCTTTACGAATACTTAGGAATATTAATTCTTTGTGGCTAGTGTAAATATTTAAATACAGAAAAGAATGCTGATGGCTTATGCTAATTCCAGTTATTCATAGTTCACAATAAGACACACACATAACACTCAAAAACATTTTCACCAATTTCAGATTTCGATTGTGAAATACATTAGAAAATAAAAACAATAGTTTATACAGGAGCAAATTGGAACAGTCACATCTATTGCATCTATTTTTTCCAATTTTTAATTCATCAAAACTGTAGCTAAATATTAGACTCTAATACCCTTGTAGTAGATTTATTACCAAGTGACACAAGTAAACATTTGAAGGACTTCTTGGTATTTCTTGGCATTATAATCAAACTCTAGTCATGAAATACAACTACATAAACCAAGTGCTACATTTTCATGGACGAAAAATGTAAAGAAGGTATGCTGGCTATGTTTAAGTTTCAGAAAAGATATTTCCATATGATAGGATTGAATATTATGGGTATAGTCTGACATATGCTCTGAGAATCATACCCCAAAGATTGGCATTCATGAAACCAGTGAACAATAGGGTGGAATGGATGAACCATTGCCTTGGAACACAGGGCCCAATTTTTGAATTTTTCTTTGGATATCAAGTTGCTGGTCACTTATTCAGGATTTTCATCCAAACTATGTTTGGACTGACTGTGTAAGTCTTACTGCCTTTTCAGAAATCTGCTTTCCTTTTTGTGCTTTTTCTTGTACTGTATAGCACGGTTTATGCACCTCTCTTTAGATGGTGTACTTTAAAAACAAACGTAAAATTTAGGAAATGATTTTAACACTGCATACCTAAAATCAATAGTGTGCAACATTGACTGCCTTTGATTTGTAGTAGATAAGTAAAACCGAATATGTCTTTGTAGAATGCTGTGAAAGTCATTCAGGAATGAATGCGGTTTCAGTGCCGCAATCATAAACCTTTTTACAGGAATGCACTGTCTACAAGTGCTAAATGCATTTTCAAATTTTTAAAAATTCCTCAGATATATTTGAAATGTCTAAAATAATGCTGTGCTTGAAACAATAGTGTAAAAGAAAAAAATGTGTGTCACTGTGATGTTGGTCCTCTCTGTGTGGACTCAAGTAGAAAGTGAAAAACTTGGCAAGTCACCTTTGTGTACAATTTGAGGCAGTGGTTATATACAATAAATTGACCTTTGTTATAACCCCCCCCCTTACATTCTTGGTGAGAAAATAACAACCATCAAAAACTGAAATGAGAGCTCTGTGATCTGTATGAATCACACTAGGGCATGGGGGAGGAGGGTTGGAATGCAGTGCTATTGAAAATTGGGTTTGTCGCTAGATCAGAGCAACCTCCATGTATATGGGTAGAACAAATCAAGTAATGGAATCATAGTATTTCTGCAAGTTTGGTGATTTAAAAAAAAAAACTGGAATAGAAGCATTAATTCAGTGCTTGGTTCTAGTATTAGAAAACCCCTTGGATGTAATGCCTTGTATTAACCCTTTGAGCATTGTAAGATATACAATGGGGGACAAAAGCCTTTCAGATCATTTATTTAGACTTAGACCGGTAAAATATACTCTATATCCAAATGTCTAATTATGCTGTTTTTTTAAAAGGGGGGTTAGGAAGAGAAAGTGTTTCCACGCCGAACACTTGCATTTTATATACAACTCTTAATTTTTCTTCAAGAGGGCTTGATATATTTATTCCCAAATATTCACTGCCATCTAAGTAAGTGTACTGTTTACAGAAAAAAAATCAACTTTTCTAGCATCACATCATGACTCTCTAGAAAAGGAGGACAAATACGGAGGCCTGTATAGACCTATGTCATAACTGATTTCTGCACATTGAAGGGACCTAGATTGCCTTTGAAAGGTATAAAGAAAAGGTTATGTTCCTTTTTTTCCCCAAAACAAAACAAGAAATCTCATTTATTTAGCTTTAGAAAGTACAAGTATAAGTGAAGCCTTAGAAAGGAATGAGTTCAAGTGGATAAAGAGAATCTGAAATCTTTGGGGGCAGTTAGGCTATTTGGAGTTAGATCGCTCATAAAATATTGTTTGGGAATTTCATACAGGGCATAATTTTATGCTCCAAAACTGTAATACTTTGTCAAAAAAAAAGAATAGAATGGAGAGCAAAGCACTTGATTATAAGCTCATGTCAGGAGATGCTATGACTACTGCTTCTGATATCTCTAAATGTCAGTCTGCTCACACCATTGCTGATTTTGTTCAAGGGAATCTCTCCCTGCCCTTGATCCCCTTTGTCCCCTGTGCGACAGAACACGAAAGCAGTGTTGTCTGCAGATGTGCTTGCGCTGCCCTGGCTGGGCGCAAATAAAGAGTGTAACCTATTTGATGTCTGCTAAAAGGACATCCATAGCATAGTGCAAGTATGCCATAGACGTCGCTCTTAGGCAGTGTAGGAAGTCAAACCATGCAAATTACTCATGTGTTAACATGCAATACTCAAAGGGTTTTAATTTAACTCTCTTCTTTTGAATTCTTCATGATGATTTACTGTAAATGCTTCTCAGTTTGCATGCCTTGATCATTGCTGCTAGTGATTTTATGTGCCAGTAGACCTGAGTTTAGTTTACCAATTTTACTTAAATAGTAAAAGCCACTTACAAAGTGACTGCCTAGGACTTTTTTTTTTCTTCTGTTTGAAGTAATTGGTAAAATGTCTTTAAAAAACAAAATGTGCTTTGTCTCTTTTATTTGGTTCTGGTATTGAATTCTTTTTTCCCCTCTTTCCTTTGTTTTTTTAAAAAAAATTATGATGTTGGGATTGGAAGCCCTGAGTAATGAAATCTTTGGTAAGAATTGTTTATGTATCTCAATAATGAGGACAATAAATCTTTGTTAGAAGAATTTTGATTCGGGGAGGAAAGAAAAAATAAAAACTCCCATTGACTGTTGGTAATCAAATAAATCTTTCCTTCAATAAATTAGTACTTTTGAAGAAATGATTGCCTTGTTTTAACCTGCTAAACACAATTTTAAATGACCCGATAAAGGAGGTAGTGAATTTTATTGGTTTAAAAAGCATCTTTTGTACCAAAGCAAATTTTTTTCTCTCCTCATCGCCATCATCAATTTGGACCTATGGTAGTGACCAACGTGTTGGTTACAGAAACTTTAAGTGAGTGCCTTGAGAAAACTTGGAAATTTGTGCCTGAGGTGGTAAACTTTTAATTAGGTTAATTGTAGTGCTTACCAATCAGTAATTCCACTATCACTCAGGGCTTTCGTACCTTCTAGGTAAAACTTCTTTCATTGTGTTTTTTTAAGATGCTGTGTTTTTTTTTAAGTGCCATCATTTAAATTTCACTTAGTAAGTGGCAGATTACATTATTCAGTCCCACAAGCACAGAAACATAGTAACACTAGGAGATATTTGAACATTTATTTTACAATTGACTGAATATATTATGTAAATGAGGTAAGCAACTTTTGTAGAGATTGTATGTGTGAGATAATGTAATGTTCTTTTCCAGTTTTTGGACTACAGTTGAATAAACTTTTTAATTATTTAAAAACATCTTTACCGAATAACATGTGATGGTTTTTTGTATAATGTATTTGATTTTGTAAATACGTATTTCCTGATGTGATTTTTGTGAGAAATGCTAAATCTTTTAGTATATCATGTCCTCTCAAAATTGGCAGGAGCTAAAGAATAGTTTGTGGGCGATTTGTATTGTGTACTGTACAATAACTGGGGAACTTTTATAATTATAAAAATATATATTAACTTTTAGTGTGTTGTTTAAACAAATGACTGGAACATACTAAAGATATTAGTAGGATTTTTCTGAATATTTCAGACTTGAACTCAGGCTAGCTTTCTTGTGTTTTTCAAAACAAAATGGTGTCTTGTCTTTTAAAATCAATAAATTTGTTTCCTTGTAACAAATACATGTGAAATGGCTTGGTTTTTTCCCCCCTCAAAGCTTTGCCAGGAAGCTAATATTACACCATCTCATCTACATGGTAGTATCTGTCACTCATTAGCTTCGAAACAAAATTAAGTTGTTTTCCTTTTTGTGTGTCAAACGAAATTGGCAATATTTACACATGAACGGCACAAAAAGAGAAAACAAAATTACAAGCCCAGCAGGGTACAAATCTTACCCTCAAAGAAAATTAGTGATTGAGTGCTATTTAATTTCCGAAGCTGTCAACATTTCCATTGTAAATCCAGATTCTTGGATGTTCATAATGTGTTTGTTTTGTGTCACTTCACATTGATATTTGGCACTCAAGTTCCTTGCTTAGATTGAACTAGCTTATTAAAATTCATTTTAATACACTTAAGAAGATACTCTGCCAGTTATGTTTTTCTTGGAATACCTATGGGAAAATTCACTTTTGTTGTACAGTCCTCTGAGGATTGCCAAACACTACAGCAGCCACCAAACCACCACCCCAATCAAGTTTAAAATTAATTTTTTATCTGGCAGACATTTAATTTTGTTTTAAATCAGGATACGTAACATAGGGCCTCATCCTAGAGTATGGAATAGCCAACTCATCTGGGGTCTCTTTAAAACAAATGCAAGGCTGAAAATAGCCCTTTGTGGGTCTCCAGCATAGTACCTTCATCATGTCATGGTACCTCTAAAGTACCTCTGAAGCTCACGGGTGGAAGTCTTAGCTCCCAGACACACCAAATTCATTCCAACTTATGTGGATAGTTAGCCCGGTGACCTAGGAATGTATCCAAATAGTGTCTTTTAATAAATAAGGTGAAAAGTAGACAGAATTATAGCAAATGTTAGAGACAGTACTAGACTAGAAGAAAATGGATCTGATCAGTGTGGGCATTTTTATGCCACAGCCATTGCCACTTTAGAAATACTTGGAATTAACATGCTAAATGGTTTCTGGTTCTTACTAGAAATATTTTATGCTCGGCTTCTCTTAAAAATCTGAGGTCTTTCAGGTATCTTGTACTTAGTGCACTTCTTGGTTACAATAATCTCCTTGGCACAGACTGTTAAGATTATTTTCTTCTGCTTTGGAGCCCAGGTGTTTTAAGATTAAACTCAGCACACTACCAGAAAAATAACAGGTTTTCACTAACTGATTTGATTCAATCCACCAAATATTGTTTTTCTTCATTTTGGTCTAAATGCAACACAGATTTTCTCTCCGTCTCTGAAAATACAAGTAAGAAATAGCATGGTTTCTTAAAACTATTGAGTTCACCTAGAAAATGTCTCATTATCCATAGGCACAATAACCTTGAAGGAGACACACTTTTGGGTGGATGTGAGAAGCCTCTAAAACTGAGGAATTAACTGGAATCATAAAACTCTTGACCATCTCTGCAGTTTGGATGTTCATTTTTCTGCAAAGAGCTTCATAAGCTTTCATGACATTTTCAAAAGTATATGCAACCCACAGTAAGACTCACTGTTCTAGAATGTTACTACCATATTTTAAACTTAAGTTTATAACATGGTAACTCTATAACTGGCATATTAATTATTACTAATAGCACATCAGTTCTTTATTCTCTATAGTGAATAATAAACCCCAAGCATTTTCATAACATTAAAGAGTTATCTTCCATCAGATTCAAAACATTGTGGAGAAGTCTTCAAACTGAAACTGTTTACTCACAGTTTTGTACTTGGGTTGACTGCAGCAGTAACAATGCCAAAGTCAAGATGGCAAAATGCTGTTGGAGCTTCTGAAGAACTGAGTTTAAAGCTATCGATGGTAATTCTTTACTGAGAACTATATGCACTTATAACAGCAGATAGATGGCACACTCCCTGGGCTATTTCTAAGAATATGTAAAGAGTTAAAAGAATTTTTTTGTTAATGATAAAATGCAGCCATCATCAGTTCCATTCATATAAAATATGGAAACAGGTGGGTAAAGAAGTGCCAAGCCATAGCTGCTATAGTCTCCACTTCTATAATTGGTCATCAGGCCTAAACTGACATCTCCCTCTTGTTCATCCCTTTACTCTTTGCATGTTCTTACTCTGCCAGGGCATCCTTGATAGGTGCTTGACCTGATAGGGTGCCGCAGCCCTTCAGTCCTTAGAATATAGTTTTTATTGGGTTATCACAGTTTTCAGTTGACTCTAGAGCTGAGACTCCCAAAAGAATATGTTACAGATAGAGTCTTCTTGGCTCCAATGATAAAGCAAATGTTCCTTTTTGTAACTGAGGCCAAATATCCAAATTACTACAGAGATTCTCTTTTCTACCTGTTGGTTTAGGGCCAGGAGGAACCCACATGGGCCAAGGGACAGTCTTTGCACTGACAGTCTCAATTTTCAGTTTAATAAAATTATGAATTGATTGCCATTAGAAACATCCCTGCCTTGAATACATGGACATCTTAAGCCACTAAGCTCAATGTTTAAGGCCTGAAAAGAAAAAGTCTTTTAAGTGATTTATTTAGTGTAATAGAGGGACTAATCCCATCTCTATTCTTTGATTACAATAACCGTGCATTCCGTACAACAAACAACACAAACATTGACCATTGTCTAATGTCTCCTAGCTGGCACCCCGGCCAAACCTTCTGCAGGCTGTTCTATTGTTCTATAGAGTGAGCTGCTTCTGTGTGGTGAGACACATAAGACCCCTGAATTCTATGGTGAAAGTTCTCATCTTTTCACCACATATTAATAGTTATTCCTTAATGAGAATTAGTATTATGTGGGATATCATAGTTATGAATAAAATACCAATAAATATAAGAATGATGGAAAGGCAAATCCACATCTGGAATATTTATGTATTCCTTTAAGAGGGTTGCTTCTTCTTCCATAAGGAAAAAGATCCTATGTTACAGACCTACACAGGGAGTTACAACTCCCTACTTGGTCCCCCTGGGGAATACTGCCATCTCAGCCAGGGCCTTAGCCTGTTGCTGGCAGGTTCGCACTCAGCAGCTCAGCGGTAGCAGTTATCCTGTCACCTTGGCAATGAGGCATCTTTGTTGGAAGCCCCCTGCAGAGCCTCCTTCCTTCTCCTAAGGTCACTTTGTACCTGGGTCCATTGAGCAAGTACTAACGTATCTGACAAAAGACATTGACTTGTGTCCAGGGATCGCCTTCTCTGACTGTGAGTCTCCTCAGCAGTAGACACCTTCTGGTGGGCTACATGGAATACATACCTTCACACTCAGAAGTCCAACCACACATCCAACATGGGACACCATTGTCAACAGCCTCCTAATCTTGTTTTATTCAGATTCCTGACCAACCAGCCACTACTCATGAAACACGTGCAGCCATCACTGTCTCAGCAAAGAGGACAAACAGATGCAAAGCATGGAGTTCTGAACACTCAGAGTAATTCCCTTCCCGGCCGCCTCCCAAGGCCACTCCTGATTGAGGCTGGGAAACAGCATTTGCCACACACACACACACACACACACACACACAAATGGCTCTAGCTGAACCCAACCTGAATTCCCAGCCCAAAGAATGGTGAGGAATAAGATGTTTCCTGTTGAGTTTTGAAATTCGTGGGGACATTTCCATCTTGGTCTTCAGGTAATTAACATTCCCCTCGACAGAAATAAGATAATGACACAGTGGAAAAATATTTGGAACTTGGAGTCAGGAAGCTCAGCTGTTTTGTTTCAAGTCTACAAGTTAACTACATTTATTTCCTTGAGAAAGTCACTTAACTTCTACAAATCCTAGCATATTTAGAAGGAAAATGAGGCCTCTTCTCAAAGCAATAGCAGGAAAAATGGTATATCTGGGTTGGTTAAGAAATAGTCTTAGAAGTCAAGAAATCTGTGTTTGAGTCCAAACTCCACCACTAACTCGCCATGTGCCCTCACAGGTTATTTGAGTAATACACATTTATAAGGCTACGCAGTGTTTGCTAAATACTTGGCAGATGCTTTGCACATGGCAAACCCTCAATAAATGCTAACTATTGTGGGTGAAATGCCTTAATTACCCTCTAAAGTAAGAGTGTGGGAGCTTCATCAACAGCCAATTAGTAATTGTGTAAAATGGGCTTATCCTACCATTTCCAGGTAGAAATTGCTCTGGAGCAAGTCCGTTTGGCTTAACCAGGGTGCTATTTGCCTGTGATGAAGCTGTGCCAACAAAGTGCATCCTTAATCTAAATATTAATTAATTAAACTTTTAAAAGGAAAAGTGTCTTCAGAAGAACTGTAGACCCCAGAAAAAGAGAGAATTTACTTTCTCATTCAATCAATTCAAGCTTCCCAGGAGGTAAGAATATTTCCTTGGAATCCTCAGATCATTCTGAGCTTTTCTTTTACTTCATATGTTCAGAAAATAGCTGAATCTCCCAAGAATTTCTATTATATATTCTTGACACGCTGTCAACAGTTTTGGGATAGACTGTCCCTATTCCTCTCTGTAAACTATGTTTTACGGTCAACCCATTTGTCTTTTCACTTTGTCTCTCCAGCCCAGTGAATGGATGGGATTTCTCCCTACTCTGAATCTTACAGCACATACTGAATATCATCTATGCTAAAGGTTATAATATTGTTTAGCTTATTTCTTGTTAGACCACAAAGAGCTTTTGGTTTTTAATGTTTTTTTGTGTTTTTTTAATTTACTGTCAGAATTTTTTAAATACCAAAAGATGTCACAGTAAATCTGTCTAAGTGAAATCTGCTTTCTCTGGAGAACTGGAGGACCTGGCAATGCTCAGCCTACATGCCCACATGGCAGTTTGCTGGAGCCAAAGACGCAGGATCTGTGTGCTCAAGTTGGCTCCTCCTCTTCAGGTGGAGCCCATGGTGCTACTTTGGACCCACTCTATTACCTGCCTCAGCCTATAGGCATGTGAGTTATTTTTAATTTTGTTTTTAATTGACACATAATTATAGTACAGTCTGATGTTTTGATGAATATATACATTGTATAATCATTAGTACAGGGTATTTAACATATCTATCTCCTCATACATTTAATTTTATTTTGTAGTAGAACATTCAAAAACTTGTCTTCTTGCTATTTTGAAATGTATAACACAATATCGCTAACCCTACTGTGCAATAGACCACTGGAACTTACTCCTCTTAGCTGATAGTAACTCTTTGTACCTGTTGACTAATCCTGCCTTCCCCATGCCTCCCCAGCCTCTGCTAACCACTATTTTACTCTCTGTGAAGTCAGCAGTTTTAGATTCCACATATGAGTGAGAGTATGTGATATTTGTCTTTCTGTGCCTCCACTTAACATAATATCCTCTGGGTTCATCCTTGTTCTGCAAATGACAGGATTTCATTCTTTTCTTTGGCTGATTAGTATTTATCATATATAGTTACCATTTTTTAATCTGTTCATCTGCTGATAGATACTTGGGTTGATCCCACATTTTGGCTTTTATAAATAGTGGATCAATGAATGTGGAAGTGCAGATGTGTCTTTGACATCCTGATTTCATCTCCTTTGGAGATATACTCAGCAATGCATTTGAGTTTTCAACTCATGGCTCACATTCTTTTGGCATGTGAACTTCTCTGCCACATACAGTTTGTTATCTACCTGGCAGGCAAGAACAAATGAGCAGTCCTCACTGTTGGCACAGAGGTCAGAAAAGTAGCAGGAGCAGGTGTATGGTCTCCCTGCTGCCTATCACATTCCGGAGTAGCATGTGAGCATCTAACATGGCCGAACATCAGACACTGGAAGAGAGACACAGCCCCTGGGTTATGGGATTTACATTGAACAATTAGGGGAAGTGTCAGCCCCTCATCCCAAAATGATTAGATGCAGAAATATGACCTATTGAAGAAGTGGTTTTGTTCTACAACCTCTGTATTCAGTTGTCAGGTGAGTACCATCCTCATAGACATGGGTCGTGATCTTTGAGTCGTGTAATATGGAAAGTCAGTGTCTTTTGGTCTTGATTCTTTACATTAGCATCAACCAGAATTGACTGGCATAAGCCAGGATGTAGAAAGTTTTTATCTAGCAGATTTCATGTGCCTAATAGTCCCTGCTCTGTAGAAAGCCAACCTCCTTTCAGGGAAGACAGTTTGTAGGGAATTTCCCTGGAACAAATTAAACTTCCTTATTGTCTCTTCAATTTTCTTCATAGTCCAGCTAGGCCCTGCAAGATATATTGTAGTGATTGAAAGATATGTGCTTGACTTTACTATAGTGTTTCATAGTCTAGCTAGGCCCTGTGAGATACACTGTAGTGGCTGAAAGATATGTGCTGGTTGTTTGACTTTACTGTAGTGTTTCACAAATCTGGCAATCAACCACTAGCTTTGAGTTCTTCAATTACTTATGTAGTAGGAGAAAAAGGAAAGACTGCATTATCAATCTACCTGTTGGCATCTAATTAATTCTCTATTGTTGCTTCTTAAAAGCAAACAAGCAGAACATATCCTCAAGAAAAGGGATCAGATTAGTATTTGTACAAGGCAGAGCATAGAAAAAGAGATTTTTTAAGAAAAGAGAATAAATAGCAAAGGTTTCACATTGAAACAAAGATCTCAAACTAAAGACTAGGACTTGAAATGATTAAACAATTTTTTAAAAACTGAGTCCTTTCACATAAGCCTAAGGAGAGGAAAAATTCAATACCAAACCCAGAGGGCAGTGTCCTATTTTGTGGAAAAGATGTAAAGGAGGTGCCAAATTAACATGCTTAATTTCTTACAAGCAGGATTGTCATTTTCAAAGATCTCCTTATGTGTCTGACCTGGTAGAATGGGGTGCTGCATAATAAAGAGAGATATCAAAAGTTGACCAAGAAAGTTGAGAGAAAAAGACTCAATTCTGTAGGGTAATGAATAGGAGATTTCCAGGGAGAAATTTTAGAAAAGAAAGTTCCTTGGCTCGGCGCCTGTGGCTCAAGTGGCTATGGTGCCAGCCACATGACACCTAAGGTGGCAGGTTCAAATCCAGCCTGGGCCAGCCAAACAACAATGACGGCTGCAACCAAAAAATAGCCGGGCGTTGTGGTGGGTGCCTGTGGTCCCAGCTACTTGGGAGGCAGAGGCAGGAGACTCGCTTGAGCCCAGGAGTTGGAGGTCGCTGTGAGCTGTGATGCCATGGCACTCTACCCAGGGGGACAGCTTGAGGCTCTGTCTCAAAAAAAGAGAAAGTTCCTTATTCGAATTAGAAATCTGGAAATATTAAGGCAAAAGAACAAATCTTATTTATTTCATCATCTCTTAGTTCAGATGCTATTACCTAGGAAGGAAAGGGTTAACAACTAGTCCCTGGGTCTCTCTTCCAGGCTAAAGAATTAAACTTGGGTTAAATTTTTTGGACCACCATCCCTGAAGAGAAAGGAAAATCCTATAGTTTCTGCCATGCATGGGGTACTGATTCAAGATTTATCTGTAAACTCTTGTCCAGATTGTTTATGAGTAACTTGTAACTTATGAGATATAGGTACACTACAGAATGGGAGTCAGCTGTTTACACTTACAGGGGCTAGGTGGGAAGCAGAGTATTTAGGCTGAGGGATCCTAGACGCAGCAGCTTCACTATGTTGATGAGACCTGTTTTGCCTCAGCTTATTGCTAATCCTGAGACTGTAAAGTATCCCATACATGACTGGGACATGGTAAGCTGTGTGTGAGTCATTCCGACACAAATTTATATAAATTTACTCTATACTTCAATTAAAAAGAAAAGATTGTCCCATGAGATTTTTAAAAGCTCCTACTGTGTAAAAGTAAAAGGGCTTGGAAAGGTTGAAAGTAAAAATACTGGAAAAGAAATAAAATAAAAACACTAACTATAAACATATATAGTATTGGTATAGTTTTGTAAAAACACATTTATAAATCTAATAAAAGATATGCAAGACCTATACACTGAAAACTACAAAACAAAATAAGGGAATGAAAGACAAATAAATAGCAATATTTGCTATATTCGTGAGTCTGAAGACTTAATATTATTAAGCTATTAATTATCCCCAAATTGATTTATAGGTTCAATATAATTCTGATCAAAATCCCAGCAGGCTTTTAACAGAAAATGAAAAGCTGATTTTATAATATGCATTAAAATGCAAAGGACCTAACATAGCCAAAATGGCTTTGAAAAAGAAAAACCAAGTTGGAGACATACCATTATCTGATTTCAAACTACAGTGTTCAAGATAGTGTTGCATACGCACCACGATAGATCAAATAGATCAATGGAGAGTAATAGAGAGTACAGAAATATAACCTCACATTTATAAACCGCTGGTATTTTACAAATGTGCGTAGTCATTTCAATGGAAAAGATAGTCTTTCAAAAAGTGTGCTGGGGACCAATTAGGCATCCGTATGTGAAAGATGATCCTTTCCTCACACCATATACAAAAAAAACTCAAAATGGATCATAAACCTAAATTTAATGCTTATAACTATAAAACTTTTAGAAGAAAACATAAAAAAAAATCTTAGAGACCTTGGGTTAGACAGAGATATCTTAGATGTGACTCTAAACCTGATCCATCAAAAAGCAAATTGTTAAATTGGACTTCATTAGAAATAATTATCCTGCTCTTCAAAAGATATTGCCAAGAGATAAAAAGACAAATCATAAATGGAAGGCAATTTTCCTGAGTATGTCATGTTTCTGCATGTGTTCTGAGCAAACGCTAGAACTGCTTTTGTCCTGGACCATCTCTTCAAAGATAGTTATGTAGCAAAAAGCCTTGGAAGATACAGTTAATGGCTCCTCTGGGGCAGAGGGTACTTTTGTTTCCTGACCAGTATAATAAAGATAATGTGTTTTCTGGGGCATAAATTGGGAAGATTTGCTAGCAGCCTCTCTTCACTTAACTGGGGTTTCCTAAGGGTGAGTTTTCTCAGCTGCGACACCAACCCACTCTGTGTTCAGCACCTACATGGGCCTTGTCATAACACCCTGTGGGTTTTGGGTGGGGAGTGGGCAAAGGAAACAGATAGGAACATAAAACTCAAGTTGCTTGCTGTGGAGTAATAAAAGTCCCTTTTCTCTAACACAGGAGTCACCTGCCTCCTGCCAGTGTCTTTAGAACTGCGGGAGCCTCACTTGTTAGTTTGCCAGCATGGTCAAACATCAGACACTTTGATGTAACAGACTAGGAGCAAATATTTACAAATAATATATCTGATAAAGGACGATTTATATCCAAAAGATATTTTTAAAACTCTAAAAACTTAAGATGTTAGAAATATATGTACATAGCACCTAACAACTTCTAACATTAAATAAATATTTGGATGAAGATTGACTTAACGTCTGTCTCTAAGTTCACAATTCACGATCACAGGGACCTTTCCGTCTTGACCATTAAGGAATTCCCACCGTGTAGCACAGTGTTTGGTGTGTAATTTAATCAACAAATGTTTGTTGTATGACTTAAGGAACCATTCTCTTATGATTTTACCTAACAATGGGACAATTTATGATTGATTATTTCTCCTATTACAAATAAATCTGAACAATTCTTCTTGGACATTTTATCTGTGCATTTATCCTATTTTTCTCAGGCATACACATTCTCCACAACATTTCTAGAATTCCATTTTGAGGCCAATGCATTGCAGAATTTTCAGTCTTTGGAACATGTTACTGAACTCTGCTGTGAAAGCTTCAACCATTTTATAACTCCTTCAGTAATAGCTCTAGAACAAATCACCAAAAGCCAATTGACTGGGAAAAAAAGTAAAAACATCTAATAGCTTATTGAGGACTGTTTGCCATTTTACAGGCAGAGAAACCAACTCATTAAAGAAAAAAACTAAATAAGCTGGCAAATTGATCATTCAGGAAAAAGATATTTGATTATTTGGAACCCTTCCTTCAATAATTATCACACATATTAACTGTAGATGCTTTTTGGGCAAATAAATATTTTATACACGAAGTGATCATCTGAAAGTTAAACTAGGAATATGAATGCAAACATAACACTAAGCACCATGTTAACATATTACATCTCTGTCATTTTAATTGTAACCCATTAAACATACATATGTAGTCTCAGAACACTTCATTATATGTATTAAGTAGAAAAAATGTTCTTTAATTCAAGATGAAAAAATAATCTCCGAGATAAAAATGACTCATAATCTCACCACTCTGCAAACAACCCAAGTTTCATTCAAATGTAAAATAGATAAGGAAATGATGGCCTTATTCACACAATGAAAAACTGTACATTAGCGAATTGAACCCAGTATCAGTAACAAGATAATTCTCACAAATACATGGGAAAAAAGAAGCCAGGCTTGAAAAATGACACATTACATGACTCCATTTATTAATGTAAAATCCAAAAACAAACAAGCAAGATAAACAAAATCCAAAAACAGGAAGAAGTTTGTTACAGTATTGTTTACCTTTGAAGAAGAGAAAACATTAGTGATTATGAAAGATTCAAGGCCACTTTTGGATGGTAGAAACGGAGCGGTTAACTGTCTACTTGTTTTGAGATAATTTATTGGGCTGATAAAAATATTAAAACTAGTTTGAGTTGAATCCAGACTCATTTCTCTAGCAGAGTTTAAAATCCCCAGTCCCCCTGGATTTAAAATCCCAAATTCAGGCAGCACATAACTTCTGCATTTATTTGACAAGCATTCCAAGTACTTCACTGCATCCCAGCTTTGCTTTTCACATGTTTTTAAGTGATGTGTTACACCAGAAGCAGCCATGAAATGCCCAAGCTTTAATAATCACATATGAATACTGCCTACCATATTTCTTATATGGTAGGATATACCATACTATTTTAAATTGCACATAAACTTTATGGACACCTTGTATTTGTTGAATTTCATTTGAGTTAACATGGACTAAGAAATTCTTTTTTTAAAGAAATAATCTCTGGGCATCTGATAAGTTACCAGTAGATAATACAATGTATAACCAGATCATTTCAGAAAAATCATATTGGGGAATTTGGGGAAGTCTCCAAAATTTACAAGCTGTCTTCATTATGCAGAAAGGTTTCTCAGTGGTCTGGAGCACCCGGTGTTTTTCCACTTTACCTAAATGAATATTCAGGTGATTAACATCTACAGGCTTTGTGCAGTCAGGTACTAGCATCGGCATCTTTAGAATGCAGAGACCTCAGTGTGATACATGGCAGCCAACCAAGACCCCAGAATGTGTTTATGAGAAACTCTAAGAAACAGCAGATATTACGGGCACAAAATCACTCTGTTGTATTGCAGAAATGTGATGGTCCACTCACTTGACAGGCACGCTCTTACTGTAATATGCCCGATTCCAGGCAATTAGATTTAGGATGCCATATGGCCATTCTGAATGAGTTGCAGAGTCTAAAATGTTCCACAGCTAAAGAGTGCTAGAGTACTACCTATGCAGGAGAACACTTATGCTAAACAATGTCACACAAATAAGAGCCAGCGAGGGGCCCCTCCCAGGGCTTGTTCACCCCATTCCTCTGGCAGCTCCCTGTCCCTGCTTGCCCTTGATGACTGAGCCAATGGGAATGTCCACGCTCATGGTTTCTGCCCTCTCCTTCACTCCCACCACTCTACTTCCAGCTTTTATTGAACCCTGCTTACTTTGTTGGTGCTAGGACATTCCTCTGCCTTATTAAGAGGCCCAATCCCCAACAAGCCTCTGAAGGTACATCTGTCCTAAAATCTGGTTTGAGAAGGGAGCTTCTGGGAGAACATATTCATGTAAGGACAAAAAAGTGATACATTTTCCTCAATCATTTCAAGGTTCATGGCTGACGCCCCCATCACAAAAAGATTAAAAGAAGATAGCATAGCAACTTTGTTTAATTAAAGTTTAAAATGACTGATAGTCTTCAGAAATGAAGACCTAAAGACTTGGGAAAACCTTGTGTTTTTATGCTTATGTTCAAT
Organism: Otolemur garnettii; assembly: GCF_000181295.1. NCBI lineage: Eukaryota > Metazoa > Chordata > Mammalia > Primates > Galagidae > Otolemur > Otolemur garnettii. The sequence goes on from NW_003852401.1 coordinate 23,587,039, forward strand.
GAAGAATGGGCAGTTGTGTAGAAATGCGACTGAACAAAAGGGTGTGAGTTAGTGGTAATGACCAAGGGGACACCCCTGCAAGGCCTGTTTGTCCAGACTCCTCTTAGCCTCTCTGTGCCACATTCCTTCCTCTAGGTACAGGGAAAGATGCTCGTCACATGAAGGTCCTCAGGGGATGTTTTAGTTTATTTTGTGCTGCTATAATAGAATTTCTGAGACCAAGTATCTTATAATAAACAAATTTATTTTTCACAGTTCTGGAGGCTAGGAAGTCCAAGATCAAGGGGCCAGCATTTATAGATAGCTGTGTCATCCCAAGGCAAAAGGGCAAAGAGAGGGTGGGAGAGAAAGAGAAGAGAGCCCAACTCATCCTTTCATGTGGAACCCAATCCTGTGATAACAGACACACTCCCATGGTGATGGTCTCCATGACCCAAAACTCTGCTATTCGGCCCCACCTCCCCACACCATCACACCAGGGATCAAGTGTCCAGCAAATGAATTTTGTGAGATACATTAACCATAGCAAGAGGGAAAAAATGAAGCCCAGAAAGTTACATTTCTAGGTTTTGTGGCTTCTTTGGGGCAGAGGAGTTCCAGTGTTCATGACCTGCCTTGGGGAAAAACAGAAGAAGCAAAAAAGAGGGAGGAAATTCAGGGAGAACTTCTTGCTTCCGAGGCCCTTTTTGTCTTCGTCACTTCAAAGTACTCAGCATGCTAAGGTGCCATACTTTGGGGTGTCATGTTTTGAGCCCCAACATTTACATGTCATTGTCTTCTTAGAGAACCTAGAATATTCTGAAGCATCACCATCCACTCATGATTTTTCCGTGGGTAGCCATATTGGAGAGGTTCACTGGGTTGGGTTCAAAGTGCATTATTAATAGGAATTAGAAAGATTGTACCCTTTTTCGTAAAAAAACACAATGAAACCCTATAGAAGTACACAAAATAAAAGGCCACATTTCTTCCTCCCAATTGGATTCTACTTTATAAAATAACAATTATGAAAAGATTAGTGTGTGTCCTTATAGGATTAGAGTGTACAGTTGTCACAAAATAAAGTTTGTGTACAATGATGTGAATTCATAGATTTTTGCTTTCTATAATTTGCTGTTCTATCATAAACTTGTTTCCAAGTCATATATGCATAACTACGCTATATTCTTTACAATTCCTTATAATAATCATATATTCACATAATTTCAAGAACGTGCTTCATGTTTTAATCCTTCTACTACTTACTAACATTTAGATTATTAAATGGTTTTTTTAATGTTATAAATTCCACAATAAACATCTGTACCTGTAGCTATAAAATCTTCATAATCATGTGGTACTATTTCTGTAGGAGCAGAGATAGATTGCTAGGTAATATGGTATATATAAATTTTATTTTCTCATATTGCTCTATCATTTTATTCTCTAGTTTTTAGTGTATGTATGCAATTTCCTACACTTAGTTAACTTTCAAAATGGTGTCTGTTTAATAGGCAAAGATAATATGTATTATGGGCTGAATTACGCCCCTTGGCAAGGTATGTTGAACTCCTAATCCCTGGTACCTGCAAATGGGACCTTCGTTGGCAATTGGGTGTTTGCAGATGGAGCCAAGTTTAAATGAGGTAGTCAAGCTGCGCCCTTGTCTAATATGACTGGCGTCCTATAAGGATGTCTGGTGCTCACCTATACAAACACACAGAGGGAAAACAATGTGATGACAGAGCCAGAAAGAAAGGACAAGAAAGCTTTGATGACAGAACATCTGTTTACAAGATGGTTTGCTGAATATTTCAATCCTGCTGTTAAGAACTACTACTCAGAAAAAAAGATTATCTTCAAAATATTATTTCTTATTGACAATGCACCTAACTACCCAAGAGTTCTGATGGAGATGGACAAGATTAATGTTATTTTCAGGCCTGCTAACATGACATCCATTCAAAGCAATTTCAACTTTAAAGGCTTATTGTTTAAGAAATGCATTTCATAAGGCTAGAGCTGCCATGGATAGTGATTCCTCTGATGGATGTGGACAAAGTCAATTCCAAACTTTCTGGAAAGGATTCATCATTCTAGATGCCATTGAGAGTATTCGTGATTCATGGGAGGAGGTCAGAGTATCCACATGGACAGGAGTTTGGATGAAGTTGAGGCTAATCTTCATGGATGACTTTGAGAGGTTCAAGATGTCAGCAGGGGAAGTCACTGCAGATGTGGTGGAAATTAGAATGAGAATTGCTAGAATTTCTAGAATTGCTAGAATTTCTTGGTGAAGCTAGAGTGAATGAGGAGTTGCTTTTTACAAATGAACTTTCTAAAGGAAAAGTTTCTTGAGGTGGGATCTACTCAAGATGCTGTGAACACTGTTGAAACTACAACAAAGGATTTAGAATTTGCATTACCTTCGTTGATAAAGCAGTGGCAGAGTTTGAGAGGATGGACTCCAATTTTGGAAGAACTTCAGTGAGCAAAATGCTATCAAACAGCATCATATGCTACAGAGAAATACGTTGGAAGACAAAGTCAGTCAATTAGGCAAACCTCATGGCTGCCACCGCCACCCCAACCTTCAGCAACCACCACCCTGATCGGTCAGCAGCCATCAGCATCAAAGCAAGACTCATTGGCAGCAAGATTACAACTCACTGAAGACTCAGATGGTCTTTTTGGCAATAACATACTTCACATTTAAGGTATATACATTTTTCAGACATACTGCTATTACTCATTTACAGTAAAACATATGACAAATCTGCCTACAAAGAAATAAACAGAGAGAAATCTATCAGAAATTCACGCTTTAACTCCATCCCAGCTCCCGCTCTCCTGCTTTGTAACTTCTTGTTGTTTCTACTATATCGTTTTACACTAGCTCTCAAACAGTTGTTGCTGTTATTTTTGACAGCTTTGCCTTTGAGCCTTCCTACCCACAGTGTACTCAGAAGGGGGCTATACCCTGCCGTTACAGCAGCAGCGGCATCTTCAGAATGTGCATACTTACTGTTACCACAGAGGCGTGCGCCTTCCAGTGAGTTCTCATTGTTCATTAACATCTTTTTCTTTCAGATCGAAGAACTTTTAGCATTTCTTGTAGAAAAGGTCTGGTTTTGATGAAATCCCTCAGTTTCTGTTTGTGTGGGAGTCTTTGTTTCTTCTTCATGTTTGATAGCGATTTTTACCGATATAATTTTCTAGGGTTAAGGATTGTCCTTCAGGGCTTTGCATACGCCATGCCTCTGTCTCTCGTCCCGTAAGGTCTCCTCTGAGACATCTGCTGCCAGACATGCTGGAGCTCCTTTACATGTTATTTTTAATTTTTTTCTTGCTTTCCTTAGGACCTTTACTTTATCCATGACCTTTGGGAACTTGATTATTAAATGCTTTGAGGTAGCCATGTTTTGGTTAAATCTGCATGGTGGTCTATGACCTTTTTTATACCTAAATGCTGATGCCTTTCTCTAGGTTTAGAAAGTTCTCTGTATTTCTTTGAAAAACTTTCTATTCCAATTTCTCTCTCTACCTCCTCTTTAAGGCCCATACCTCTTAGGTTTGACATTTTGAGGCTATTTTTGAGATCTTGTAGGTGTGTGTTAATCTTATTTATTTATTTTCTTTTTTCTCTTCTCACTGCATGTTTTCAAATAGCCTGTCTTCTCATTCTGCTTGGTCAACTCTACTGTTGAGAGACTCTGGTGCAGTTCTCAGTTTATCAATTGGATACCTGAGGTCCAGAATTTCTGCTTGACTTTTAAAATTATTATTCTAATCATTTTGTTCAGTTTCTCTGATTGGCTTCTGAGTTCCTTCTCTGTGTTGTCTTGAAGTTTATTGAGCTTCCTCAGGACGGCTGTTTTGAATTCTTTGTCACCTGCCTCCAACAGTCCAGGGTTGGTCACCGGTACCTCATTTAGCCTGCTGGGTACCGTTCTGTTTTCCTGGATGGTCTTGACATGGTGGGTATTTGTCAGTGTCTGGGCACTGAAGAGTTATGTATTTATTTTAATCTTCACAGTCTGGGCTCGTTTGAATTCATTCTTCTTGAGAAGGCTTTCCAGATATTCAAAGGGAATTGAGTGCTGTGATCAAAGTCTCCGGTCCCTACAGCCACATCAGCACTGTGGGTGCCCAAGTCCAGGAATGTGGTGACTTGCAGACTCCTAGTAGTGGCCACCTTGGTGGACTTATGTAAAATATGAGAAAATACCCTGAATCACCAGGCAAAGTCTCTCACTCTCTTCCTTCACTCCCTGTGCTCGGGTGTTGGAGATAGGAGAGGAGTAAAATGGGTACCAGGTCACCCCTGAAGTGGCCCAGTCTCACCCAAAGCCAGTGATGACTGTTGCCAGGCTACCTCTGATGTTTATCCAAAGCCCAAGGGCTCCTGATCGCAGGTGAATCCTGTCTGGACTGGGGTCCTTCCTTTCAGGGCAGCAAGTTTCCTTCTGGCCCAGGGTGGGTCCAAAAGTGCCTTCTGGGAGCCAAGGCCTGGACTCAGAGGCTTCAGGAGTCTGCTTGGGACTTTATTCACTGTGGCTGAGCTGGTGCCCACATTGTAAAACAAAGTTCTCTGAGCTCTTCCCTTGCCTTTCCCAAGTGGAAGAAGGCTGTCCCTGAGCTGCACTGCGCAGAGCTGGGGGAGGGAAGACACAGGCACTGGCTTGGCCACTATGGCCGGTGTCTCACTGAGTCGGGTGCACCACAAGTCCCCCAGCTCTGAGCAGGCACAGCTGCGGGAATTACCCCAGGACCGCAGCCTTTGCGGCCTGACTGCATTATGGATTTAGTTCAGGCCTTGGGCTGCTTTTTGTCAGCCACTGGTGGGCCAGCTGCAACTTGGGCTTCAGGTCAGAGGTTTGCCCTCTGGCTGGGCTGGTCGAAATGCTCCTCTCTCTGTGGGCGCCAGCAGAATTCTCCTCTGTGCTGTGCTCACCTGTGCCAGGGCAGCCCTGAGTTTCAATGTGAAGTCCCACAGTCTCTTCACTCTCTCGCCCTAGGGCACAGAGTCTCTCTCCACTTGGGGTGCTGGCAGAGGGTGGTCCAGGCAGTGCAAGGCTGCCATTCTTAGTGTTCTTCAGTGCCTCTTGCTTTGTTCTAATGTTAAAGCCAGATAGTGGGGTTGCTCACCTGAATTTTGGTTCTTTTAAAGGTGCTTGCTTGCATGGACACTTGCTGAATATGGTATTAATGTGAAAGGACATTTGGCCATCTTGTTACAAAACTGAACTTTCATATACAGCAGGAAACCAAAAAATGCATGTGACAGTGAGTTATAGAAACCTTCCCCAAGGAGGGTCACAGAAACTTGTTCCCCTATCTCCAAAGCCACCCATAAAACTTAGAGGTCACTCTTTCCCTTTTCCCTGTTCCCTTGAAGACCCTCATTCCTGAGGGCTCCTGCCCTGTACCCCGGAGCAGATGCCAAGAAGCATCTGAACAGGGTGTTTTTCCTGGGATTCCCCTGCAGTCTAACACCACTAGATCACCTTTGTCCAGTCATATTTCTACATGGCTGTTCATTCTTCACCAAACCTAAGCAAAAATAGACCATATTCCCTGGGTCTTTGGGTTTTCATTTCTAAAGCTTCTCATGTCAAGTAAACTTTTCATTAAGTCAATCTGTTGTGCTTTTCTCTGGTTAACCTGTCTTTTGTGATAGGACTGTCAGCTGTGACTTTTGATGGGTGAGAAAAGAAATCACAACTTTCCACCCCTGTAACATTGTCTGATGCTGGGCAAGACTTTTCCTTTCTGTCCTCCTCGATTGTAGTGAGGGCCTTAAACTTTGTGACCCTTAAGATGCCTAACATGTTTCTAAGGAGTCTATGATGCTCTTACTTCGGACATAGCCTTTGGGTAGGATATGTATCTTCGGTAATTCAGACCTTTCAAATGTGTCTCCCGGGTTGCCAGAATCTTTTTCTCACTCTTTATTAAAATGTGGCCTCCTCCTTGTTTTTCCTCCAAGGTTTTGACACTTTACCTTTTCACAAGTTTCACTCCTGCCACAGGAAGGGGTAGCCAGCCCCTGGCAGAGTGAGCAGGGCTGACTTAGAAAGTCACGGGAGACCCCATCAGGAGCTGTCACTGCTGCGCCTGGATGTCAGACCAGGACAATACCTAATGCATGACGGTGCAGGTGGCCACCTTCACAGGTGCTTGGGGGAGCGGGAGCTGAGGTCTGTCTGTGACTAGACTGTGTCTGTCTGCCCCCCATAGATATTCCAGATGTCAGCGGAGCTCACTCACAGTTAGGGAAGAGCACAGAGATCAGAACCCCAGCTGGGGCTTCCTCAACCCCAAATACCAACTTGGAAACAGTCTCAGGACTGCTGCCAGAGTGGAGGAAACAAAACTCTAGGGAGAATGCGATTGAGGAGTTTGATTGCCTGAGTGGCCACCTGCACCGTCACGGGTTAGGGCATCCATCCATCAGTCCCTTCGAGGTTTGTCCTTCCAAGTGCGTGTGCCTTTTCCTACTGGGTCCCTGGATATTTAGCATGTGGGCAAATTAAACAATATTGAAAGAATTTATTAGCTTTGTGGGACTGGTACCATACTTTAGCTACCACTAAATGAAAATGGAACAAAGATATATAGATTTAAGTCTAGTGTGGAAACAGAACAAAACCTGAAATTACAAATCCCATTAACTTAGGTGAGAACTATGAACCAATGGGACGGAACTTTTATCTGCCTGTCCTGTTCCACATAAAAAATTGCTTTTGTTTAAATAATTTATGAATACTTTGTAAGCTGTAGAGACTGGTTAGCCAAATTTGTTCAGATGAAATGGGCAAAAGCTTGCTTATTTATATGTTACTGCCATTCTTTGTTTTCCTGACCCCAAGTTCCTAAGTGATAAATTTCATTCACCAAGGTATGTTCTCTGTCTTTACCTCTTAAAATATAAATCCTAACCTTATGTTTTGTGCAGACGTCTTCCTCAAACGTGGTCAGAAACTCTCTCCATATCAATTGGCTTGAGAGGAGCCCTCAAAGCAAACGTTTGATGTTTCTTTTTTCACTCCCAGGATTCCTCTGTCCTTTCTGAAGGAGGCCATTGCAATCATCCCTGATAACTTCCTCCCGAGCTAAATGCACTGTTGCTCAGAGTTTTTTGTGTTGTTTTGTTTTGCAGTTTGGGGCCGGGGCTGGGCTTGAACCTGCCACCTCCGGTATGTGGGGCTGGTGCCCTACTCCTTTGAGCGACAGACACTGCCCTGTCACCCAGTGTTTTAATTCTGGATTGTTTCTGCAAACACACACCTTTGCCGTTGCACTACCGTTTTGTGCAGCCCCTGTTTGTTTTCGATTTACCCACACTTTCACCCTCTCCCTTGTATCTCACACCTTCCATCTAGGATCATTTTCCTTCTACTTGAAGTAAATCCTTTCAAATTTCCTTTAGTGAAGAAAGGTAATGTTTTAAATCATTTAAACAGTATCTTACACAAAGTGATACATGTTCGTTGTAATGATCAGGACAATACAAAAAAGCCAAACACTGTTTAGAATGCCACAATTGAGAGGGAACAATTAAAAAAAATTAAGTGCAATCATGTATCTACATCAGTATATACACCTACACACTGAGGGCTGTGCTCTAGGCTGTGCACAGAATTAGCTCTCAGTACTGTATTTTCTATTTTATTATTATAAATCCGTGTTACTTTATTCTAAAGGTAAAAATAGTAAAGGTGACTTTTAGCCTACTTTTTTCATTTAAAAATCTGGGTTGACTATTTTCTCCTGTCCTTTAACATTCATCTATAAAATTACCTTAAAAATAATTTAAAAATTAAACATTAGCATGGGGGGTTCTCATAATTACTGGTAAATATATACATATATATATATATAAGCTAGGTAGTGGGTTTGTCATTTATTGAATTCTAATGAATTCATTCATTGAATACTAATAATTCAATTATTAGTATTATTTATACTTTACTTATATGTAACAAACATTTATATGTGTATTTTTTTTCTTTTTTTTTAGAGACAGAGTCTCACTTTATCGCCCTTGGTAGAGTGCCATGGCGTCACAGCTCCCAGCATCCTCCAACTCTTAGGCTTAGGCAATTCTCTTGCCTCAGCCTTCTGAGTAGCTGGGACTACAGGCACCCCCAGTTTGGCCATGGCCAGGTTCGAACCTGCTACCCTCTGTATATGGGGCCAGTACCCTACCCACTGAGCCGCAGGTGCCGCCCTGTGTATTCTTTTTATTTCTTTTTTTTAAATACAGACAGGATCTCAATCTCACTCTGTCACCCAGGCTGGAGTACAATGTGTGAACATAGCTCACTGCAGACTTGAACTCCTGAGCTCAAGCGATCCTCCTGCCTCAGTCTCTTGCGTGAGACTACAGGTGCCCACAAGGACTCCTGGCTATAGGTGTATTAATGTCTTTTTACATTATATGGGGGGGGGCAACATTATGCACATCAAGACTTGTTCTGGAATAGTAGTCTCATGATGACTTCATGATTCCATCTCATACATGCTTATCCTGGTCACATGTCATCAGAGAAGCTTCCCTGACCCCGTGCCCCCAGCCCCTGCTATACTTTATTTCATAGCCCTTACTACATCCTGATCTGCTGTGTACTATGTATTTACGTGTCTGTTGGTTTATGGCCTACTTCTTCCACTAGTCTGTAAGCTTCAATGGGGCATGGAATTTGGATCTTTTTAAATGACTTGTACATTAATGCAGAACATGTGGCACACAGGAGACTGCCTGTCAGTAGATGGTAAATGTTTGAATGGGTCAATGATCTGCATAGCCATAAAGCATGGCTGGTTCCAGAGTTAGCAGCAATGCATATTTGTGCCTCTTGTCAATCATTTATGATGCTATGAACTCACAGTGAACCCTCTAGGTTGTGCAGGGGAAAATGATACTTGATCTGTTTTCTATCCCCTATGGTGGGCATAATAAAAGTGTGTCTGACATGTTCTGGACTTAAGCATAATGTCAGGTTTGTTTCTTTCTCTTTGACATTAGTGATTGCGGCAGAATTGTGAAGTTGGAAAGGACCATGAGTGTAATTTGGTTACAATCCCTTGTTTTCCCAGATGTAGAGACTGAAGTGCAGGTAGATTCAACATTTGCCTAAGAAGATGCAGGAAATCAATGAACAACTTGGGGCCAAGCTAAACACTATTTTGCAGATAAGGAAAGTGAAGCCTAATTAGTACTTCTTAATATTTTTCATATCATAACATGTATTGATAATTACTGTACAGTGTCAGGCTGCTCATGACCACAAGCACATAAACAAAGGCCTCTGGCCACCTAGGCCTTGGCGCAGCATACATAGTACCCTAGCATGCCACCATATGCCTGCTGGGAAACTCTGGCTCAAGGAATTGAAGTAATGTTCCTGAGATGCCAAAGAAGAGGCACAGCTGTGATTCATAGTAAGTTAGTTCCAAGCCAGAGCTCTCCACTACAGTGCACTAATGCCTCTAAACCCATTCTCAGCATTCAACGGATTCCCAGATGCTGGGGGCCTTGAACAGAATACATTTATGTCTTTTATTTTATAACCATAACCTGCTTTTTCAACTTAAGTATGAGAGGAAGAAAATCCATCCATTTCATGAGGAACCCTGTGCTTGCGCTGAGTACAGTCTCCCACCCCAGAGAAGACCATCAGAAAAGTTAACGGTACACTCCTTAAAGACTATTCATTTTTAAATAGCGTCCTGAGGTAGCTGTCTACTGTTATAAACTGAATGTTTGCATCCCCTAAAATTCATATGTAAACGCTTAACCTCCAGCGTGACTGTATTTGGGGATGAGGCCTCTGAGGAAGACATTAAGGTTAAATCATATTATAAGAATGGACCTCTGATCCAAAAAGATTAATGATCCTACAAGAGACACCTGAGTCTTCAATCCCTCTCTCTGAGCACATGAACCAAAGCAAGGCATAGGCTTGCCACAGACTCTCAAATGGCAGACTCTCCCATACATTAAACAAAACAAAACAAACAAAACCCAAAACTTCTCTGTCACTGGGCACCCAACTGCTTATACTGGGGGTAAGGAGGTAGCTAAGGGCTTGCCATTTGCAGTACTGTGAAATTTTGAGTAGTGAAAGATGGTAAAACCAAAGGTCCAACTTTAGGTCAAATTTAAACAGTGAAGTATGCTTGGTGAAGATTAAGTACAACATCATGAAAAATATTTGTTCACAACATATAATAAAATTCAAATGTAGACTACAATGAATAAACATGGTTATCATATACTTTCCATTCCCAGCTCCACACCTCCCAAGGGGGTCTCACTTATCCTTTGGAATGTTCCTGGTGTTTCTTCATAAACTAGAAGCCTGTTTTCTCCCACATTCCTGGCGTAGAATTAATGTTGAATAAAAAATAAGTTTAGCCATCAATACATGTGTAAAAAATATCTGGAGGATACGCATTAAAATAGTAGCAATGATTTTCCCTGAATGCATGGATTATGACTTTTATTTTCTTTATATAGCTTCTACCTTTTTTTTTTTTTTTTGAGACAGTGTCTCACTTTGTTGTACTTGGCAGAGTTCCATGGCATCGTAGCTCACAGCAACCTCAAACTCTTGGGCTCAAGTGATCCTCTTGCCTGAGCCTCCCTCTTAGCTCATACCGCAGGTGCCCACCACAACACCTGGCTATTTTTACAGGTAGTCTTGATCTTGCTCAGGCTGCTCTCAAACTCCTGACCTCAAGCGATCAACCCGCCTCACCCTCCCAGAGTGCTAGGATTACAGGCATGAGCCATCGCACCTGGCCCTTAGCTTCAACTTTTTAACCTATTGAGTACTTACACAGTTGTTGAAAATTAAAAATCTACCTACTTAATTCACCCCCCGCTACCCAGAAGGGAAAACATACAGCCTGTGGGAATATTTTGTTTTTGTAGCACCCTCAGCAAGTTGAGGGTGGCCCCCCATCTTGTCAATATTGTGCTCTGCTGAAGGTCATATCCCAGTGCTGCTCCCTCCACCACGCCTCACCGAACACTGACTTGAGCAGCCTTGGAAATTTCAGCCGTTCTGACAAGACTTTGTTCCTGCTCCACTTTATTTTGAATTAATGAGTTCTCCTCTCACGGTAGTAATAATTGCTGTGGCGTTCTCTGGAGACCACACCCGACTGGCTGTGTTTAGTTCTGAGACTCTCCATGGCAGGCAGGTGACTGGGAAGATTTGAGAGAAGATGGCTAAAAGCGCTTGGGGCTCCGGAGGCACTGATTTAGGAGAAGATGCAAAGACAGACATGTGGGGCGGCGCCTGTGGCTCAGAAGGGTAGGGTGCTGGCCCCATATGCCGGAGATGGCGGGTTCAAACCCAGCCCTGGCCAAAAAAAAAAGACATGTGAATATGTCAACCCTGCACTGCCTCGACAGGGAATGTGGAAGAAAACAGGCTCCTAGGTTATGAAGAAGCACCAGGAACATTCCAAAGGGCGAGACCCCCTTGGAAGGTGTGGAGCTGGGAGTGGGGTGGAAAGTGTGTGATAACCATATTTCTGGCCAGGCAGATTCTTCCTAAGGATAAGAGGAAAGTCAAGTCTCATTAATTTTGCCTAAGAATTAAGAAGAGGGTGCTCACCCCGGGTTTGCCAAACCTTAAGGAAACATTCAACAGAGGGAATGGGGAGGAATGAGAGGAGAGGGACTTTGGTCGATGGTGGGATTAGTTTGGAAGGACCTCCTCGGGGTGTATCTGGGAGCTGCTGTTGTGGAAAGCAGTCTGGAGAGCTGACCTGAAAAATCACCAACTCTTCATATAAGACAGGAGCGTGGCAGGGCAGTATGAAAGAGAATGCAGCTTGAAGTCCCAGATTCCTGGGGTTTCTCAGCGCGGCCATTGCACTGACTTCTGGCTTGTGAGGAGCTTTGTATGGACCTTAGTTTCTTTCTAGAAAAAACGGGGAAATGGCCCCCTGAAGAGTTGTGAAAATCAAAGGAGGTAACATATTAATGGCCAGCATTTGTGGTCTCCAAGGAGCTCTATTTTGAGGAGATTCGGTTCATAGGAGTTGGTGACTTAATGCAGGTGCTGAGGGGAAAAGGGGACAAGGCACTCAGCTGTCCTAACCTCCCTGGGACCAGTTTGCTGCCCCTGCTTCCGTCAGGCCGCGTGCTCACGGATCTAACGTGTGGCTGCTGCTGACCCACAGCTGTGGTTAACACCGTCACATGGGGTTCACTCGGGGGGGAGCCAAAGCACTGGTTGTGTTTTGGATTTTAAAGCTTGCCAGGTGATTCCGTGTGCATTACGCCAAGGAGACCCACGGGTGTAAGGAGATGGGCACAGACTGGAAAGGAGGAGCACAAGTGAGGAATGAGTCTCCACTCTCTCCAGCCAAAGGCTCCCGGTTCCTGTCTCTAGAGGTAAGCATTTTTTCCGTTTCTTTTGTTATTTTAGATTTTTAAACATAGAGAACAAAAGTAACCTGTACAAGTTTCAGTATGATGAAGAGAAATTTTATTTAAGAACAAAGAGAAATCTTAGAGCATTTCCAAAGAGAATTGGAAGTGAGTCCCTTTCATGAGAAGAGATGAGAAACGTCAGTCGGTTTCTTTTATTTTTTCTAATCCTTGCAGACAGTTCTCTGTATAGATAAGAACCTGGAGTGCACCTTGCTCTTTTCCCTTGCCACCACATTGTGGAAGTCGTTCCGGGTCTGCACATCCAGTCTCTCGCCTTTTTAACACAGTTATTGTATTCTATAGTATGGATGTACCAAATTTATCACCTTCAGCTGTTTGCAATCTCTCTATGTAGTGAATATCTTTGTCTACACATTTCTAGCACTTGTAAGATTATGAAAGAGAGTTGCATCAGAAAACATTTGAGTAAATTCTACCCTTGAGAATAAACAAATTGCCACAAACTTGGGAAAAGATGGCTTGTTCTATGGCCATGGAAACAAGGAGCCACTGGAACTCATTATGGATCAATATGGAGAATACGTATTTACAAGCCAAGAGATAGGTGTTAACCTGCCCTTCTGAAAGTCGCCCCTCAAGGAGAAGACTTACTCCAGTGATCCACCTTTTCATCCTAAACCAACAACAGTCTCACAGGTTTGGAGAGGCAGCTTCTACAGATGTCAACACCTCTGAAAACTGGCCAACCCTGAACTCCATACTTTCAGAATAACTCGTATAAGATCAGCAGTCTGCTGTAGGTGGGGAATTTGCCATTAGAACTCTATAGGGTTTGTTGTATTTTGAGGAGGACTGAAAGAATTTCAGGGAAATTTGTGATTTTTAAATAGATTTTGGCCATAAAATCTAGCATGTCTTAAGACTCGACTCCAGTCCCTCTGCGGTGAATGGAGCTTCATTTAATAAGACACAAGTACCGTGAAACTCAACAGGTACTATGCTCTGGAGATTTTCCAGTTTCCCCATCTGTAATCAATGAGCATGGTGCTTATTTCTCTGTGCCTTAACTAATACAACTTAAGAAAGCTTTGGTAACTCTACAAAGTGAAAGGAGATTTCATATTTTTATTTCACATTTTTCAAATAGAATAAGCTTAAACAGTTGATCTATACACTCACACACGGTAGCCATAAAGTCTGGGTGCAATGTTACACACTATTTTAAATTGCACACGAACTTTATGGCCACCCTGTGTGTGTGTGTGTGTGTGTGTATGACTTCGTTGTTTTTTTGTGAATTGGCTATTTATAGACTGTGGACTAAATGATTTTTGAAAATCCCCAGTGATGGGTTATTTCCCTCAGTTGTGGTAACATATGAAGAAACTGAAAAAGGTGCAGTAACCCATTTTATTACCTATATAATTGGCTTACCAACGAATGTACGATTTGTTCAGTCCATTTCAAATTTTCAGAAAAGCACCTTGTTTGAAGGAAAAAAACATCTGGACGCTTTAAGATACAAAGGAGGAGAAAAGCTTTGATCGCACTAAGGCAGAGGGAGCTCTCTGCCCTCACTTGGGTTAAGCCTACACGCATTAAAGTGGTTTTCTATTTTTAAAGAGCAGAGATTGCAGCTGTTCTAAAGTGCAGCCCTCTTAGCAGGTACCCAGGGAGGATAATTGGCAGGTACCCCCGAAGGTCGATGCGAAGCCCTGAGCCTGCCCACTCCTGAAGACCTAACGAGGCCTGGCTCAGGCAGGAGGCTCCGCTCACCAGTGACCACTGGGACTGTTCCCACCAATTGCCAGCAACTGTGTTCCTTCCTCATTTGGTGAGAAATATAAAATGACTTCAACACATTCCTTTGTGTAATTCTTAGCATTACTCAGCACGTTCATATAGATTAGTCCTAATGCTGGACCTTAGACTATAGAACCTACACCTGTTTGGGAAATGGAAACTGATTTCAACTAGCCCAGATACATAAAAATAAAGACAACAACTCTGGCCATTATCCTATGAGGTTGGCTTTATTAGTATTGCCCTTTTATCAGGTGGGGACACTTGAGACGCAGAGAGTTGCAAAGGTGAACCAGCTTGTGAATAGGAGATGGAAACTCAGACCTGCTGACCTGGAACCCTTTTTGTATAATAATGGCCTGAAATCAATATATGTAAATATCAGCAAGATCTCGTCAGCATGTACTAGGAATCCTTTTATTAATATTGACATAATTCCCCCAATATAAAAATTAGTGTTGGAAGGAATGTAGAGTCATAATGCAAAACCACGGATGATTTGAATTTATTTTGAAAGCTTCCCAAACTGCTGCTGAATTTGACAAACGGCACAAACACGGTGGGTTTCGTTCTGATTGCAGTGCTTAGGCAAGCTGTCTAAAATGACCTGCTTTGCATTTAGGTGTATATAAAAATATCACTTTAAGATGTCTCTTTGTCTGCAATTAGTTTGTGTGTGTTGTCTCTTTCTGCAACTTCTATCTCAGGAACTGAGCTGTTTATTTCTTTCTTCCAAGAAAACACACATTGCTGTGCTCCCTGCCTAAGAGCACAATGATATAGTCTTTGTCCTATCATGCAATTCCTATTTTTAACTTGTACAATAAAACTGTCATACCAATAATGTCCTCGCACCAAAAATTAATTTTGATCCTTGAAAGGTAAAAATTTATATGCTCGGTGTGTGTCACTGTTCTTGGCAATCTAATTGAGCAATTTTTCCCCCCAGACCATCATTATAAATTTGACAAATTTGGCAGACCTATAGGAGCTATTGAGCTGCCAATCTGCACTGCACTGGTAAATTCTCAGGTACCGTGCTTATCATTGATTTAAATTTTCCATTAAGGAAAACTCAGAAGAAAATAGGCAATGCATTTGAAGAAATAAAAGACAAAGTCGATTATTAAACAAAAACCCACAACCTAAGACATTAGTGGCTGTTTTATTTTTATTTTTTCTAGTAGGTAATGATCCAACTCTTAAACACAAAAGCCTTCGATTTTTGCTTTAAAGTTACATACAGCTACAGACCTCAGTAGCCATCTGCCAGCTGGAGGACTATATTCAAGTTCTTAGTTATTAAGAATATGTCCCTTTTCTCATTTTAATTGTATCTAATATTTTGCGTGTATATTCACTTTGAAGTAGATGTTTACTGAGCTTTTACCAGAGGCTCAACATTGTCATTCACATAACACACATGTGCTGATTGTCTGCCATGAACCAGGACGAGGTGAAGTGTTGTGGATTAATCAGTGAGCCAAGCAGATGCCCATGGCTTTATAATATCACAGGGTGGGGAGATATTCATTAAGTCATCACACCCTCCCCTCCAAATGTGTGGTTCCCATCTATGATGAGTTTGCTCTGAAGGGAAAGAATGATAGGTCCTGAGAGGAGGAGGGTTGACTTGCAGGTAGCTCAGGGATGATTTTCCTGGGCAGTGTTGTTACTTTCACGCGCATTATTCACTTAATTGTCACAGCAAGTCTTTGACAAAGGTGTTATCATCCTTAGTCTGCAGATGAAGTGCAATTAGAAGAGGGTAAAGTGCTCTTTGTGCGATTCCTCAGATCCTCATGTAGCAATCAAATACGAATGAAAGGGAAGTGTCGATTGGTTGCTGTGTAAGCATGAAGTTAGGGCTTTTTCAAATAACCCTCTTCTTCATTTGTCTTTTCTATGAATTTTATTTGTGTCCACCTGTTCCCAAGAAAGATAAAAAAGCTATTACTGTATCTTTGAATCATGCGGAAATGGTTTGACATGTCTGTGGCAAAACAACTCACAAATACTACACACATGTAACTGAATAATACAGTTGTATTTCAGTCCACTCCGTCTGCTACCACAAATACCATAGATTGGGTAGTCTGTAAACAACAAATATTTATGTCCCACAATTCTGGAGGCTGGGAGTCCAAGATCAAGGCCCTGGCAGATTCAGTGTCTGGTGAAGGCCCATTTCCCGTAGATGGTGCCTTTCAGCTGTGTCCTCACATGTTGGAAGGGAGAAGACAGCCCTCTGCACACCCTTTTATAAGGGCACTAATCAGAATCATGAAGGTTCTGCCCCCATGACGCAATCACCTCCCTCAAAGCCCTGCCTCCTAATATCATCATTGTGGGGGTTAGGATTCTAAGGCGTAGATTTGGGCAAGACACAAATGTTCAGATGGTGGTAGTTATCCTCCCTTATCTACATGTAATTCATCAGCTTCTGAATTAGCTGCTACAAGTTAACAGGCAGCCTGACGATAGGTGCAATTCCTCCCAGGCTTAGAAGAGAGCTGCTTTAACACTTTAGTCGTCGTGTGAGTTGTATTTAACTCACAGTAGTTTTGAGACCAGGACCAGCATATAGAACTGAGGGATAGGCAGGAAGGTCCATAGCTTGCCTGTGTGCTGTGACATCTCTACTCATTGTTTTCACTGTCAACTGGCACGTCTCCCCCACCTCCTGTTGCCTTGCTCCAGCTGGTCTGCAGAAGTGCCACACGCTGGACTGTGTTCTCTGACTACCAGAACTTCTGGTTACACATTTCCCCTTGAATATTTACCTGGTGGCTCTTTGAACAAAATTGGATCATTTTTGCAGTGATGTGACCTTGTTGACCACGTGCAGGGGGTGGTATGACTCAGAGATCATCATTCAGGACCACCTAAGGTGCTTTCCAGATATAATTAAGTAATTGTGGAATGACAAAAGACTCAATTCTCAGAAATCCAGTAAGTGTGTCATGAGTCACATAAAACTCACATGGCATGATTCTAGAGCTATATGAGTTGCATGTAACTCACACAGAAAACCAAAAAAAAAGTTTTTCAGTAAATTAGAAAATTCCATTTTATTTTCAAATTTTTATTCTGTTTTCACGATAAAACACTGTGGACCCAAGGAAAAAAATGTTTTTTTCTAGTGTGTGGGAGTTAACGTGTTAAGTTGGGGTTTACGGGAGTCAGAGCAGCAGCAGTCCCTGGGACTTTGTTAGGTGCAGAGTTAGAAATAAGTTCTTGGGCACTGCACGAGGCCTGCTGTCTGGAGGAGCCCGGCTTGGGCACTGCGCGAGGCCTGCTGTCTGGAGGAGCCCGGCTTGGGCACTGCGCGAGGCCTGCTGTCTGGAGGAGCCCGGCAATCTGCATTTTAACAGTCTCCCCTGGTGACTCTTGTGTGTGATATATTTTACCCAGCATTGTCCTTCAGAATGTGGACTAGTGTTCGTACTGGCCTGCTGGTGAGTCTGTGACCATGTGGTACTTAAAAGTCAGCAGATGCATGTAGAGCAATGAACAGATAGTAGCTATTCCATGTATGTAGACTCTAAAACTGGAGGAAACGTTAAGAGTCACTAGTAAGGCAACTTATGTATGGAGAAATTGGAAAAGATATAAACACCTTTATGCTCTATTTAAATCAAATATGTTTATGGTCAGTTGCTGAGAGAATAAGAGGGGAATCAGCAAGCTTCCCATGTCTGCCTTGTCATTCCTACTTGGAGATCAACAAAAGAACCTTGGGAGGGCAGCGCCTGTGGCTCAAAGGAGTAGGGGGGCACCAGCCTCATATGCCAGAGTGGTGGGTTCAAACCCAGCCCTGGCCAAAAACTGCAAAAAAAAAAAAAAAAGAACCTCGGGAAAGTCATTCAGAAACCTCATACAGACGCAGCACCTCTCTGGAAAGAACTCCAGGCTGCTGCTCAGTGAACTCACATATTTGCAACTGTCTATTCTGGATTTGAATGGGGATTGGCAGGTTAACTAGAATCACAGTGGTTTTCCAAAACGCCCCTCCCTCGTCCATTCCTCTTCTCAATATTCCAGCTTGTTTTGCCCAGTCTGTTTTTTCTTTTTTTTATGTTTGCTTTTACCTTCATACAGAGATAGGGAAATATAGCTGGTGTTTATTTGGTAGATTCATAGACCATACCAATGTGCCTGTGGGTACAAGGACAATATAAATCACAAGCCACAAATAAATGACAGGACAACAAAAACAAAAGGAAAGTGAACCTCCCACTGCATGGTAACTCATCTTATCAGTGGAAAACCGAGTTGGGCCTTATATGTAGACCCTTTCGTGTGAGGGGTATTCACAATAGTATCTCCCCTTTCAATTAGAAAAGCTAACTTATAGTTAACATTAACTGGCTAACAGAAAAAATGGAAATAACTATTATAAAATCATGCCAATAAGAGCCTTCAGGTGAGGGACTGTGCTTCATTCAAACTTCTCTTCCCAATTTTTTTCAGCGAGGGGTATCACTGCCCACTGCCCACTGCGTGCTTGCTCTCCAGTGCCACTGAATCTTCACGAGGTTATACGGTTGTTGTGGGTAGACTGTACAAGTGTCCACAAATCCAAAGCATCTAAGTAATTGCCTGGGTTAGCCAGGTGATGAGTGGGGCTGGGGTGGACCCCAAATCTGCCTCCCCCAGAGCTCCTTAGCACACTCTTCAGGGGGCTTGCTCATTCCTTAGGGCTCCCAGTAACAACCAGTAATCCTGGACACAGTGCTCTAGATAAAATGTCCCCTCCTAGGGAAACCAGAAGAGGTGCAACCGTGGGGCAGGCCAGGGAGCTCTCTCGACCCTGTCTCACCACCACACCAGGCTGACGGACCCAACCAATGAAATGGGAACATGCAAGGAAACCCCGGCCTGAGGGGGAGAGGCTGTACGCCAAGTGACACGTTCCTCCTGTGCCACAGCAGCCCCGCTCAGGATGTTCCCAGGTCCTACCTCAGCCTCCCTGTGGCAGCTGCACCCTCCTGCACAAGACCAGACTGCCTGCCTTCCTAACTTCTAACCTTGGCCATCCCCCAGACCTTTCTCAGAAAATCTGACCTCACCCTGGAGGGGTTGACTCCCTTCCCTTTAGAAGTGCCTTTTCCCAAGTCGGAGTTATTCAGCTTCTGACTTCAGCAGAACTTTCTTAGGTAGTCTCTGGCACTCTAGGTTTCACCGGAAGAGCCAGATTAACAAAACAAAACCCCCAAACCCAGCTTCATTACAAGATAGAGGTGTCGGCCTGCCTCTTCCGCTTCTCTACAGCAATGTTATTTAACACTTCTTATTTGTACCTTTTTGCTGTGTATCCCTAAGAGAATTTTATAAATTCAGAGATTATCTGCACACATTTTAAAGTTGACATCTAAAATGTCTCAAGTTTAAATATTCACAAGAATATTATTTCTAGTGCATTGTTAATATTGGCATTTAAAAATAAGTTATATTCACATGTAAATGAAGCCAATGATTCTAAATAAAATGGTTATTTGATACACATGATCAGCCATTAAAAATACACCACGAGCTCTTATAGTCAGAAGTGATACACCCACACAGGGTGTCCATAAACTTTAAATTGTACATTACCTTTCTGGACACCCTTTATAATCTTGTTGAAATTTTCTCTACATTGTGCTTTCCCCATAGAATTTTGTCCCACTTGTAATATATTTTATTCTTAAAAATCTTTTATCCTAATCTCATAAGTGCAACAAATGTATATAAATTTAAACAAAGCTTTACAAACTTCTGTGACCACATGTCTCTGTTAAAATAGTAATTTGTTACACTTTTCATTAATATTCACAAAGGAGATTATCCATGAAGGTGAGGAAGTGCAAGGATCAAGCCCCTCTTTCCGTGGCTGCTGTGATCATGGGAGTTGCCAAAAGTCACATGAGAATCTATCATCAAAATATTATTTTTAATCTGTTAACTCAGGTCTCTCTCAATTTTATTATAAACAAAGAATTGGCTGTCACCTAAATCTGAAATATGTTTTATAGTCATTTACCTTCCATATAGCTACAGCAATATTTTGAGTTTTGTCTTTGTTGGTACTCTGCATATTTTTATGGCAATAAGACATGGTAATATTTTAGGGTGAGAGAGAGGTAGGCCCACAATGAGGAGAAAGGGGAATCTTCATCTCCATTTCATGTCGGGAAGTGTGCCCATCACCAAGTCCTGCACACAGAGGAGGAGCCGCAGCTTTGAAATAGCTTGAAGGCACATCC
This sequence comes from Otolemur garnettii, assembly GCF_000181295.1. Classification (NCBI taxonomy): domain Eukaryota; kingdom Metazoa; phylum Chordata; class Mammalia; order Primates; family Galagidae; genus Otolemur; species Otolemur garnettii. Next base: position 23,607,487 of record NW_003852401.1, read on the forward strand.
TCCTCCGTAGGGTTGAACACCAGGGGAGGTTTGGGTTCTTTCAGTGACCTGTTGCAATGGGTTCAGTGGTGGCCCCCCAAAGATACGTCCATATCCTAACTTCTCAAAGCAGTGAATGTGACCTTATTTAGAAAAAAGGTCTTTGCAGCTGGGATAACATCGAGGATCTTGAGATAAGAGCATCCTGGATTACCTGGGCGGGCCCCACATCCAGTGACGTGTGCTCGACTGATGGGGAGAAGACAGAGAAACTCCCAGCAGAGGAGGTAACACGACCACAGAGGCAGAGATTAGAGTGGTGCAGCCAAACAGGCCACGAAACATGGGAAGCCCCCAGGAGCTGGAAGAAGCAAGGACTTTCCCTGGAGCTTCCAGGGAGTGCGACTGATATCTTGATTTTGGGCCACTGTGTAGAACTTTGGGAGAATAAATTTCTGTTTTAAGTCATCAAGTTTGTAGTAACTTCTTATAGTGGCCCTTGGAAACCAATAAATACATTAAGTCAATTTCATCATGAATGAATAATGTTAACATTACTGTTAAGATTTTATAAAGGATTTGCTTTGAGGACTCTTAGAAAACAAAAGGTCCTTTTAGGATGCGCCAAAATACTCGCTGATGAGATCTGAGAGGAGCTTGGGGAAGCACTTTACCTTCTGAGTCACTTTCACTTTTGAGAGGGCCCAGCTCTGAGTCCTGGAAGATGAATTGGTCACACACTGGAGTCTCCAGTGCATGCCTGGGACCATATTACTGAGGCAGCCTCTTATTTTTATGGCCAGTCCAGGTAGAATAAGTGAAACACTGCATAGGATTTGACCCGAGAGGCTGAGAAGCTTATGAGTTCAAATGGCTCATCTATAAAAGCTACAATTAACCATTAAGGATTCATTTTGGGGGGTTAAGGCAGGAGCTCTGAACTTAATTTGTTCAGGTAGTTCCAGAGCTCTTTGCTAAGCACTGTCAAAAATGCATTGTTATTGTTGGTCATAGTTGATTGTGGTTAGGAATTAGGTTCTACAAAGGTGCCACTGGCAGGCCTCCTAGGTGAAATACAGGGTTGGGTGAAGCTTCTGGTCACAACACTTTCATCAACCAGTCCGTGGGTAGAACGGGTGGGGTGGGGCCTTCACATCAGAAGCCTTTTCCACTGCTCGACTCTTCAAAGAATATCTGATCCCAGGGAGTTCCAGGGCACAAATCAAAGCCCAGCAGCAATGCAGAGTGAGAATGGGATAAAAGGAAGGCAGAACAGGGTACTTAGATGATTGAGAAAGAATAGGAGACAGGAGGAAGGAGAGGGCGGAGTCAGGCTCTCTCAGGAAGTGGGAGAACAGGGGAGGGGGGATAAAGGAGACTCAGGATTTTAGGAAGCTTAGTTGGGTTAACCTTCCCACTGGGAAACTCTGGAGTTGTAGAAGGCAGGACTTCTAGGGAAGTTTGTTCTCCTAAAGTCAATCTGTTTAGTTAAGAACAGTCTTCACAGAATCAGAATGGGTTTACAAACCTTGCTTTTCCCCTGCAATTCATTCTACTAGGAGGTCACACACCGGGCGGGGCCACACAGAAATTGGTTCACAATTTGAAGAAAAGGTCCCTTTATGGCATATGAATTTTTGAGTGTGGAGAACCCTTGTCAAAAGAATTGCTTCCTTTCTTAAGACTACCCCCAAAGACCAGTTTCTCTGCACAGAATACTAATGACGAGTGAATTGGTCGCCCACTTCGGAGCCAGACAGGCATCAACTTTGACACAAGCGTCCCTGGCTCTGCCCTCCACTTCTAGGGAAATGGTTCACAATCCAGCAGCGAGTGAGCTTTCAATTTGAGTTACTAGTGTATTGGAAGAGGAATGCAATTCATTTGGGCCCAGTAGTGTCTCCTAACTTCCCCACCCATGGGGCTGCTCTTGGGAACCTGTGGGAGGAAAGACCTCGGGACTTGGGGCCGTTGCTCACGTTAGGACCAGTATTGCCAGAACAACGGCAAGAGCGAGTGCCCACGGAGCGGAGAGCCCAGGCCAAGGCCATTTCCAAACCCACGCCCACGCCCGCAGAGCGGTCCCAGCGAACAGCAGGTGTCACCCTTCTGCTTCCAAACCCCAACTGTTTTCAGGTGCCTCATCGCTTTCCAAACTTGAGTTCAGAGCTGCCGCCCCGGGCCAGTTGCTCCCTTTGGTGGGTGCACAGGCGCTCCTGTGTGGCCCAGAGGGGCGCCTTCCCAGTGCGCTCCGCGGGGGGCGGGGTAAGCCTGGGGTATGTAGGGGATGCGGAGGGCAGCAGACCCAGCAGGTGTCTCAGAGGTCGAAGAGAAGATTGAACTTGCAAGCGCTCCCAAATCCCTCTCTTTCTTCCTAGCACTCCCTCAGGGCGCGGAGGAGGAGACGCTAGGGCCAGGCTCTGGACCATGGCCGCAGCCCAGGTCCCGCCCGGGTCCCCACATGCCTGCAGTGCAGAGTGCAACTGCGCTTCGGGACTTAGGAGCCCCTCTTCAGGCCGGGGCAGTTCTGCTTTCCCACCCCGCAACCTCTGCAGCTGGAGGTGCCCAGGCGCCGCAGGAGAGCAAGTGGACTTCCCGGTGACTGACGGTGAGGCACTGAAAGGGGCTCCCCTCACACGAGGTCCAGCTCGGAAGCTGCCAGCCCTAGCGCGCCGCTGTGTGGCAGCGCGGTGTCCCGGTAGCGCGGTGCGGGGCTCGGGGTGCCCCTGGCGCCGTGTGCCGCGGAGCGGTGTCCTTACACACGAGTGTATCGCGGTGCGGGGGTGTTTGCCAGGCGCGTGTCAAATGAGGTGTCCAGGAGCTGGGGCGCACCCCAACAACTTGCAGACGAGAAGTACGGGGGCCACCTGTCTTGTCGAGAAAATGCCTCACTAGATCGACCCAATCGTGCCTTTATTGCTCTCAGAAAACTTTGGAGCTGCAGGCAGACGGACTCCGAGAACTAGTTAGGGCCTTAACTTTAGAAAATGCTGAAAGCGAGGTCCGGAGAAGAGAGTTTTGTGATCCCCTCCCCCGGAGTCCGTTCAGGAACAGCACTGGACAGGACTCACGGTCTCTTTACTTCCCACCTGCGCGTCTTTCCCCGTCCCTACCTAAGGCAGCCGACCGCCTTACAGACGCACCTGCAGCTTTCTGGAGAGCCACGTGGTGAAGTTCAGGAAAGACGGAGCCCTGACTGGGTGTACCCCAGTCTAAGCGACTGTCGCGCCAGCGTGGTGTCCATTTGGCGTTACTTTTTGGTTCAAAAATGACCTTCACCAGGTGCAGTTCTCAGGGATCCACCGGTTCTGGGTATGGTGGGGGAATGCTTCTAACGTTTGTGGAATTCCAGACCCTTTTGAGAATAAGGGGAAACCTGTAGACACTGGCTCTAGAAAATGTGCATACTTGTGTACAAAACTTGCTATATAAATCGGAGAGGTTTACACCCTCTGTCCCCAACTCATATGAAATACCTCATTCTTGTAAGTGTGGAGAGCAGAGCCCCTACATAGCTGTAAGGCTCCAAAAGCTTTGTGGGTTTTTTTTTTCCCCAACCCTAATTTCTAAGAGTCTAAGTAGGGTTGTGTTCTGCCCTCTGGACTGGTTCCAATGGGAATTTGCAGGTACTATCTTCCTGTTTCTCTGTTATCACAAGAATACAAGTTCACGGTTTTACCACAGAGGCCTATAGTAAACACAGGTACTTGTTTTGGAATGAAGGAAGCCCTAGGATGTGTCAAAGAAGTTTGGCCCTGCCAGTATTCAATACCATTCGACTAGTGTCTCCCAAGCTTGAGGCTTGGAAACAAATCAAAAGCCTTACTCAGTAACTTGCTGCTTTCTCTCCTGGATGCAAGAATGGAAAACAAGTAGCTTTTATTGTTTTTTCCTGGGAATTATGAAACTCCTATAATAAGGGTGCCAGGAAAGAGGTCTGTTTGTCCATTATAATAAATTTGTAGAATTTGTAAACTTACATGTACATAGAGAAACAAAGGAGCAGATCTGAGATGTACACATTCCTTGATGTCCTATTATTTTCTTTCCCACAAATGTGCTTTAAGTAATATCCAAGGTTCCAGGCAGTTGGTGCTATAGACCAGGGGTCCTCAAACTTTTTAAACAGGGGGTCAGTTCACTGTCTCTCAGACCGTTGGAGGGCCAGACTGCAAGCTGTGGGACAAGTCAGCTGCTAAGCAGGACAGGCAGTAGTGGCAAAAACAACTGATGGGCTGGTTAAATGTCCTCGGCGGGCCACATGTGGCCCACAGGCTGTAGTTTGATGACGCCTATTGTAGACTCTCCAAGGTGTTAGCCAATGCCTGTAAAGACACATTTTTCTAAAGAAGAATAAAGTCACCTTCAATGCAGCACATCCACTCCAGAGATGTGTGGTATGTATTGGCCCAAACTAATGGAAATGGAAAGAATAAGCAAAGCTAAGGCAGGCCGTCTCTCAAGATTTTGATTTAATTCCTGGAGAAAGAGCCGCTAACAAGGAAACAGAGAACTCACTCTCTGGTCCTAACGTACATTCTGTGTGTGAATACAGTTTTTAAAGTTCAGCACCTTTATATGGAGAGTTTTGGAGGGAAACTCTCCTGGAATTTTTCTTTAAAGTAGCTCCTTTTACTTTATTGCCAACAAGATCCATGTAGATGGTGGCAAGGCAGAGCAAGCTTAAAAAGAAATGCTGATGAATTATTAGAAGAAGGATTCTGGTGAACTCAGATATTGTTTGATTAGTAAGCAGAGTTTCTCATGGCTAGAATGTCTTCTGGGATGAACATTGGTGAAAATTCTTTCGTGAACTTCTGGAATGGGTCTAAGAAATGTATCTTGAAAAAATTATACAGTGTCTTGAGCTCGTATCTAGAATTAGTAGTCCAGAATAATTCTCCTTGGATTAAAATCCTGACTCTAATTAGCTATGCGACTGGTGCTGCATGATTCACCCTGTTTAAGCTGCAGTTTTCTCATCTGTAAAGTACGGACAGTACATGAGTTATAAAAAGTAAATAAAATAATGTATATAACATGGTTGAGACAATGCCTAGCCCGCATTAAGAGTTCAATGAGTGCTACCTGTTATTAATAATGTTATATTTACTTTCTGTCCCCAAAGCAACAATTTCCTCGGGCTGTTTTTAGGGCAAGTTGTCTTTTTGTAAAGATGTTCCAAAGGAGATAATTAAATCTGATAAATAATCACTTGGAAAATCTGAACAGTCTTTTAGATTCCTGATTCCAATACCTTGATGTGTAGAGACTGGAAAAGAACAAGACAAAACAAGTTTATTCTAATTTCGAGCCTCCCCAAATTGACAACGATTTCATAAAGGTACACACCAGGGGATCCAGCAGGTAATGGATTCTAGCTTGTGAACTCCGGAAAGACATTGATTCATCCTTCCTTTCTCAAATATCTTTTTCAGTCCCGATCCTGCCAGGAGGCTGCCTGAGCATGTGTTTAACTCATCCTATCCCCAGAGCCTTTCACAGTACCAAGTACACACAAGGCATCAATAAATGTTTCTTGAATATATCAATGCTTTAAATTGAGAACTTTAAAATCTTGCTAAAAGAAAACTTAAAATACTGTGAGCATTGTATGTACAGAGTCAGAGTAGCCCACAATGATTTCAGATACTGGCTTTGTTTACAGTCTAAAGATATGTTATTAAATAGAGTGTATTCACAGAAATTTGAGTATAACCAGGTCAGCAGACAGGAGATGATTACATTGAAGTGATTGCTTCTTACTTGCCATTCCCAAGAGCAGCAGGCACAGCCCACTACAAGGGGGCCACCTAGGGAAGCACCTGGATGGGCCTAGGGCAGAACCAGAGCCAGCAACTATGGGCAAGAGCCTTTACTGGGGTTTCCATGGAAGGAATAGCAAGGCAGAATAAACAGGCTTGGGATGGGCTGGTTTGAATGATTTTAACAAGTTCTAGGGTGTGGGGATTATCTTTAGCTTTCTGGTACCTGACCCTGGACTGATTAGGACAGATGGATAGTAGCCCAGAGTATGGAGCTGAATATAGGAGGTAATTGGAATGTGGCTTCTAGACTGGTTGGTTTGTATTTGAAAAATGTGCTGGCAGGTGAGTTGTTTATGCTTTCTAGAACTGGCAAACCTTGGGAGGGCCATTCTATCCAGAGTTGCAAGGCCCGAATGTCAAAATCATCAGAGTATAGACACTGAAAGACATGGCTAATACAAGGGAAAATCAGAATGTCAGGGGATTGGTAGGTAAGTAGGGCAGAGGTAGATGTCTGCTGGCAGGTAGGCAGGGTCTGTGGATAAGAACTTCAGTTCAAGGGATGGGGAGAAAATATATTGTTTTTGGCTCAGCACCTGTAGCTCAGTGTTTAGGGCACTGGCCACATACACCAGAGCTGATGAGTTTGAACCCAGCCCAGGCCTGCTAAACAACAATGACAACTGCAACAATAACGAAAAATAGCCAGGTGTTGTGGCAGGTGCCTGTAGTCCCAATGACTTGGGAGGCTGAGGCAAGAGAATTGCTTAAGCCCAAGAGTTTGAGGTTGCTGTGAGTCATGATGCCACAGCTCTCTACTGAGGGTGACATAGTAAGACTCTGTCTCAAAAAAAAAATAAAAAGAAAATATATATTTTTTCATACTTTCAGTGTACCCAAAGCAAGAATTAGAAAAGGAGGGGAAACAAATTTGGGGGGCTGGGTAACTTTGCTTCTCTCCCACCCTTTTGCCCATATTCCGTAAGCCCTGTGCTGGAGTACCTGAGGAGAAAGAAATTAAGAGCTGAGACTTTGTTACACAAAGGCTAAGAGTAGATTGAATCTCTAGGAGAAAAGATTCTTTCCCTTTCTGTCTGGAGATGTGTTATAATTAGTCTGGAAGAGTCAGGAAAATGTGTAAATAAGCCCCACAGATAATCAAGTATAAAAATGGATGGTTTTTGTCTCTGAGGTATTGTAAAAGGATGCTAGGCTTTTGGTTCCCTGGTGAATACTCATCTCCTTAGAGGGAGGAAAGCGAGCAGAAGGAAAGACAGAGAAAAACATCCTTTGCATTGCACGGGAGCTTTAATCTCATTAAATTCTATGATAATGATAGCAGAGTAAAGTAAGTTGAGGCCTGTGGACAGGATCCTGAAGTCAGTTACCGTCATCTGAGATAACCATTCATCACTTTTCACTCTACAGACATCCATTTGTGGACACACTCTGTGCCAGTCACTATGTGAACAATCATAGCAAGAACAGGTTAGTAAGGACCCACCCTCTGAGCTCATGTTTTCTTGGGGGAAGGAGATAGCCAGAGAAGCAAAGCAAGATAATTTCTGATTGAGATGAATGTCTTAAGGAAAATGAACAGAAAAAAAAAGAACCCACAACATAAATAGCTCCAAAAAGAGGGAGGGAGGCTGATTTAGAGAGTGTGGTCAGGGGAAGCTTCTCTGAGGAAGCAATATTTGATCTGAGCAAGGGAGGAAAGATGAAAGGAGCCAGCTAAGCAAAGAGCTGGAGGAAAATATTGCAGACAGAAAGAGTGGCGGGTAGAAAGGCCCTGAGGCTAGGTGGAATTGGTGTGTTTGAGATGGCCAGTGTAGCTGAAGCTTCATGAGAGGGAGGGAGAGTAATCTGAGTTAAAGTTAGGTTCCAGTTATTATTGTGACATAACAAGCTACCTCAAAACTTGGTAACTTAAAATAACCATTTTATAATGTTCCCAGATTCTGGGAGCTAGCAGCCAGGCATGCCTTGCCTGGATAATTCTTGAGCATTGACTAAGGCTGCTCCCTGGTACTCGCTGATGGCCGGCCTGGAGATCCAAGAAAGTGTCATTCACCTGGGCTGGCACCTGAGCTGGTGTGATGGTTCATATTATGTATCACCTTGGTTGGGCACGGTGCCCAGACATTTGGTCCAGCATTATTCTAGATATTTCTGTGAAAGTTTTCAGATGAGGTTAACATTTAAATTGGTGGACTTTGAGTAAAGCAATTGCCCTCCATAATGTGGGTGCCCCACATTCAAGCAGTTGTGGGCCACCAAACCTGACCTTCAAGGAGCAAGAAGGAATTCTGCCAGCAGATGGCCTTCGGACTTGAAGTGCATCACTGGCTCTTTTCTGGATCTCCAGCCTTCTGGCCTACACTGAAAACTTTGGACTTGTCAGCCACCATAATTGTGTGCTTCCATCACTTAACGTATTAAGATAAATCTCTTACTATTCATATATACATCCTATTACTCCCGTTTATCAGAAAACACTAATTCTGGAAGCCTAGTCACTGGCAAGCCTCTATGCAGCCTCTCTGGGTGGCTTGATTTCCTCCCATCATGGCTTCCTCTCATCAAGGATTACAGTGGAGACTCAGAGTTCCCAGGAGGAGTTTTTCAGCAGCAAGGTCAGAAGTTACATTGCTTTTTCGTGACCCAGCTGCAGAAATCAACCATCATTATCTCCGTCCTTCTTCATTAGCCAAAGCAGTCACACCCTTGCCCAGATTCAAAGGGAGAGGCTGTAGACCTCACTTCTTCATGGGAGCAGTGCCAGAGTTTGGGGGCAATGTTTTATAAAGCTTCCAGAGTGAGATCAACCAGACCATGTAAGGATTTAGCAACACACATACATGCACACGTGTGCATGGACACACTTTCGCTAATGACATCTGGAGGGCCTGTAATAACAGCCTTCCCCATCACAATTACTAACGTAATTAGAAAGCATGGATTTTTAAAAAAAAATTCAAAATATTAAGGGAATACAAATGTTTTTCTTAAACAAAAGAAACTTAATGATGCTTAAGGCAGGGCTGTTTGGTGTGTCCATTACCTGAACAGCATATATTGTACCCAATAGGTAGGTTTTTACCCTTCCCTTCCCCTCCCTTCCCCCTTCATTATTTCTAGTGACTTCTTCTTTCTGGCTCCTGTGTGCACCTTGATTAGTGCCAAATTAGCAGAGGGTATGTTTGGTGTTTGTTTTTCCATTCCTGAACTAATTCACTTAGGATGATGGCCTCTAGTTCCATCCAAATTTCTGCAAGAGACATTAATTCATTCCTTTTTATGGCTGAGTAGTACTCCATGGTGTGTATATGTATACGTGTATACCACATTTTGTTAGTGGACTCATGAATTGATGGGCACTTGGGTTGGATCCACTCATTTGTAATTGTGAATTGTGCTACAATAAACAGTTGAGTGTGGGTATATTTTTGATAACATGACTTCCTCTGGGTTGTGGGATTGCTGGATTGAATGGTATGTCTACTTTGAGGAATCTCCATACTGTTCTCTGTAGAAGCTGACTTATTTGTAGTCCCACCAACAGTGCATAAACATTCCTTTCTCTCTGCATCCATGCCAGCATCTACTGATATTTGACTTTTTAGTTACAGCCATTCTAACTGGGTTAAGGTGATATCTCATTGTGATTTAAATTTGCACTTCCCTAATAATTAGTGACATTGAGCATTTTTTCATGTATTTCTTGGTCATTTGTCTATCTTCTTTTGAAAAACTTCTGGGCCTGTCTTTTGCCCACTTGTTAATGGGGCCATTTGGTTTTTTTTCTTGATAATTTATGTGAATTATTTGTAGATTCTGGATATTATCCTGTATCAGTATAGTTTATAAATATTTTCTCCTATTCTGTAGGTTGTCTTTTTGTTCTGTCTTTTTATCCTTTGCTATGCTGAAGCTTTGTAATTTAATGAAGTCCCATTTATTTATTTTTGTTGTTGCTGCATTTGATTTTGGGATCTCAGTTGTAAGTTCTTTGACCAGGCCAGTAAGTAGAAGAATTTTTCCAACATTTTCTTTTAGAATTTTTATGGTTCCATGCCTTATATTTTTATCCATCTTGAATTAATTTTTGTGTATGGTGAGAGACAGCAGTCTTATTTCATTCTTTGGCATGTGGCTATCCATTTTCTCAGCATCACTTATTGACTAGGGCTACTTTTCCAGTGTATGTTGTTCAGCTTTTCAAAGAACCAACTTTTGGTTTTATCGATACCTTGTGTTGTTTTTTATTTTGTTTGTTTTCCATTTTGTTTATTTCTCCTCTGAGCTTTGTAATTTCCTTTTCTCTGTTGCCTTTAGGTTTGGTTTGCTCTTCTTTTTCTAGTTCCTTGGGCTATGTCATGAGGTTGTTACTTTGTGATTTTTCTGACTTTTTGATACAGGCATTTTAAGACAATGCATTTTCTCCTTGAGACTGCTTTCGAGGAATCCCATAGATTTTTGTACCATGCATCCCCTTTTTGGTTCAGTTCAAGGAATTTTCTTTTATTTCCATCTTAATTTTATCATTAACTGAAGGATTGTTTGGCAGTAGGTTGTTTAATTTCCATGACTTTGTGTAGATCTGAGTGTTTCTCTTGGAATTGGTTTCTTGGTTTATTCCGCTGTGATCTGTGAAGATACACAGTATGATTGCAGTTTTTCTTGAATTTGTTGAGACGTGTTTTATAGCCTAAGGTATGATCAGTCATGGAGAACGTTCCATGAGCTGATGAGAAGAAGGTATATTTAGTAGTTTAGGGGTACTGTGCTTTATAAATGTTTGTTGGGTCCATTTGTTCTAGAGTCCTGTCTAACTTTCAGCGTTTCTTTATTTTTCTGCTTTAATGGTCTTTTCAGCTCTGTCAGTAGGGTATTGAAGTTAAGATGCTACAGTTTATCTGTTTGCTTAGATACAGTAGGATTTGCTTTGTGTCTCTGGCAGCTCCTGTGTTAGGTGTGTACATCTGTATCTAGGATTGTTATGTCTTCTTGTAGAATTGTTCCCGTTCCCGTTCCATAATGATGGACATTGTCTTTTTCGTTTTTTACAATTGTTGATGTAACATCAGTTTTATCTGATAAAAGGATGGCTACACCTACCCTCGTTTGCTTTCCCTGTGTAATAGTTTTCCCCATATCTTCACTTTGAGTCTGTGTGAATTCTTGTGGGTTAGATGTGTTGCCTGGAGATAACAAGTAGTTGGGTTGTGTTTTCTCATCCATCAGCCAGAGTGTGTCTTTTGAGTGGCGCGTTCATACCACTTACACTGAGTCATCGTATTGATGCGTGGCGTCTAGTCTCTTCATCCTGCTGGCTAGTACCTCATTGCTTTGTTTTCCCTCTTGTGCTGCTGTTTCTTGTGAGCTGTGAACTTTAGTTTTGGGGTGATTTTATACTGATAGGTATCTAGGGTGCTGATCCACGTGTAATACGGTTCTGAGTATTTCCTGTATGGCAGGTCTTGGGGAAAATTCTCTCAAGTGTTTGCTTTTCCAGAGAAGTCTTAACTTCTATATTATTCATGAATCTTAGGTTTTTGTGTTAGAAAATTCTTGGCTGTCCATTGTGCTATTGAAGAAGACTGAAGGTGGGGCCCAGCCCTTTCTGGCTTGTAAGGTCTGTGCTGGGAAGTCTGCCCAGTGGGTTTATTTCACAGGTGAGTTGTTGCTTTCACCTGGCTGCTTGTAGCCTTTTCTCCTTCATTTGCACTTTGGCCGGGGTGATGACTGTGTGTCTTAGAGATGTTCCGTTTGCTGTGAATCTTCCCGTCTTATATCTGGATGTCTGAATCTCTGGCAATACCAGGGTTGTTTTCCTCAAAAATTCTCTCCAATAGGTTTTCCACGCTCTTTGTTCTTTCTTTTTCTCCCACAGGGTTACATATCATTCACGTATTAGTTCCCTCCACATAGTCCCATATATCTCTGGGCGAATGTTTAGTCTTCTTTGTTCCCTGTTCTGTATCTTTCTGTCATTATTGGGTTAACTTGGAGCCTTATCTTTAAGCTCTAATGTTCTTTCTTCTGCTTGGCTTAGCCTGTTGTTGAAGCTTTCTGCTGTCTTTTGTTATTCCCTAAATGACTTTTTCGTTTCTTTAATTTCTATCATATCCTTTATTATGTTGTCATGCTCTTTGGTGCCCTTTTCATTTTCTTCATTGATTTCCTGAAAAAAAATTTTTTTTGGTCTTTTTGTTGGTTTTCAACTTTCTCTTCAATTCCATTTGTCTTATTTGCCATCATATTCTGGATTCCATTTCTAACATTGACAATTTCCATTGACAATTTTGGTTTACTGTCTATCCATTGTGATCTCTCAGGGGGTGCCCAACTGTTTTGCTTTATCATGTTGGAGTTCTTTTGATTAACTCTGAATCCTCTTCTCTCAGCTCAGTGTCATAGGTTTGTAAGGCACCTGTTCCCCTTTGTTAGGAACTCTCCTACTTAGAGAGAAGAGGAGGTGGCTAGATGGCCTTTCCTGCCTGCTCCACAGGGGACAGGTGGGTTTACTGTGATCTGTACTGTTCTGTCTTGTCCCTCTCCCCTGTGACTGTCACAGGTCAAGTCCATGCTGGATGACTGATCTTCAGGAGGACTGGTGAGTTGTTCCTTAGGTCATTGTTGGAAGCTCAAGACAGGTTCCTATCCACAAGGCTGGCATTGTGGGAAATTGCTCTGCCTGGAGTCTCCCTGTGGAGGTGACAGTGGCAGCTGAGTGAGGTTATATAGACAGTGGTGTCGGGGTTGTGGGTATTTGCCCAGGCCCAGGTGTAATGGTTAGTGGTAGCTGGAGGTGGGGGGTGGGTGGGTTGGTCCCTGGGGCTGCACTGGACCTCAGGATGGTTCTGGGCCATGTTGGAGACTTGGGATTTGGGTCTTGAGGTCCAGGTACAGGCCCAGGTGTCTGGATTGTGGGTATTTACACCAGGCCCAGGTGTAATGGTTAATGGTAGCTGGAGGTGGGTAGGAGGGTGGGTGGGTCCTGGGGCCACACTGGACCTCAGGGTGGTTCTGGGCCATGTTGGAGACTTGGGATTTGGGTCTTGAGGTCCAGGTACAGTGCTGGAATCTCAGGGGCAGAGTCATTGTCCCTCTAGGAGCATTGGCACTGCAGAGGCAGAGCAATGGGTTGGGAGCAGCACTGGAGCTTCAGGGGCATAGAACTGCAGTCCCAGTAGCAGCGCTGAGGTTCATGGGGAGAGCCTTGGCCCAGGGTGCAGCAAGAGCCTCAGAGCCAGAGCTGTAGGCAGGGAAGGAGCTGCAGGAGCCAGTGGGGGTTCAGACCCAAGCTGAGAATTACAGAGTACAGCCACCTGGGTGGAGGTAGTTCCAGATCCACCAGGGAAGTAGGGACAGGGGCTCTAGTGGTGCAGCTAGGGCCCTGTGGAGGAGCTGAGATGGGTGGGGCTTGTTCCAGTGACTTGGGAACTGGGAGGTGGAGCTGTGTAGGGTAGATGGCAGCAAGGTGCTTATGGGGAGTGAGGCTGCAGGCTGGGACTGCTGAGTTGTTATGTTCTTCCTCTCTCAGTCCTGCTGAGGCAGTCACTGCAATGCTTCTCAGCTGTCATCTGCTGTGCCCGAGCTGGAGCCGGGCTTGGGGCAGTGTGTGCTCTGCCTGCTTTCTCCCTGCCCCCTGAGGGCTATGCAAGGCTACTGTTGCAAAGCTGAGCCCCATGCAGACCTGGCAGGAAAGCATGCATTTTTTTTTTTTTTTTTTTTTTTGAACACAAATGTTCACCACAGCTTTATTTCTAGGAGCCCCATACTGGAGCTAACCCAACATCCCTAAACAAGCACATGAATAAACCAATTGTAGTGCACCTATGCAATGGAATACTGCTCAGTAATACAGGGATATCACTCCTGGATACATGCAACAGCACGAATGAATCTCAAAGGAATTATACTGAGTGAAAGAAGCCAGATGAAAAAGAACACATACTGTGTGATTCTATTTATACAAAATTCTAGAAAAATGCCAATTAATTTGTAGTGGCAGAAAGCAGATTAGAAATTGGCTGGGTACAAGCTGGAGAAAGGAGAAAGGAGAAAGGAGGGGTGACAAAGTGTATAAGAAAAATCTTCGGGGGTAACATTCATTATATTGATCGTGTTGATGATGCTACGTTACGTGTGCCCAAACGTCAGATTATGCATGTGATTATTTTTTCTTTTTTTGGATTTTTCTTTTTTTAATTTATTTCAAATTAATGTGAGGTACATGTTTTTAGATTTCTTTGTTCTTGCTTCCAAGGTAAAGTTCTAGTTTTAAAAGAACCCCTCACCCAGGGTAAGATTGTGCCAAATGCCCTCCCTCCTTCTGCCAATCGTCTTCCTTACTCCCACTTCTCCCTCTCACCTTCCCCTGCCCCCGTATTAGACTATATTTGTGTTTTACTATTTTCATATGATCATGTAGTTGTTTATATGTTAGTTTCATATTAGTATTGCATACACTGGATATTTATTTTTCCATTCTTGTGATACTTTACTAAGAAGAATGTGTCTCAACTCCATCCAAGTAAACATAAAAGATATAAAGTCTCCATCTTTTTTATGGCTGAATAGTATTCCATAGTATACATATACCACAATTTGTTGATCCAGTCATGGGTTGTTGGACATTTGGGTGGCTTCCATGACTTGGCAATTATGAATTGAATTTCAGTAAACATTTTGGTGTGGATGTCTTTGTGGTAAAATTATTTCTGTTCTTCTAGGTAGATACCTAGTAATGGGATTGTAGGATCAAATGGAAGGTCAACTTTTAGTTCTTTGAGGGTTCTTCATACTTCTTTCTGTAAAGATTGTATTACTCTGTAGTCCCAGCAGCAGTATAGAAGTGTTTCCTTTTCTCCACATCCACACCAGCATCTGCAATTTTGGGACGCTGAGATGTGGGCTAATCTTATTGGGGTTAAGTGATATCTCAGGGTGGTTTTGATTTGCATTTCTCTGATAATTAAAGATGATGAGTATTTTTTCATGTGTTTGTTAGCCATTCATCTGTCATCCTTGGAAAAGTTTCTGTTCAAATCTCTTGCCCACTTATAGAGAGGGTTGTTTACTCTTTTTGTATTGTTTAATTTGAGTTCTCTGTAGATTCTAGCTATCAGGTCTTTGTCAGATTCATAACATGCAAAAATCTTCTCCCATTTAGAAAGCTGTCTGTTGGCTTTGTTTGTAGTACCCATAGCTGTGCAAAAGCTTTTAGCTTCATCAAATCCAGTTATTTATTTTTGGTGTTGCTGCAATTGCGGGGGGGGGGGCTTCCTCATAAAGTTTTTTCCCAGGCCAATATTTTCAAGCATTTTCCCACACTCTCTTCTGGAATTTTTGTTGTTTTGTGTCTTAAATTTAGATCTTTTATCCAGCAAGAATCAATTTGTGTCAATGGTGAGAGGTGTAGGTCCAGTTTCAGTCTTCTGTGTGTGGCTAACCAGTTCTCCCAGCACCATTTATTAAGTAAGGATTCTTTTCCACAGTGCATGCCTTTATTAGGTTTATCAAAGATCAAATGATGATATGTGACTGGGTTCATCTCTAGATTCACTATGTGATTCCATAGATGTGCATCTTTATTTTTGTGCCATTACCAGAAAGTATAGATCTTGATGTGTACCAAAATGGACTTCCTAATTCTTCACTCCAGAATCGAACTTTTCCTTCTTCTTCAAAAGCAGAATAAAACAAAACAAACAAACCTACAGGACGACCCCGGAAAACACCTTCTCTGCAGGCAGATGACAGACCAGAAAGCAAGAAAAGAGGTAGGATGGGCAGGCTCTTCTCTCCTGATACATCAATACGAGAGACCAGTAGGAAGAGAGTGGAGGTGGGAAGAGAGGCCAGAATTGTTACTACAGCACAGAAATTCACAGCGAGAGGCTGCATGTGGTGGCTCACACCTGTAATCCTGGCACTCTGAGAAGCTGTGGTGGGTGGATTGCCTGAACTCACAGGTTCGAGACCAGCCTGAGCAAGAGTGAGACCCCATCTCTAAAAATAGCCTGGTGTTGTGGCCGGTGCTTATAGTCCCAGCTACTTGGGAGGCTGCGGCAAGGGAATCACTTAAGCCCAAGAGTTGGAGGTTGCTGTGAGTTATGACACCCTGGCACTCTACTGAGGGTGACAAAATGAGACTCTGTCTCAAAAAAAAAAAAGAAGAAATTCACAGTGAGGCATGAGTCATATTTGTGCTGGGAAAATTCCTCATTGTGAGAAGTACTACAGAATGGTTACCACCCTTGGCTCCTTGGCAGTAAAGGTCAGCACCCCCATCCTGCCCTTCCTGGGATAGTGAAGGACAGTCCCTGTGCACTGCTGGCAGAACTCCCTTCATGTGGACATGGGAGAGTGAAAAATGCAGAAACCACCCCCATCCCCACCACCAATCCCAGACTTGGACAGCGCTCTCACTCTTTCCCATCCAGACTGTCTGACCACACTACACTCATCTTGGGCACCGTGGGCCTCTCCCAAGCAGACCACTCACACTGGTCATCACAACCTTGCTAACATTAAATCCCAGCAGCGATTTACATAGTTATTTCACTGAAGAGCTGTCTGAAAATGTGAAATGTAGTCAGAATCCTATCAACTGACTTTTTTCTTTTATTATTTTACCAGGAACAATAATTTCATGATTTCAATATAGCTTCCCAAGAACACGTTTAATGAAACTTGACAGAGATGTTCAGGTGGACCTGTTTTTTTGTTCATCACTGTGTTATGTCTTCATGTCAGTGAAGGAAAGACGTTTCCTTCCTCTGTCAGGCAGGACTGGTGCCTTGAACAGATGCCAAATAAAAAATTATTCAAAGCCCTTGTGTGGCTGTGTCTGAAAACACAAAAGTAAAAATAGTTGAGAAAGCTTGTTTTTCTGACCCAGTAAACACCTTCTAATATTTCTTACCCTACTTATACTAGTTGTACCAACATGTGATGTTGCATTCAGTACTGATGAATAAACCAGTTCAAAGATAGGCGTTCACTGATTAAACTTAGAGTTAAGACCCCTGAGAGGAGAAGAGGCATGGCTCTCCTGTGGTCACCGTCCCTGACTTTAAGAGTTAATACTAGAAGCAAATAGTTATGAAGGCCACAAAATAAAATACCATTCATATAGTATTTATACTTTGTGTTATGATTGACCAGAGGGTATTTTAAAATTAATTTTATTGTATACTCAGAGGGTGTAAAAAATGTATACACATTTTAAATAATTATAAAACTCAGGTCATGTTTGGCTTCTGCCATTACAAGAGGTGCTCAAAGTGACTTGTATACATCTTTTGTTATAGGTATATATTGAGCATTATGATTTTAATATAGTTTTAAAGTCTTTCCATGTAGTTAAGGCACACGTGCTGATGTGTTGATGTTTGTGTACATAGTGAAGGGATTACTACAGCACTGACGTCTCCATCACCTTCCATAGCTGCCTATTTTTATTTTATTTTAAGAGTACTCCTAAAAGCTATTCTCTTAGAAAATTTTCAGTATACGATATTATTAGCCACTGTCCTCATGTTGTGGCTTAGATCTCTGGATATAAAATAAACAATTACTTTAAAATAGGAGGCTTATAAAAATGTACCAGATTGGTACCATTCTGAGGATGAAAACCACTTCTTCCCCCTTCTTCCCCTTTCTTCCCCTTTCTCCCTCTTCCTCCCTCTTCCTCTCCCTTCCGCCCCTTTCCTCCCCATCCTCGGTCACAGATGATGCCTATGAGTTTGGCAATTTGAAGCAGAACTATGAGGTGAGCACATCCTACCATCAGCATCCTCCTCTTCCTCCCGTGATTATTCTCCCTTACAAATCCTTAGTGCCTGGGACCCCCCCCCCCGACTTTTCCTCTCGATTGCAGCCAGCGTTCCACCCTGAAGATCTGCAGAAGGGGTTCAGTTTCCTCCAATGCAGCAGCATTTCAGTAGGAGACAAATCCTTAGCTCAGACGAATGCCCTTTCTCTCAGGTCTGAGTGCTCTCTGGGTATCCCGAATCACTCTCAAATTGTACCATTTACTTTCTTTTAGCTAACATATTCTTTCATGTTAGGTACTGCACACATTGTCTCTAAGTTTCTGGTAACTTGGAGGGTAGCTAATAGTGATGTCATTTTATTGATCCATTTTATGCCAGGTATATTGTCCTCAAAATCTGATTGCTTTCCTCTTTACATGATACCTTCTTGTGTTTAATTACCTGGTCTTTATCCCATGGTAAAGCTGGACTCTTAGCTAACAAACTTGAAGTTAGAGTTTCCTCTAGAATGAAGAAGCCTTTGTTCTTTGTATTTGGAGGGAGCTGGATCCTTAAATGATCTTAGAAGCCTCAGTGAGAGGGTGGAGGACTGACGATGCCACTCTTGACCTATTTAGACTGAACTGAGCTTTTCCGATTTTCAGGCCAGCATCTAAGTAAAATTATGCATGACCTTCTTCTTTTGTTAATTGCTTCCCACCATGTTAATCCCCGTATTATGAGGACTAGGCTGGCAAGGGGCTTGGATCAATGAGATCAGATGTCACCTTCTTTTAGCTTTGTGACCTTGAAAGTTTGTATTGAACCTGCCTGAACCTTGGAGTTCTTTCCTGGAAGTTGGAATAATCTTTACCTCTATATGTTATATGAAAATAAATAAATAGAATAATGAAAAGTGACAAAAAGCAAAGTGATTTATTTTAATTTTGGAAGTAAATGGAATCAAACTCTTCAAAACAACACAAAGACACTTTTACAAGCAATTGTAAAGTAAAGTTACCACTTTTATGGAGCTTACATTGTAGTACCACCCCCAAAGCATCAGGATACTTTGTGTCTGCTAGACTTTTTACGGGCCTGTTAGAAAAATGTATTTTGTAATCCTGATTGTGTATAGTTACCTTTCACTTGTAACATCAACTCTGCTAAAGGACCTTTTCCTGGGCCTTTTGATAGCTGTTCCTTGTAGTGGAAATGCTATCCAAGGCCCCTAACCCCCTCCTGGTCTTTTGTGTTTTGGAATCCCTCTCATCAGTCTAGTTCAAAGTTTGGAAGTCATGGTTTTAGAAAGGACTGTCATCCTGCTAAGCCCCCACTATTCCTACTGCAGCCTCTCAATGTATCGGAGCCCTCATTCTTTTATAGCAATTATCACAACTTGTAATAAGAACAATATTTAGAAAAATTTACCCTTGGTTATAATTGAAGTTGGAATCACAGGCCACAAATCAAAAGAGTATTTGGTGAGAGCCTTGAGAGGAAGGGAAGAGGTTGACCTGAATGCTTTTGAGAACGTGCATGGGAAGTTTGAAGCATATTTTCCAATTAGGAATCATAAAGGCAGAAAGAATAAAGAGCATAAGCCAGGGCAGGTGAAAGGACTATTTAGGTTAAAGTGCTGCATATTCTCTATGTTGTCATCATGAAATTGAGTTTCTGGTCAGTCTCTTTGCTGAGAAGGGCAAAAAGGTCTCCAGTGTTATTTTGTTTTTAACTGTAAGGTTTATTGTTCTCTCCCAGGACATAGAAGTCAACCTTGAGGCTATTATGATGACCGAATAGCTTGTTTAACATGTTTGTTATGGGAAATTGTATTTACTTACTGCATGTTTATTTTAGAAAATTGCATCTGTTAAAATGTTTGTTGTAGGAAATTGGGTTTACTGACCCAGTTGTGTTGTACACTGTAGCACTGTGAGGAACAGTTTACTAACCCTCTTCAGTAACTCTCTCCATGTCAGTGGTAGGAATTAATTTCATATATTGATTTATGCAATTTATATTTCTTATAGACCTACTGTGAGGCAGTCATTTTCCAAGGCACTGAGGAATAACAGCATGTGAGTTATTTTTAGCTGCATAACAAATAACAACCAACTTAGTGACTTAAAAAAATAATACACAGTTATTATCTTATTGTTTCTGTGGACAGGAGTCTCAGCAGGGCTTACCTGGGTCCCCTGCTTCAGGATCTCCCATAGCTGCAAGCAAGGCTCTGGCTAGTGCCAAGGTCTCATGTCAAGACTGGACTGGGGAAGATTCCCCTTCTAAGCCCACTGTGTTGTTGTCAGATTAATTCAGTTCATTAAGGGTTGTTTGCTAAGTTACTCAGTTCCTTGCTGGCTACTCACTGGTGCCCTCAATTCCTCCACACATGGGCTTACCTAACATAGCAACTTGCTTTCTCCAAGTCAATAAGATCAAAGTCTCATTTTTACTTAGCCTAATCATGGAAGTGACATCCCATGGCCTTTACTGCATTCTGTTGATTAGTCACCAGGCCAGTCCACACTCGAGAGGAGAGATTTCCACAGGGCCTGAATCCAGGTGGTGGGGGTGATGAGGGCCTTCTGAGAATCTGCCTGCCATGAGCAATGGACCAAGCAAAGTTGCTGATACATAACAATGATTCAATATTTTATTTTATTTGGTGATGTTGTTTGAGGAGGACATTATTTGACCATCCTCTGTTTATTATATATATTTCTTTCATTTATAATATCCTGGCATGTACACTAAGCTAATCGCTTTGTGATTACATAGTTTGAAAGGTCAAGTAATGCCCTCCTCAAATGTATACCACCAAAAAAAATGTTGAGTGATTATTTAATAGAAAAAAAAAAAACAAAGTTGCCACTTTCATGGAGCTTACATTCTGGTGCCATTCAGAAAGTGTCAGGGTCTCTGTTCTATGCTGGACTTCCTACAGGCCTGCTTGAAATAAATGTATGTTATGCTTCTAATAGCATAGAAGCATAGTATTACTGAACACCACGTGAAGAATCTTTCTTTTTTAAATTAGTTATCAGATACAGGTCTTCCACGAAACCCTTAGAGTGTTTGCGGTTGAATTGCAGAACTAGTGTATATAAAACTATATGAAAATCTCTCAGCAGAGCTGCAGTGATCAATGGAACAGGAAATCAGCTCCAATTTGCTTTGGCTTCCTGGTCATATTTCTACTTTGGGGAGCAGGGTGGCAGGGCCCTTATTTCTGAAGAAGACAGATCCTATTTTGGCAACTTCTATTTTATTTTTGGGCATATTTATCTTATCATGACTTCATTTCTTTATGTGAAGGCTTAATTAGTGTTTCTTCTTCAAGGCTAAGAGCTGTATCAAAGGTAAATTTTACTCGGTATTTATGTTCAGACACTGTTTAAAATACTTCTATCAAGTCACTCACAGGGGAGACAAAATGAACTGCTGTTCAAATGCAGGAAATTGCACTGAAGTTCTATAGAGTGAAACAAGTTGATACAAAATGAAAAATGAGAAAGAAAGAGAGAAGGAGGAAGGGAGAGAGGCAGGAATGGAGAGAAGGAAGGAAGAAGGATAGGAGGAAGGAAGCCAGAGCCCTTACGGGATTTGTTGCATCTTGGGGGATAAACAACTAGTGCATTCAGTGGATAATGCTATTTTCTGAACTAACTATATTTTATGGCATCTAAAACATAGTTCATAAACCTTGACAATTACACAGTCTTGGGTTTAGAATTTATACTTTAAAGATATGGAGATAGACTCTATATGAGCTTGAGACAGTACCTATGGCTTTGATCTTGGGTGTCAGAAAATCAAAGATTAATGGAAATCCATAAACTGGAATGGAGAAGAGGAAAGTGAGTGTGCATTGTGTGAGCACTCTTGGCCTCACCCAGGCCAGTGAACGACATCGCAGATCCCGAGGCATTTGTGAACACCACATAGCAAGTTCCTGGAAGACGCCTGCTTCACTTGGGAAAAGACTGAAGCCATTCAGGAACTGGCCTGAGACAAGAGGGGGAAAGAGCAGAGCTGAGAAGCAACCCCAGCTGTCTGAGTCTGTGATTTCTCGTGCTTCCCTGCGCTTGGAAAACACAAAGTCTGTTTAATTGCTTCATGAACTTTCTGGATAAAGCTGATTATTTTTCCTTACAAGGTCACTCATTTCTCATTTCATAGCTTTTTCCTCATGAGAGAAGGAATTTTTATTATCCTGCTCTATGATGGCAAGTCCTTCAGGATACGAATTCTGTTTCTTTAGATTTTAGGAATATCAGAAGAGCAGAGAATGTGTCAACTATAGGCAACAACTATTAGGTTTTTAATCTATAGAATAATAGCATTGGAAGAGACTGCTGTTCAAGGAGGTGGAAAACATTACAAACTCACCCAACTAGTCCACAAAGAGCCGGGCTGCAGCTCAGCCGGCCAGTGGCCCGCTGTCCTCTCTCCGTTCCAGTCTCCTTAGAGAGTATTTAGAATGCATTCTCTTACACAACTTACATGATTTTTATCTCTTGATTGACAGGAATAGTTGCAATTTTTCTTTTTAGCTTACAAGAGAGCCTCCCAAGCTCCCCAACCCCCATAAGGCCCTTGATTCTTTGATGTTCCAGGTAGAATGTTAACACATTATCTGGTGTTGAGACATTTTCATAGAGCTGTCTGCTTTCTTTGCATTCCCCAGACTGTCAGGTGGCTCTTCCCTTTTAGGTTCCTCAGGTTCAGGACTCAGTCTTTATCCTTCCTGTACTTCTAGGAAGATGTGCACTAGGGCCTGTTCTAGTGAGCGTAGTTACGCAGCTTCCAGGGCAGAAAGTGTCTTATCCCTTAGAAAATATGGACCTGCCATTTATATCAGGTTTTTCTCAGCCATTATTATGGTGAGCTAATTTGTCTGTAACCTTTTTTATCAACTAATCAAGTTCCTCTTTGCTTTTATTTGTTAATTTTGCCCTTCTTGGTGCAAATTCCTCCTAATCAGAACATGTGCCTGAACTTTAAAATAATCACATGACACATGAAGGGAAGCAGTTTCCCTAATTTGCAATGCCTTCTTCAACAAGGCATCATTTCTTGGCATAATCTCCAAGTTTTTCCACTCTCCCTGCCCCCTCCATTCTTTCTTCAGCATATTCCTATGCTTTCAGTTAGCTCAGTTTACATGGGGCTAAACAAATTTGCAGTTTGTAGATAACATTCATTTCTCAAAAGGTACTGTAATTTCTAATGAATCAAATTCCTTAGAAAGCTGAAGAAGACACTTTCTCCATGGAACTTAAAGCCTGAGCAATAAGAACATCATAGTTTTTGATGTAAGCACAATAATGTTTAAATAGACCTTTTCCAAAGCAGTCTTTGTCATTGGCAAGCAGAGATGGAATAGATTGATAAGTCACCTTATTATTTCTGGTAGTTATTCATTAACTTGCAATTATGTATCAAGCACATTTCTGTGCCTCTACCGTGAGACCACCCTACCAGTAATGACATACATTACATAAATACATACATATCTATGATTCTTTCTCTTGATCATTTTACCTAAGTGACAAGGAACTGTTGTCAGTAGTTGATAGACCTAAGAGTACCCAAACATAAAAAGGAACATTCTCACCCCTTTACTTCTTGATGTGGTTCTCTAATCGCAGACCACTTTCTCTTAAATTCATAGAATGAAATGTCTCTTAAAGGAACCAGGCACACAAATCAGTAGAATGAGACAAGAGAAAAGTAACAGAGAAGAACTGGGACATGAGAGGGAGAGTAGTGAAGGCTAGAAAAAATCATAAACTAACATGAAATCTTAAGTCCCCAGCTGATTGAATGAACCAATGGAGTGCTAGAGATATCCTAAATATAAGTTGCTGGCTGTCAAAAGAGAGGCCAGCTGTGACAGTCCCTTTCTTAGAGATACCTTTTTAACTCATGAACAGGCCTAAAGTTATGTAAGACAAAGTTTAAAATCCACTGGCAGGTCATCAATTCACTTAAGAGATCACTTGAGTGTGGGTATATGTCCAGTAGTTTGCCTCTGATTAACAGACTTCCTTGCCTTAAAACATTCCAAGCGTTTAGACAAAGCTTCATTTCTGTAACAGATCAAAGGATCTTTAAACCTACCTATGACCTGTAATGCCTCACTTGCGATGTCCTGCCTTTTGGGGCCATCCCAACCACAGGAATGCCTTCCATGTATTGATTTTTAACTTCACGTGTAACTTTTATCTCTCTGAAATGTATAAAACCAAAATGTAACCCAACTATGGCAAGACCCAAATATTACATCTTTTACTCAGCAGAACCTTTCATTGGATACCTATGAGCCACAGACTTGCTAACCAACATCTTGCTTTTCCTTTCTGTCTCAACTTTTCAAGTTCACTAGTTAACCCTGGGGAGGCATCTTTTTGGAAAGCCCCTCAAATACATGTAAGTCTTCTGTGGTTCTAAGATACCCCATCTCTCAGGTATAGTAGCCTGTAGCAATCACTTACTAAGAATTAGTAAGCATGTTTTAGGGGTATGTATTAGGACAAGCATAGACAACTAGAGCTCTCACAGTTGGCAGTCATTAGAAATGTTTTATGTGGTGGCACAATATTATTAAGCATTTTAATTTTATGAGTAACTGAGGTAATGGTGATGGTGTAAATTTTTTTTTTTTTTTTGCAGTTTTTGGCCGAGGCTGGGTTTGAACCTGCCACCTCTGGCATATGGGGCTGGTGCCCTACTCCTTTGAGCCACAGGCGCCGCCCATGATGGTGTAAATTTTAATCCCCCCAACAAATCCTCCCAAACACATAAATGTGAAGAAGAGGAACCAAAAACTCATGCTCTTACTATAAGAAGAAGGCAAATAATTTTCAAACTTCAAAAGATGATATGAAAATGAACCCCAAATCCCCATATTTGTCTCTTATCCTTCTGCCACGATCCTTGTGAAGTGCAGGGGAAGTTCCTAAACAATTGCATTTAATAGGGAAGGAAGAACTAGTAATAGGCCTGACATTGACCTACGACCAGCGCCATGAGGAGAAAGTGCCCCCAAACTGAAAATACCGAAGAAGAAAAAGGGATATGCTAGGTTGGGAAACTGACCAGAAGGAGGAACTTAAAATTGCACACAGTGTGTCAATCGGCAATCTTGGAGAGGTAATACTTGCAAACAGCATTTTTAAAAGAAAGGCCTCTTTGAAAGCCAAATGCTAAAGGGAAATAAAAGCAAGAAAGCACATTTGCATTTCTACAAGTCAAAAGAAAAGTGAAAATAAGAAAAAAGAGCTCTTGCACTTGGTGTATCTTAAATCACTGCAGATCACCAGCCCTGCACAGAGAAATGCAGAGGTGTAACACCGACTATGTTGCCTTGCTTACTGCCGAGAGAAGAGTCAATGCTCTGAGACCCCAGGGAAAGAGTTTACTACTACAGAGTGCCAGGGAGGGAGACATGAAGATTTCTCAAGTCCATCTCCCTGAAAATTCTAGAGAGTTTTTAAAGAGAGTTTGGCAGGCAAAGGGCTAAGCAATTGGGTCTGCTAACTGGCTGAGTTCAGAAGTGGTGGGTGGGAAACTGTAGAGGTGTAGACATTGTCTTCTTGTGCTGAGGCAGTTCCTGGGTAGAGGTTGCAATACAAGTTGATTCAGTTCCTCGGTTTGGGCCAGTGGTCTGGTGGGTCAGCCAATCCACTGGAATGCAAGGCCTAGAAGATATCTTGAAAACTGGCCTTAGGTTTCATAAAGGTGATGTTATCTATGGAGAAAGTTAAGAATCTTTATGACCACCAGCTATGTGACTCTTGAGTAGCAAGTACAGGAAAGCAAACTAGGGGACAATGGCTGATCATGATTTTTAACTATGCCTGTGCCTTTAAAGAGTTTAGACCCCTACTTGGTTCTCACCCTGCACCCCTTTATTTCTAAAGGGTAATTTCAGAGGCACAGTTTTCAATCCTATATAACCAATATAAAAATGTAGCAGAAAATGAGAATCAAATTAATTCAGCTGACAAAAATTCCACCCACTAAATGGAAGTGAATGAAATATTCTCAATAAGCATTTCTAGATATGAAAAACAAACCACTATGAATCTGAAATTAAAACACCAAGAACGAAAATGGATGATAAATAAGAAAAACTAAAATAAGAATTGATTGACTTCAGAAAAACATAGAAGTCTAAGTCATATGGGAAATGAAGATGAATTTTAAAAATCCCTAAGGAATAAGAGAGTCAATTGAAAACTTAATAAGATCATTGAAGAAAATCAAGAAAACTACCAAGATAACAATAGGGGGGGAAAAAAGAAATTGAAAAAGAAACAACAAGATTAAGAGAAAGTGTTTGAAATAAAATGTAGGCAAAGATGATCCAATTAGGTATAATGGGATCTCTGAAAAAAAGATACATAAAACAATGGACCACAATATTTAAAATTGATTCTCTAAAAAATATATTTTCTATTAGTAAAATATAGGAAGCTATGTGTTGAAAGAGCTCAGAGAATATTGACTCATAACAACTAACTGTGAGACCAATTGAGGAAAACTATTCAACTTTATAAAGGTTAAAAAAAATTGGAACTACCAGGCAAAATGATAAAACATCTTACAAAGGCAAGATTACTAGGCTGGCTTTAAATGTGCAAAAATAATGCAGTGTTCAAAAACAAGATACAAATGCACCCTCAATAAAGCAGCAGTGTTGTGTTTTTTAAATATACAAAAGTTTAAGAATTTACTTCCAGGAGCCATTGCTGAGAATCTACTAGAATCCCACTAAGAAATGAATGGATGATTGCCAGTAAAGGGTTGATGATGAGAATTTAACACACTTAATTGTACATCTAACACTAAAGCAAGTGGGGATGAGGGTGGAAAAATGTTGTATGTTGAAATAGTGATTACAGGAAAACTTAGCCTTGTATACTTCAGTTAATAAAACTGAAAAGAATGAAAATTAACAAATTCCCAACTCAAAAATCTATAACATGTCAAAAAATAAAGAAAAAGGAGAGAAATAATAAGCAAAAGTAGATATTAATAAGGCAACACCTTGGCTGGGTTTTGAAGAAGTTAACAAAAATATAAAACCACTAACTAACCAAAAAAAGAATGAAAGAGAGAAAGCACAGAGGTTTAAAATAAGAATCAGCAAGGGGAAATAATAATTCAAACAGAAAAATTTATTATTTTATTTTTTTTGAGACAGAGTCCTACTGTGTTGCCTAGGCTAGAGTGCTGTGGTAGCAGCCTAGCTCACAGCAACCTCAAAATCTTGGGTTCAAGGGATCCTCCTGCCTTAGCCTCCTGAGTAGCTGGGACTACAGGCACCACCCCAATACCTGGCTATTTTTTCTCTATTTTTTGTAGAGACAGGGTCTTGCTGTTGCTCAGGTTGGTTTTGAACTCCTGAGCTTAGGTGATTTTCCTGCCTCAGCCTCCCAGAGTGCTAGGATTACAGGTGTGAGCCACTGCATCTAGCCTAAACACAAAAGAATTTTCAAAAATCATTAGAGACTCATTTGCCAACACGTGCGCAAATAATTAAAAAACATGTATGTGTTGGACAGTTTCCTAAAGAGTTTGACTCAGGTTAGGAGGAGAGGGGATTGATTGGTGTGCTCCCACTTAATGGGCACAATATAAGGGTATATGGCGCACCTTTTGGGTGTGGGACACAACTGCAAGAGGGATTCTACCTAATAAATGCAAATATTGTGACCTAGGAAGCCTCTTACAAGAAAGCACTAGGCTTAGAGAATTTCACAGGGGAATGCCACCAATTTTCTAAGACCAGATAGATTGAGTATAACTTATTCCAGACTATTAGAATTCTTTTTGAGACCCAAATATGCTAATGACAGTATAATGAGAAAGTAATTACCAGTGTCACTTATGAATAATGATATAAAAATACTTAATAAAACATTGGCAAACAGAATCTAACGCCACAGTAAAAAAGGCTGATAAACCATGACTAAGTGAAATTTATTCCAGGAATGTAAGCTTGGTTCACTATTGGGAAATCTAGCAAAAGAATACAATACGCTAACCGATCAAAGGAGAAAAAGAAACATATGAATATCTGTAGAGCTGCTAACATTCTTTGGACTAAATCCAACTTGATATATAACTTATTCTTGGAGCTGGTATTTTTCACCATGGGAGAATGTTAGAGGTACTTTACTGAAAGCGAGAACAGCAGGAACAAGGGAAGTTTGCCTACTATCTCCTATTATCACCTATTATTTAACCTTGTCCTGGAAATAATAGCCCAGGCAATTAGAGGGATAAGAAATGAAAAAAAAAATGAGAGAGAAATAAAACTCTCCATTTACAGATGATACGATCAGGTGCCTGTACAACCCTAGGGAACCAATGGTAACATTTTCTCAAATCAGAAGAATTCAGGAAAAGTGGCAGAATATAAAATTATTATAAAGAAATTACTCATCTTCAGGTAGAGAAGCAAGAGCCATTGTGATGATATAATAATAGAGAAATCCCATTTAGATTGCAACAAAGATGATTAAATACTTAAAATGAATTCGACCCAGAATTTGCAAAAATACAAAGAGGAATTCAAAACACTCCTGATAGACACAAATGTATGTGACTAAACTGAAAGACACTCTTCTCCTGTTCTTGGAAAGGATGACTCAGATAAAGAAGTCAATTCTCCCTAAGTTAGTTTATAAATTTAATACAATCCTAATGAATACAAATAAGATTTTTGTTTGTAAAAAAAAAATGGTTTGTATAAGTTGATATTAGAATGTATATGAAAAATAGCCAGGAAAACACTAAAAAGAACAAATATACAAGAAAAGTTGTCCCATTATACATTAAAACACATTACAAAGCCTCTAGAATGAAAACACAAAGACAGATCAATGGAATAAAATAAAAAGTCCAGAAATAGACTTAAGAAGATCTGGAACTATAATATGTCACAACTCAGCAGAAAAACATGGATTTTTTTTTTTTTTTATTAACGATAGTTCAAGTTAGCCATTTGAGAAAAGAGAAAATTAGATCCATAACTCACATCATACATAAGAATAAACTCCAGGTAGATCAGAAATCCAAATCTAAAAAAAAAAAAAAATCATGTAAGTGCCTGAAGAAAACATGGCTGATACGTTTTTTTACCTGTGTGAAGGGAAAGGCTTTCTAACTGGGATTCAAAATATTGATGCAATTAAAATTAACAAAATTTAACACACAAAAATGTAATTGAAATCACAACTGATGAACTGAGAGAAAATATTTGTTAATATCCTTAGTATATGAGAAAATCTTTAAAAATGAGTGAAAAAGACTAAATACAAAAATGTGCAAAAGATATGTGCAAGAAACAATTCACAGAAAAAATATAAAATGGACCTTTCACACATGACGACTTTGCCTAAATAAGAAAAATGAAAAATAAAAATATATTAAGATATAATTTCTTGTCTATTAGATTGGCAAAATTTAAAATATATAACATATTCTATTTTTGAGGCTCTGTGAAAGTAGGCACTCTTAACGTTGGTGGTAGAAATGAAAATTGATATAATACTCATGGAGGGGAGTTTGGCAATTTCTACACAAACAACAAGTCCGTAAGTCGTCACCTTTTAATCTAGCAATTCCGTTTTTTAGAAATTTACCCTCAAAGCACCTTTTTAACAATATGAGGATATATCTAGACATATGGAGTTTTCCATTGCAATATTGTTCGTAATTTCACAATAATGGAAATGATTTAAATTCTGGAACACTGGATGTTGATCGCATACATGCAAAGGAGAATGATGCAGTTGTGAAATAAATGAATGAAGAAATTCTCCATCAACTACTGTAGAGTGATTTCCAGATTAAGTAAAAATGGCAAAGTGGAAAAGCCCACTGCCTTTTGTATAAAGAAGATGGAGAAATAAGAAAATACTTATATCTGAAGATTTATATCAGAAAGAAAAAAAGGAAAGATACATTAGAAATTAATGACATTAGTTACTTGAAGGGGGTGAGTGGTAATGGGGCAAAAAGGGCAGAAGTAATTGAGGGCAGAACAGAGCTGACCCTTCTTAAAATATGTGTTTTTGTGCAGTTCTGAATTTTAGAATGATGCTGATGTTTTATAAATGCAATATGAATAAAATAAATCAAGACACATGGGGAACAGTTTTAAATTGGAACACAAATAGGAATAAACCGAATATTTCAAATGAATTACATAATCACACTCAAGTTCCCCGAGAGGCACAAATAGAGGATATAACAATTCTATGATGTTTATGTTTTGTAAGGTTAAAAAATACTTGATCTACTTTCATGTCAGAAAAAAAATTGTGTTAAAGGAGAAAATAATGATTTCAGGAGAAAAAAAGTCCTTATGTATTCTAAACCAAAAGCCTGGGGGTTAGTGATTAAATGACAAGTAGAAATGATCCAATGTTCTCAAATTCGTACAGGGCCAGGTGAATTTGGCTGATTCAAACATTCTGATCTCATATGACTGATAGATTCTGCATCTTAGGTTATCACATTTTGCTAGTAACACTTTTAATTCTGGTTTAAAGACAGCAGTAAAGTACAAAAATAGTAACAGCCATAAAAACACTGGATAAAAATATAGCATTTAAGAGTTTTTAAGTTATGTTTTGAGCTCTGTCTTAAAGGCGTAGCAATCTTCATATATCATTTCTTTAAACTAGGTCAGAATGTTTGTAGTGAAATTGATTCAGACTATGTGAAAGTGGCCTAAATATAAATGTGCTTTGTTTTATCTTGGAATAGTATGATTTTCATAATTTAAATGTCATCGGTGGAACCAGGAAAAGTATTAAAAGCTTTTCTTATTACACCTACTGATGACTTAATAGTAAGTAATACAGTCGATTGGAACAAGGATGGGGCAGATGTGTACAGAAAAACACATCATTTTATTATTGGTTTTAAAATATGAATGTATATTTTCATTAATCACTGACTCATAAAAACCACCCTGAATAAAGACATTACAATATGTTGTAGACTACAGTAATTTTCTATTAAGACAATAACTCAACACATTAGAGATTATGTTAGTTGGTTTCTTATGAGAAAAAAAAAATCTACCCTTTCATATTTCATGGATTATATAAGTCAAAATGTATGAACTGAGTAGTGACATCTTAAAAGACATGTCCCTGTCCTAATCCCCAGAACCTGTGAATATTACTTCGTATGGTGAGAGTGAATATTACCTTATATGGGAAAAGATGTGATTAAGTTAAGGATTTTGATAAGAGAGTTTAGCCTGTCTTATCTGGGTGATCCCTAAATCCAATCCCAAGTATCCTTATAAAAGGTAGGCAGAGGAGCTTACAGGGAGGGGGGGAGCATGTGACTTCAGAGAAATTGGAGTGGCACAAGTCTCGAGTCAAGAAACACCTGGAGCCACTGGAACTGGAGGAGGCAACAAGTGAATTCTCCCCTAGAGCCTCCAGCAGGAACATGGCCTTGCTGACACCTCAATTTGGGGCTTCTGGCCTGCAGAACTGGGAGAGAATGAATTCATGTTGTTTCAAGCCATCCGGTTTGTGGAAATTTGTTTTAGCAGGCACAAGAAATGAATACATAAAACAGTCAATTACATTCATAATTTGCAATAATATGCATGTAATTTACTTAACAACAGAAAACAAATATCTAGACAATTCACTCTTTCAATTTATAACTACTCTGCACAGACATAGCCAATGCCTTTTAGCACAGCATTTGTGCTGCATTATCTCAATATAATGTGGGCAGTCAAATTATACTTCTCTCAGACTGAATGAAAATATAGTTTAATATTCCTCTGGACCTTGGAGTTAGAGACAGATCACCAAATGACCATGGCGAACAGCACAGAATTGCAAATCCAGGAAATATTTGCTCAGACAGGATATATCATCATAATAAAGATACTTGTCCTTGAGACAGACACTTTAAAAAATTGTCAAGTGTGGGAGAACTCTGAGCATTTTATAGTAGGAAAATTGTCAACTGAATATTTTGAGACCCTGTGAACTAAATCCACCTTCAACTTTTAAATGAGACAACCTGGCATATTGGAAAGACGACTAGATTGAGTTAGCTTATTTGGTTGAGTTAGAGTTTTCTGGGTTCTTTCCAGGAAGTTTGAAAATTATAAATCGCCACACATATATAATTATGATGGGATGGATGTCTCTCATTCCAAGGAAAATAAGCTCTTCTCAAGGATGTGGAGCTGTTCTGAGAATCAGGGAGGCATGTTTTTATGAGAATGTATCAATCCAATATTGGTGGCATGAAAGCTTTTGATTGAGAATAAAAATAGCTAAGTCGAGATGATGTCAGCTTGGAGTGTGAGATGGAACTCCTGACCTAGTGGTGGTCTTGGGTAGATGCCACATGCCTGGCCACAACCACCAGTGAGGCATTAGTGAGGTACAGGTGTGATGAGAGGCTTTGGTTATCTGTATATTCACCAGTGAGAGACTTGAGTTATCTGGTATGTGCTCCAAATATTTTATTGAATAAATACCTAATGTTTGGTTGACAGTCTCTTATAGAAAACAAAATGACTGACTGAATTCAACAAATTAAAGAGGAGTTATTCAGAGATATGAAAGTAATAGAAACCTTGGCTAAAAGTGGCCCTCTCATAGTCAGGGAGAACCTGGGACATGGGGAAATACAGGATTTTTGGAAGGGTGCATAACTGTTTTTCAAGATTCAGAATGGGAATATTTCCCATTCCCTGATGGGACTATCATCCCATCAGGATTGGGATGTTATAGAAAATTAAATTATGACAAAATAATTTGGTATAATTCCAGTGAAGAACAAGCAGATGATATGAGAAGACTGTATTAGTTATGAGGGACTCAAACAGGTCTTACCATTGGAAAAATAATTGCGTGATGCAGAACTATAATAAACTTACAAAAAAGATACAATGTGCCATGGTTTGAGATTGGAGAACTGAACGCAAACTAGGAGAACTAAGTACTTTGCTCATGTGGCTCACCATCTTGGAGGGGATGATGAATGTTAATTGGAAGCAGAGAAAGCCCTCTATTTTCCTTCTCCATTCTCTAGTAAGGGAGACCAGAATGCCAATGTAGGTGGAAAGATGGAAGAAGTTTAACTTCTAGAGGTTTCTAGGTTGGAATCCATAGACTCACAAGTTACCATGGATAGACTTTGGATAGTCCACGAGCTCGACTGGGGAAAAATACATATTTTCACTGACTTCTAGCTGAAACTTAATATTGCCTTCAATTTTAAATGCAGATAACAAACCACAGTAGTATCATCATCAAATTTTATCATTAATAAAACCATGGATATTTTCATACCATACGGTAATAACTGCAGCAACCTCAAAATATTTTTGCCCATCACTGCTTCAAAATTATAGCAATTGTTAGAACCACAGCTAGCTCTCATTATCCGATTTCTTAATAAGTAAAGCACATTATTATTAGATCCTGAAAACTGTATTTCAATACTAATTTTTAAAATAATCTTATGTATTTTATTTTATGCATTTAAAAATATTATTCTGAGGTGGGACCCATAAGGCTTCATTTGATTGCTGAAGGGGCCTATAGCATAAAAGCATTTAATAATCCTGATATAGCTCCTCTAAATGAGTTTATCTCCTGGATTGGATATCTCAATTGCTTAGAGAATGAAAAGAATTATCTTTATGGAAAGTGGAGAGTCACAGAGGTACTAAATGATTAGAGATAAGTAAATGTCCTGATTTAATCTAGATCAGTCTAATTGATCTTAATATTTAGCAGACTCATGTAGTAGGCAATTAAAAGGGTAGATTGGGAGGGCTTGGAGTGATGGTTCTCATAGGGTAATCAATAACCTGACTCCTTTGCCCTTCATTTTATAAATCCACTCTTTGTTGTGTTCCCCTTTTATTTTGTGGAGATCCAAAGGTTTATCACCTTTACCTATTTTTATCATTACTCCCATATTCACTTACGTAGCATAATGTAGAAATCAGGGATAGAAATCGTAAAAACAGATGTTTCTCTCTGGAGATTTAAAAACAAGCAAAACAAATAAATAAGCTACTAGCCATCTCTTGAGTCATATGAAAAATAAAAAACAAAATCTTAAAGTATCTTGAATATAATGAAAATGAAAACATGGCATATCATAGTTTATGTGGCTAAAACAATAGTCAAAGAGAAATTATGCACCAAATTATCCTATGAATAAAAAGAAAACAAAAATAAATGTACAACTCAAACTGTAAGAGTAACACTCAAACTAAGAGAAAATAGAAGGAATTAAAGTTAAAAGTTGCCATTAATGATTAGAAAGCTGAAAAACTGAACACATTTTCAAATTCTTGTTCCTTGAGATAAATCAATGAAAAATAAACCATTAGCTAATCTGTTAAAAAAAAAAAATAGAGAAAGCACAAGTGCACGAAAATAGAATTGACAAGGAGAAATAGATCTTATACGAGAGGAAATTATTTAAAAAATTTGAAACTGCTTTGTACTACTTTATGGGAATAAAACAAAGCAGAAATAGAAAATTTTTTTAATACAGCTTACAAAATTGTCTCTCTTAGAGGCAGAAACTATAAACTGACCAATTTTTAGAGAAGAAAATAGAAGAGATATTTAAAGAGTTCCCCCAAGAAAAGCACCAGGCCCAGATGGTGCCATAGGGAAAGTCTATCAAACCTTCTAAAGATTAGAGAATATTAAGAATTCTTAAACGATTCCAAAGCAGAGAAAAGGACATTCCAAATTTGTTTTATAAAACATACTTCTCATTGATTGCTCAGGCTGATAAAATTATATAAAAATGGATAGACCAGGCTTGGCACCTGTAGCTCAGTGGTTAGGCAGTGGCCATATACACCGGGGCTGGCAGGTTCGAACCTGGCCCACACCTGCTGAACAATAATGACAACAACAACAAAAAAATAGTCAGGCATTGTCATGGGTGCCTGTAGGCCCAGCTACTTGGGATGTTGAAGAAAGAGTATTGCTTAAGCCCAAGAGTTTGAGGTTGCTGTGAGCCGTAACACCACAGCACTCTACCAAGGGCAACATAGTGAGACTCTGTCTTTTTTTTTTTTTATTAAATGATAGCTGTATACATTAATG
Organism: Otolemur garnettii; assembly: GCF_000181295.1. Lineage (NCBI taxonomy): Eukaryota > Metazoa > Chordata > Mammalia > Primates > Galagidae > Otolemur > Otolemur garnettii. Next base: position 23,642,155 of record NW_003852401.1, read on the forward strand.
CAATCATGGGGTACAGTGTGGTGTTTTCATATACAATTTGAAATATTGTCATCAAACTGGTTAACAGAGCCTTTATGTCATTTTCTTAGTTATTGTGTTAAGACATTTATACTCTACTTTTAGAAAGATTCACTTGTACCCTTGTAAGATGACCATAGAAGTGATCCCTCCAATCACCCTCCCTCCACCCCCTCTCCCCCACATCCCTCCTCATATTCTTAGGCTATAATTAGGTTATATCTTTCATATGAAAGCTATAAATCAGTTTCATAATAGGGCTGTGTACATTGGATACTTTTTCTTCCATTCTTGTGATACTTTGCTAAGAAGAACATTTTCCAGCTCCATCCATATAAACATGAAGAACATAAAGTTTCCATCTTTCTTTATGGCTGCATAGTATTCCATGGTGTACATATACCACAATTTATTGATCCATTCATGGGTCAATGGGCACTTGGGCTTCTTCTATGACCTGGCAATTATGAATTGGGCTGCAATAAACATTCTGATACAAATATTTTTGTTGTAATGTTGTTTTTGGTCTTTTGGATATATACCTAATAAAGTAATTGCAGGATCAAATGGCAGGTCTATTTTTAGTTCTCTAAGTGTTCTCCAGATGTCTTTTCAAAAGGAATGTATTAGTTTGCATTCCCACCAGCAGTATAGGAGTGTTCCCTTTTCTCCACATCCATGCCAATATCTCTGGTTTTGGGATTTTGTGATATGGGCTAATCTTAAGGGAGTTAGGTGATAATCTCAAAGTAGTTTTAATTTGCATTTCTCTGATGATTAAGGATGGTAAGCATTTTTTCCATATATCTGTAGGCCATGTGCCTATCTTCTTTAGAGAAATTTCTCTTCAAGTCCCTTGCCCATCCTGAGATGGGATCACTCATTCTCTTCTTGCTAATATGTTTGAGTTTTCTATGGATTCTGGTTATTAAACCTTTGTCGGATACATCACCTGCAAATATCTTCTCCCATTCTGAGGGCTGTCTGCTTGCTTTACTTACTGTGCTCTTGGTTGTGCAGAAGCTGTTTAGTTTGATCAGGTCCCCAAAGTGTATTTTTGATGTTGCTTCAATTGCCCGGGGTGGGGGTGGGGATCCTCCTCATAAAATTTTTTCCCAGGCCGATTTTTTCAAGTGTTTTCCCAGTACTTTTTTCTAGTATTTTTATGGTTTAATGTCTTAAGTTTAAATCTTTAATCCAGTGAGAGTCAATCTTAGTGGTGACAGGTGTGGATCCAGTTTCATTCTTCTATAGGTCGCCAGCCAGTTCACCCAGCACCATTTGTTAAATAGGGAATCTTTTTCCCACTCAATGTTTTTAATTGGCTTGTCAAAGATCAGGTAATACTAAGTAGCTGGATTCACCTGTTGGCTCTCTATTCTGTTCCATACATCTACCTCTCTATTTTTGTGCCAGTACTGTGCTGTTTTGATCACTATCGATTTATAGTATAGTCTGAGGTCTGGTAGCGTGATTCCTACTGCTTTGTTTTTATTTCTGAGTAATGTCTTGGCTATTCAAGGTGTTTTATGATTCCATATAAGACAAAGTATTATTTTTTTTGAGCTCTTTATTGTATGACAGTGGAGTTTTAATAGGGATTGCATTAAAATTGTATATTGCTTTGGGTAATATGTTGTTTCTTCCCAGCCATGAGCATGGAATGTTTTTCCATTTGTTAACATCTTCAGCTATTTCTTTTCTCTTTATAGAGATCTTTCTATATAGTTCCCTTTACAGAGATCTTTCACGTCCTTTGTTAGTGAAACTCAAATATTTCAGTCCTTGACTGTTTTTTCAGCTTTACTATTGTTTGTACATATAACAATACCAATTGCTACCAATTTATGAGTGTCGAATTTGTGACCTGAGATGCTGCTGTATTCCTTGATCACTTCTAAGAGTTTTGAAGTAGAATCCCTGGTGTTGTCCAGATATACAATCATATCATCTGCAAAGAGTAAAAGTTTGATCTCTTCTGACCCTATCTGGATACCCTTGATTGCCTTTTCTTGCCTAATTGTGATGGCTAAGTCTTCCATTACAATGTTAAAAAGCAGTCAAGACAATGGGCAACCTTGTCTGGTTCCTGATCTGAGTGGAAATGATTTCACTTTAACTCCATTCAATACAATATTGGCTGTGGTTGGCTGTAGATGACCTTTATCGCTTTAAGAAATGTCCCTTTTATACCAGTTTTCTTAAGTGTTCTGATCATGAAAGGATGCTGGATATTATCAAAAGCTTTTTCTGCATCAATTGAGAGAATCATATGGTCTTTGTTTTTTAATTTGTTTGTGTGATGAATTATATTTATAGATTTATGTATGTTGAACCATCCTTGAGATCCTGGGATAAAACTCACTTGGTGATGGTGTATAATTTGTTTGATGTGTTGCTGGATTCTGTTAGGATCTTGTTGAATATTTTCACATCAATATTCATTAGTGACATTGATCTATAATTTTCTTTTCTTATTGGGTCTTTTCCTGTTTTGGGGAATCAAGGTGATGTTTGCTTCATAGAATGTGTTGGGTAGTATTCTTTCTTTTTCTATATTATGGAAAAGGTTAAGTAATATAGGTACTAGTTTCTCTTTGAAGATTTGGTAGAATTCTGATGTGAAGCCATTTTTTCTTGGGCTTTTCTTTTTAGGGAGATTTTGTATAGTTTATGCTATTTCATAACTTGATATAGACCTGTTCAACATTTCTACTTCATTGTGGCTAAGTCTTGGAAGGTGGCATGCTTCTAAGTATTGGTCAATTTCCTTCAGATTTTCATATTTCTGAGAATAAAGTTTTTTATAATATTCATTAAGGATTTTTTGAATTTCTGAGGAGGCTGTTGTTATTTCATCATTACCATTTCTGATTGATGAAATTAGAGATATTATGCTTTTTTTCCTGGTTAGGATAGCCAAAAGTTTATCTATTTTACTGACCTTTTCAAAAAATCAACTTTTTGATTTATTGATTGGTTGTATAATTCTTTTGTTTTCAATTACATTTAATTCTGCTCCAATTTTGGTTATTTCTTTTCTTCTGCTGGGTTTGGGATTGGAATGTTCTTCCTTTTCCAGTTGCTTGAGATGTCCCATTAAGTTGTTAACTTCCTCTCTTTCTGTTCTCTTGAGGAAGGCTTGAAGTGCTATTAATTTCCCTCTTAGGACTGCCTTTGCGGTGTCCCAGAGGTTCTGATAATTTGTGTTTGTGGTATCGTTTTGTTCCAAAAATTTGATAATTTCCTTCTTGTTCTCATCTCTAACCCACCTATTATTCAGCATAAGGTTATTTAGCTTCCATGTTTTTGTATGAATATGCAGAGTTCTGTTGTTACTGAGTTCAACTTTTATTCCATGATGGTCTGAGAAGATGCATGGAATAATTTCTATTCTTTTAAATTTGCTGAGGTTAGACTTGTGACGTAAGATGTGATCAATTTTGGAGTGTGTTCTGTGGGCTGATGAGAAGAATGTATATTCAGTTTTGTTAGGATGGAATGTTCTGTAAATGTCTGTTAAATTGAATGGTTAAGTTTAAATCTAACATTTCTTTGCTTAGCTTCTTATTGGAGGATCTGTCCAACATTGCCAAAGGAGTGTTAAAATCTCTGATTACGATGGAGCTGGAGGACATCAAGTAGCTCATGTCAGTTAGAGTCTTTCTTATAAATTGTGGTGTGTTCTGGTTGTGTGCATAAATGTTAATAATTGAAATCTCATCAGATTGAGTGTTACCCTTAACAAATGTGAAGTGACCATCTTTATGTTTCCTTACTTTTGTTGGTTTAAAGCCTATTGTATCTGCAAATAAAATTGCAACACCTGCTTTTTTTTCTGATTTCCATTTGCCTGAAATATAGATGACCATCCCTTCATCCTGAGTCTGTATTTATCTTTTAAGGTAAGATGAGAGTCTTATATGTAGCGGATATCTGGCCTAAGTTTTTGTATCAAGTCATCCAACCTGTGCCTCTTTAGAGGACAATTTAAGCCATTCACATTAATTGAGAATATTGATAAACCTGGTAGAATTTTGGGTATTGAGTTTTTCAAAAGTCCAGTGGACTTTTTAATTCTTTTATCACTGTGGAAATTAGAATTTGATCAAAAGTTTCTGAGTGAGTTTACTTTTGTGGTGGAGGATTGCACTGGTCATTATGGAGTATAGGTCTGAGAATATCCTGGAGAGCTGGTTTAGTTATGGCAAAGTTCTTCAACATGTGAATGTCATTAAAATATTTAATTTGTCCATCATAGATGAAACTCAGTTTAGCTGGATACAGTATCCTGGGTTGAAAGTTATTTTGTTTTAGGAGATTAAAAGTCCATGACCACCCTCTTCTACTTGAAAGTTTTCAGTAGACAGATCAGCAGTCATTCTAATATTCTTCCCCTTAAAGGTTATGGTATTCTTACATCTGGCTGCTTTCAGAATTTTCTCCTTCATGTTAACTTTAGCAAAGTTAATTATGATGTGCCTGGGGTTGTCTTATTCAGGTTGAGTCATGCTGAGGTTTTAAAACTGTCTGCTATCTGAATATCAGAATCTCTTGGCATGTCTGGAAAGTTGTCCTTCATAATCTCATGAAGAAGGGCCTCTGTGCTTTGCAAAGCAACTTCATTACCTTCAGGAATTCCTATAAGGCGAATATTAGTTTTCTTCAAATTATCCCAGTGCTCTCTGAGAGAATGATCCATTTTTGCTCTCCATTTCTCTTCCTCTTTGAGTGCTTGGGAGCATTCAAAAGCTTTGTCTTCAGTGTTAGAAATCCTTTCTTCTGCTTGGTTCATTCTGTTACCAAGGGATTCTATTGTATTGCTCAGATCTTTGAGGGCTGAAAATTCTTATCTCAATATGTCAAAATCTTTGGTGATTTTATCTTTGAATTCATCGAATTCTGGAGACAACTTTTGAATTGTTCCTTGAATTTCTAATTCCAACTTTACCTCCATTCTATTAATCTTATTTACATAACTCTGAATTCAATTTTTGACATCTCAGCCATTTGTCTATGAAAGGGTGATCCATATTATTCCTTGGGGGAGTTAATCTACTCTGGTTATTCATGTTACTGGAGTTTTGCCACTGATTCTGCCCATGATTATTTTACACCTTTTGGCTAGATGAGCAGATAAGGTGTTGTTGGGTTGAAGGGCTCTTGGAATAGTGATTAACCAGCCCTTTGCCCAAGAGCTGTGACTGGTGTCTGTACCTTTTCCCCTAGAGGTTTGCCAAGGACCCATACAGTGCTACGGCCTGAGACATTGGGGACTTACTTGGTGTGGTGGGGCTAAGTGGCTCTGTTTTGTTTTCAGCCGGTCTCTGTCCTACCCTAGTGAATCAGTTACTCTGGGTTGAAGTCTTAGCTGTGGAGTAATACAAGCAATTAAGTCACCCTGCCCCCCCACAGGAAACATCTAGAAAAGGAAAATCAAACCTTCCCACAACCACATCCCCAGGGTACCACTTTGGATAGTCCTCGGGTGGTTGATCCAGTCTGAGAGATCCAAATCAATTGTCCCAGTCAGCACCTGTTCTCAAGAGTGGAAGTTCAAAAGCTCTCAGGCAATCTGATAACAGGGGTCTTCTGGTAGCTTGAATATGACTTCTTCTGTTGCTCCATGGAGTTAGAAGGACCCCCCCCCGGCAAATGAATTAGTCTGGGAACATTGATGCCTCCTTCCCCACTTTGTACCTCTGTCACACCCAGTCACTGGTAACCCTATAGGGCTATGACCCAGTTTCCTCCAATGAACAGATGCTCCAGGGGTTTGGGCCTGCCTGAGTCACAGAGAGATCTTGTCTCCTTGGCCAGGCCTCTGCACTCTGCCATCATCTGTCAGAGGAAGCTGAGGCCTGACAACCTCGGGTGGTTAATGGAAGCTGGGGCAGTTTGCTCAGTTCCAGTCCTGCCCCTGATTTATGTTGCTGACACTTATATTTGTGCAGAATTTGTGATTCTGTCCTGGCTATATTCCCCTGCAGACCAGACACTGTTTGAGTTCACAGAAACTGCAACTCAGCCCTGGTCTGTGTCCTTTAACTCTCCTCTGGATGGGAACCTCTGTGGAAAACTGGCTCTAGTCAGCCATCTTGCCTTCACCCTGCTACATATTATTTCTTATAATTGAATGTAAATCCTTTATTCTGAGACAATTATTATACAAAATAAAAGAGAATTACTCATAAAAAAGAAAGGAGCCTGCATAGATTAGAGGCATTTTGATATTGGTCATACAGAGGTTTACATATCTGCAGGGGACTGGCTGCCCTTAGGAGATGGGTCTTGTTTGGCCCACAGAATGTTTTTAGAAGTTGAGCTCACATCTAACAATGGAGAGATTTCATATGAAAATCCAGATTTCTGGTTTCTCTTGAGAAAATGATCAACTCTTAGTACACAGGCTCATGTCCTCTCATGCTAAAGGACTCCTCTCTCCTGCACCACAGTCCACATCTCTCTGGACTGCCTCTGTGCCCTGGCTCTCATCTCTAGTCATTTCTCTTCCTGGTCCCTGGAGGCATTTTATTTTGTAACCACTGTGGTAGGCATTTCATAGGACCATATGAGGTGGGATCTGAAGTTAAATATTCCCAACTAAATAGAGCAGAATCTCATTTATGACAGAGATAGATGAGGCAAAAATGGACACAGCATATTCAGAGATCATCTAAAATACTTGCCTGTCACAAGGCTTGGCACCTAACTGTTTAACAAATATGTGTTTTCATTTGTTTGATGAGTGATTTAAGCTGACAGTTACATGAGTTCCCTCCCCTGCCTCTTTTTGATACTACTTTTCAAAACTTTACATGGCTAGTAAGATGGGCAATTTCATCTTATTTTCTCTCACTTTCTCACTTTTATTGAAAGAGGGAAAAGGTTAGAACTGGTCAAAAAACAGGAGATAAGAGTGCATAAGATAGGCCAGGCATGGTGGCTCACACCTGTAAATCCTAGCACTCTGGGTGGCTGAGGCGGATGGATGGATAGCTTGAGCTCATGAGTTCAAAACTAGCCTGAGCAAAAAGTGAGATGCCCTGTCTCTACTAAAAATAGAAAAATTGAGGCAAGAGAATAGCTTGAGCCCAAGAGTTTGAGGTTGCTGTGAGTTATGATGCCATGGTACTTTACTCAGGATAACAGCTTGAGACTTCATCTCAAAAAAAAAAAAAGAAAGAAAGAAAGAAAAAAGTGTGCATAAGGTATGAACACCTACAGGACATGGCACCATGCATCATAAATACCTAAACTTAGATTTGGCTTGTTTTGAAGATTTATGTCCTCCTTTTTCCCTTTTTTGGGGGGACAGAAAAGGAAGGAGCATTCAAATACTGCCCTTAGTAGAATTACTAAGTGGCTAAATATTAAATTTAAAGAATTTTTCTACATCAGAAAATATATGAATACCAAGATGATTATTTTGTGGGCATGCCATTTAAGCTCATGTAGGCTCAGTCTTCTCACTCATAAACTGGTATACTCCAGGCAAGATGCTGACATTAAAAAAGGAAGAAGTATCCAGTTAGACTCCTGTGAGTGATGGTTTAGACCAGGGTTCAGCAAACATTTTCTGTGTCAGATAGTAAATATTTTGGGCTTTGGGGGCCACATTCAATCTTTATTCTCTCTCTCTCTCTCTCTCTCCCTTTTTAAATGTAAAGGCATTTTATTTCACAGAAATTTATACTGTGAGCAGATTTGGCCCTTGCTCTATACTTTGCCAACCCCTAGTTTATGTTACATTAGTGTTTTCCATTTGGGCTCTGAGGGTTGGGTCCTGCTTGCTGATGTTGTATGTGTGTGCCCTTGCATGATGCTGAATGTTTACTGGGTATGGCAGGTACTGTTGATATTTCCTGTCAAGCACACAGCAGACAAGGACAAGGCCAATGCCAAGACTTGACTGATTTGGCTGGTCAGATACAATGAGGCACGTCTAGTTACACAGATAGTTAAAGGAAGAATATTGAAGAAGCCAGCTCTCCAGTTCCTCATTCTATTCCCCCAAAAGGATGACATCAAAACAGCAGAGGCCAGGTGAGTGCAATGTGAGTGGTGAGATGTCCCATCACTGAAGTGCCAACCCTGAATGTCAACTAAGCAATTTTGTAGTGTGCAACTTTACCCTAAGAGTAAAGCCTCATACATCATCAGAATCTGGAGGCATATGAAACTCTCGTGATGACCTCTTAGGAAGGCAAGGAGATAAAGGGGAAATGGCTTGAAGACAGCTCCTTGAGAACTTCCTATCTCCTGGGGTTTGGGGGATGATCAGAGGACATTCTGCCAGCACTTAGATTAGTTGCAGTACAAGTCTTCACCTGCATGACCTTCATGGATGGATGCATGCCTGATTTGTTAGCATGTGATGGAGGCCAGGCCGTATAATTTCCCTACAAAGAACCCTGTCAGAGAACAGTGTTTCCTTTTTTCCTGTTAACATAATTCCAATTTTGATCAAGCAACAAAATCAAAGTCTCAAAATGTGAACAGTGATTTATGTAAGCTGATCATGGCCATCCCATGCTTCTTTATGGGTAACTGATACAGGATTAAGCATGTGACCCAGTTTTGGCCAATGAGAGGTAAGAAGAGACCTGCTAGGGCTTCTGGAAAAGAATTTATATTCTGATAAAGGTGGAAGGCCCATTAGGAGAACATTTTTTCTGCTTTTCTTATTTCATTGTATATGATTTGTATAATTCGTTAGGGTTAAAAAATGCAGCAGCCAATTTTGGATTGTAAAGAATATGCCTGAAGATGAAAATCAATATGAGAATAGCAGAGTAAAAGTATGAAAACAGCCTCAATCTCGTGATGACAGCCATGAACTGATGAATGAACCCTAGGGCTTTTGAACATATGGAATGCAGTTAAAATAACCGTTTTAATGTCTTTGTCTGCTAATTCTAATATTTGCATCAGTTTTGAGTTGGTCTTGATTTTTACTCTCAACATAGGTCATGTTTTCCTCTCCTTTTTATGCCTGATAATTTTTTATTGCATTCAGATTGCAAATTACATTGATTGTGAATTTTTGCCTTTGTGGGTGCTGAATACTTTTGTGTTTCTATAAATAATCTTGAGTTTGTTCTGTGAGACACTTACTCTGAAATAGTTTCATCTTTATGGATCTTGCTTTTAAGATTTGTTAGGTACAACCAGAGCGGAGTAAAGCTAATTATATTCTACTGTTGAGACAAAACTTCTCTGAGTGCTCTACTCTGTGCCCCATGCATGAATCGTGAGGCTTTTGCATCTGGCCAGTGAGAACAGGCACTATTCTCTGGCACGTGTGAGCTCTGATCACTGTTTCCTCTAATCCATTTGAGTGGTTTTTTTTTTTTCCCCTGGGCTAAAGCAGTTTCCTCAAATGCATGCATGAATTGACACTCTGCATGTACTGAAGTGGGACCCGCCACAGGTGTCTGTAGCTATTTTCCGGTAGTCTGTGCTGTGAAGTCTACCTACCTGGGTGTCCCTGGACTCTGGTCCACCTCCAGCTGTGCCTGGAAACTCTAAGGGCAGGACGCTGGGGCAGTCACAGGGCTCACCTTGTTTGTTTCCCATGTCTCCGCTCCTGCTGTTCTTTGTCTACTAATGTACAATTTATTGAGAATTGTTGTTTATTTTTTTTCTATTTGTTTTAGGTGGGAGCATATTCCAATCTCTGTAACCCTGTCTTGGCTGGAAGCAGAGGTTCACAGTTAATTACCTTTATTTCTTTTAACATAATTCATGATATTAATGGAAACACATGGGTTTATTGTTGAGCTACCTTTAGGTGGCAACGGTAACTGGTAACAGATTATTGTTTTTTTGTCTGGTTTGTCTTCATCTCGCTTTTCCCAATTACCAGGCTAGTTTGTCCTTTATAGCCAAGGAGACAGTTAATCATCTTCTAAAGAAATATTTACAATATTTTTATATTTGTCCCTTATCTTAAAAAAACCATTTTCAGTGTTTCCCATTACTCATGTCAATTCACATTTCCATCTGGTATTTTCTTTCTGCTCAAAGTGTAATATTGTAGACATGCTGGCAATAACATTTTTCAGCTTTTTTTTTTTTTGGTCTGAAAAAGCTTTAATACATTTTTATTTTTAAAAGATATTTTCACTGGTTATATATTTTATGATGGCAAGCTTTTATTATATTTCATTTAGTAACTTTAAACAGTCTCTCTGATGTCTGTTGGACTGTATAGTTTCTGATATCTGCTGTAGTCTTTGTTTCACTTGATATAATACCTTTTTTCTGTGCCTGATTTCTCAATTTTATTTTTGATTTTTAACAGTTTGACTACGATATACCTATGTTTTTACTGAATGTTCATCCTTCTTGGTATTATGGAGTTTCTTGAATCTGGAAAATTCTGACCTATCATCTTTTCAGATATGTCTTCTAGACACTTTTTTCTTCTTTTGAACTCTGATGATGCATATGTAGCATCATCTGTGTTGGCTTTCTGCTCTTGATGTTATGTTCTCTTTTCTTCTACTTTCTTTTTCTTTGTGTTTCAACTTAGATAATTTCTATTGATCTATCTTCTTATTTGGTGATTCTTCCTTTTGCTGCGTCTGGTCTGCTCTTACCCCGTCAAAGTTATTCTTCATCTGTTATGTTTTTCATTTCTAGCATTTCCGTTTGATTCCATCTCTCTTCTGAAATTTCCCAACTGTGCATGTTATTTACCTTCTCAGTAGAACTTTTAATGTTTTATTCATACTTATTTAAAATTGTATGGTTGGAAGTCCAACATCTGGGCTGTTTCTGAACCTGACTTTACCGATTCTCTTGTGTCTTACACTGGGTCGTTCTTTTTCATCTTGCTATTTTCTATGCCTTAGCTTCCACCCTGCTTTCTACGTGCCTGAGTCACAGAGGGTGTCTCCTTCCATGATCATTGCTTGTTGCTGGTTACTCACTGCAGAGACTGTAGTATAGAGAGAAGTGGGGTCATTTCCTATGACTCCTGTTTCAGTCTCAGTCTTATAGAAGTTGTGGGACAGGGGAAGGACTTTTGAGCATTCTTCTTTTTTCTCCAGTGGCAGACAGTCCATCCTTTCTACTTAGTCTGTGTTTGTATCAGAGGCAATTTCCTTGTCTCTACCTTCATAGCAGTTTACAAACTCTGTCTCATATTGGTGGGTGGTTACCTGCATAGGTGAGTTTCCTCTCAGCATCAGCAGACTTTTGCTTTATGTTATTCAAGGATTTAAGTATTACCAAGTTTTCTGCTCTTCTTCTAGTTCCATGTGGGTTAGGAGCAATGTACAATAAAGGATAGGTTTTCTATCCCTCTTCTGCTTGGGACATTTCCTGTCCCTTCACGCCTCCCACCATTCATTCCTGCCAAATGGGGGTCAAGTTCTGAGTTTACCTAAGGGTATTGCTCCTCCCTCAGGGGCAGATGGCTTTTTTGCTCCACATTAGAGTAAATTTAAGGCCACAGATGCAGTCAGTCAGGAGTTTGTATGCCCACAAGACTCCAAGCATAAATAGTCTTCAGAGGTAGTGTTGTCCTGTTACTACCTTGTTGGGCTTTGTGCCCTGTGCCACTGGGATGAGATGACACTCTCGAGTTCCTGCCTGTCATCCTTTAGTTTTTTCTTCTAAGTACCCAACAGATGCCCGTAGGAAAGAGTTGGTGAATGGGTGAGGATTCACTTGTATCTGGGGCTCCGAGAGTTCCTAAACTGTCATGCTAGTGTGCTGTTCATCTTTAAAAATGTATTAATCTTTCAATTGTTTTCTTCCAGATTTTAAGATTGCATCTCTCTCTTTGTTTTTAAATTAAATCATAACTGTATACATTAATGCAATCATGGAGTACAAGGGGCTGGTTTTACATAGAATTTGAAATGCTTTCATCAAACTGATCAACATAGCCTTCACGCCATTTTCTTAGTTATTATGTTAAGCCATTTATATCCTACACCTAGCCTTCTGAGAGTGAAACACGGTCGGTGCCTTGTATCTTCTCATGGAGGGATTTGTCACCCTTTTGAATTCATTTCACTTGGTTGTCCTGTACCTAACCTCCACTTTTCACCCCTGTATATACTAGTAGGGTGACAGCGATGTCCTCTGGTGACTTTCCACTCCCTAAACTCAGAAAATGTGGCTTATTCATCAATATATCCCTCTAACTAAGCACCTATGCCTCTCTTATTAACATAGAATATGTTATGCTCACTATTGGCATAAACTAAACATGTTACGTAACCTTAATATTGGAAGATTTACATTGTTTTTCTTATACAAAGAATTTAATATTTGTTCTTGGTTACTCCCTAGTGGTAGCATTTTTAAAATAACTGACAGTATTTATTAGGAAATTACCTGACAGTATTTCAGGAATGAAAGAACACAAATAATATTGAAGCTGTGGTTGATAAGCCAGTACACAAAAAAATAGAAACAAATCTTCTTAAAGACAAATATCATTATAGTCAAGAAAGATGATGAAATAATCACCATAGTTTTTCTCAGCAATATTTTGAGAAGAGTTACCAAGCTCAGATTCTCACCCTAGAGACATTCAAAAGACAACAGGGGCCTCTTTATTGTCAGAGTTCCTGTTTCTGTTGAATGCTGGGTTTAAGGAAAAGGAGAACGCAAAAACAAACCAAATTCAATACCTAACTAAAAATGACAAGTCCAGTCTTTTAAAACTGTGTCCTGCAGAGTTGTTGAAATGCATTGGGTATTTCCTTTCCTTCTCTTCCCTAGCTTCTGTTTTATAAGTGGTTGCTCTTGGTTTTGTCTTTATTTATCCATGTATCTAATTTTAGAAAGCTTTGATTCAGATTTTGGTGCCTATCAGCCACTGTTCTCTTGCCTGGTGTTTGTGCCCAGCCTCATTACTTAGCCCAGTTGTTGTTTCTTTGAGCAGATCTGACAGCCATGTGCTTCTTCAGGCAAACACCTCTGCTGCAGTCTTGCCCCGTTCCATGGCTAAAGTTCTGAAACAGATCAGGACATCTGCATTTCAACCCTTCCCTCGGATGTTTCACATCTCTTTCTAGTTTTTTCTGTTGTCTATTAGCATCTCTTTGAGGGTTAGTTGACTTAAATCCAGATCGATCTGTATCTCATGCTTCTTTGTTCACGCAAATCAATTTGTGTGTTAATATGTCTAAATTATGTGTATGTACATGTTTCCCCGCGTCAATGGAATCTGTCTGTATTGCTGGTAAGTCACTAGTGGGCTATTTGCAGTATCTCTCTCTGTTCATTCTGTTTCCTCAGTAGATTATAAATTCAGCAAAGGCAAAATTGAAACTTAGCCCATCTCTAAACTTTTGAACAAAGCTCAATTTCATGCTTCTTGGAGGATGCAAAAAAGCCTTTTATGATTCTGATGCCTCCATTTTGAGCTGTAATTAATGTATATCCTTTAGTACTTGTTTGGAAATGCCTGAGTCTGGCTGTACTAGGAATGATAATGGGTTTTGTAAAAACTCATCTTATAGAGTTTTTGGAGGATAACGCACATAGCAAGTGTGCCATATTAGCTATTCTTATTATTCTTTGCTCCATTTTCTTTTGGGACTAAACAATAAGCATTCTCATAATTGTTTAACCACTGACAACTCTGATCATCACATCTGTCACTGAGAGTATAGATGACCAGATTTTTAAAACATTTTTATTTTTACTAGAACAAATTAATTGTTGGTAGTTAATGGACTTAACAATAGGCTGCCTTTTCTCTCTCTCTCTTAAAACTGGTCAGGCAGACTATCTTCTGAGTGGGTAATATATAATTGGAACATATTTTGATTCTTCCTCCTTCTTTCCAAGCTTGGTTTTTGCAAATTTCCTCCCTTCCTTAAATTTCTTGAATGGTGAGCTTTTTTTTTGCTCTGCAAATGGCAGCTGGTATAGTTATGTCAACTAGATCTTGGGCTGTGTGAAATCTTTGGCTCTATCTAACAATTAAACATCAAATATCCGTGAAGAAAAATTGCCCCAAAAATCACTTTTGGTTAGCTAACACTAGATCCATTTTTGTTGCATCATTTAATTTAAAAAATCCTAGTGTTTTGTTTTTCTCAATCATGTCATATCAACTTACAGTTTCAGAAGTTTGCTGTGTGAATTAAGTATAGTGTTATTTAGTGAAGGCAATTATTTGATTACCTCCCTGTGCTAGTTGCAGCCTGGCATTTAATCCGGCTGAGGCCCATAGACCGCAATTTGAACAATCAGGGTAGTTTTCTGTAATTGCAATAAATCATATCATTAACCATGACAGACTTTTCCTCCCACAGATATATATATATTTTTTTTCAGTAACAGTTAACTCTTGAACTCCTCGCGAAGGCCAGATTTCCCTGTAGTCAAGTGAATTTCATAGTCAGCTGGTGGAGCGTAAAGACGGAGTCTGTGTTGGAAAAACACTGATGTCCCAAGAGCGGAGCCTAAAGAGGTCACTCTAACTTTAAGAGATGTAAGGCTCAAATGAATACACCACACACAGAGGCCATCTGAAAGAATCACTTGTGAAAGGATTATCTGCTGCGAGGCTGTTTAATTTTCTAACAGGCAAACAGATGGAGATCAAGATGTGAGGCATACTTATATTGTTACATTTTGGTCATTTATGTAAAATACACCTGCTACTGTAGCGAGGCTTCCGAAGTTGCAAACTATGAAAAGAGAAAATATTTTAAAAGGAACATTTATTGCCACCTTATGTAAGCACATTTTACAATATGTCCATTTAAAATAGGAATTTAAAAGTGGACTATGTTTAAGGCTCTACCAACTTACACTTCACCTTCACATTTGCCCTGTCCAGTGCCTGATGTGTAGCCACTTATAATAGCTTACAATGTCAAAGGATGTTGATGTTTGGTCTTTGTTATTCAGGTCAAGTTCAAAGTGTAGGCTCCTGCTGTGGAAGATGAGAAATGGGAGAATTTTTACTCTAACCTTGCTTTCTTCATCTACTAATTTTCTTCGGCACATATTTGTTCACATTATTAATGTTTTGACCATTTATAACTGGCTCCATGGTTCCAACTTTCCTTTTCTTAGAAGTTCAATAATACACCTCAGTGTTGCATTGTGCTCAGAATAGAGCCAAGTACTGCTGGAGGACTTATGAAAATAGAAATGTAATTCCACCTCTCTAAACCTTTGCTAATCAAGAGAGACTGTCCCATTGCTTCTCTTTAATTTCTTTTGAGTGTTCTTTGTACTTTTAAGTCCGTTCTGCTGCCATGTGTCTTGAGGGGTACTTGTGTCTTATGTATGGGCAGTAAATTCTGTAAGTTTTACATGACCCATGTCTTTATTTTGCCTTCAAATTAATTTCTATCAGTGCTGGCTAAACTATTCCAGCTTTAAGATGATTTTCCCTCAGACATTTGAATGCATTTTTCCATAGCTTTCTATTAAATAGTTTTCAGGGTTGTGATGAGAAATCTGTCCCAGTTTTGATAGTTTTTTTTTTTTTTGGTATGTAATCATTTTTCTTTCTCTATATCGGTTTTACTATTTATTTCTGTACATAGTATTGTGAAACTTCACAATAATGAGTCTATAACTTTTATCATTGTTGTTTTTAAAATTTTTCCTTCCTTGGCATTTGGTGGCCTTTCATTCTTTTGGTTTTTAGACCTATTCATTGTCATAACCACCCTTATTCATATCAGAGCTTTTTCTTGTTTTTCATTCTTCAGTTATAGTAGTTTAACCTTGTCCTTGTATTTTAGATGTGACATCCTTTACCCTGATAAGTTTTTAAAATAAACTTTATTTTTTAGAGAAGTTTTAGGTTCACAGAAAAATTGAATGGAGGGAATGGAGGATTCGCATATGCCCCCCCCCACACACATGCACAGCCTCCCACATCATCCACATCCCCCACCCCAGTGGTATATTTGTTACAGTGGATGAACCCATATTGACACATTATTACCATCCAAAGTCTGTAGTTTATATCAGGATTTACTCTTGGTGTTGTGCATCCTGTAAGTTTGAGCACATTTATAAGCACGTGTAGCCTCCATTGTAGTATTAAATAAGATAATTTCCTGCCCTGAACATCCTCCGTACCTCCCCGCAATCCAACCACTGATCTTTTTACTTTCTCCATAGTTTGCCTTTTCCAGAATGTCACATTATTGGCACCCACAGTATTTAGTCTCTCTCAGTCATGTATTGAGGTTTCCTGCATGTCATTTCCTGGCTGGATAGTTCATTTCATTTTGGTTGTCTGGAGGTACTACATGTTATTTATCCATTCACCCACTGGAGGATGTCTTGATTTCTTCCAAAGTTTGGTAATTATGGCTGCTATAAACATCCTTGTGTGGACATAAATTTTCAACTCCTTTGAGTAAGTACCAAGAAGTGTGGTTGCTCGGTTGTATGAAGAGAGTACGTGTTTAATTGTGTAAGAAGCTGTCAGACTGATTTCCAAGGTGGCGTGCCTTTTGCATCCTCACCAGCAGTGAATGAGAGTTCTGGCCGCTCCTCATCCTCACCAGCGTTTGGTGTTGTTAGTGTTCTGGATTTTAGCTGTTCTAACGTGTGTACCTCATTGATGCTTTAAGTTGCATTTCTCTGATAACATGACGTTGAACTTCTTTTCCTATGCTTATTTTTCATCTGTATATCATTGGCGAGTTGTCTGTTAAGGTCTTTAACCCATTTTTTTATTGTTTAGTTTTAGGAGTTCTTGGCTAGTGCTTTATCAGACATTAGTTTGCAAATATTTTCTTACAGTCTGTGGCTTATTTTTGCATTCTCTTGGCAGTGTCTTTCAGAGAACAGAAATATTTAAATTTAATGAAATCCAACTTATCAGTTCTTTCACAGATTGTGCGGTTGGTGTTACATGTGGTATCTAACACCAAAGTTACTAAACTCAAGGTCATCTAGATTTTTCTCATATATTATCTAACAGGAGGTTTAAAGTTTTGTGTTTTACATTTAGGGCAGTGAACTATTTTGAGTTAATTTTTACGACTGGTGTGAGGTCTAGGTCTAGATTCATTTTGTTGCATATGAGTGTCCTGAGGTTCAGAACCATTTGTTGAAAGATTATCTTTTTATCCCCGTATTGCCTCTGTTCCTTTTGGAAGATCAGTTGACTATATTTAGTGGGCGTATTTTTGAGCTCTCTATTCTGTTCCATTGGTTTATTGATTATCGTTTTGCCAGTATCACACTGTCTTTATTACTATAGCTTATGCCCAACTTTAAAAAAGTTTTTATGAACACAGAGAAATGTTGAAAGGTAAGTAGAATGAATACCCTCTACCCACCTTCTAGATTTAACAGTTTCTAACATTAGATGCAACATCATATGTCCCTCTGTGGATGTCAAAACTTCTAAAATACTCTTTTTTGTCTACTAAATTATTTCTTTTTCTTTGGTGTCAACTGTCTGATTATTTTTCTTAGTTATTCTCTTTGATGCCATTTATTTTTCCTTCAAGGAATGATTCTTATTTAGTTGTTCATAGATTTTTTTTTAAAGACTAAGTGATTAGTGAGTAGGTTTGACAGGACTTTTCTGTGCAATTGCATAATGATTACTCCATAAACTGGCCTGAGTGTCCACTGTTTCCCTAACACATTTTACTCTTCTATGAGAACCTGACAGTGGCCTCTGTAAGAGTGCAGAGTGTATGAGGCTTGGCTGTGGACATGGACTAGAAAAGTATAGGACTTCTTTTACAATTACCAAAGAGATAGCCAGCTTCAATGTATTTCTTACTAAGCAGAATCATCTCTTCTCTTCTTCTTTCTGTGTGTCTATTGTATGATTTGGAGTTATCTTAAACATTGCTTACTTGTCTCATAGATTTCTAAGTACAAGATTGCTGCTGAGTGAAAAAAAGGAACCTTCCTCTCTACAGATAAAATGTATTTGATTAACAGGACTGTAGCTTAGGTTTCAGTCCCTGTTACATCCTCAGTGGGAGCCTACGTGTAGTTTACAACCTCCGCACCTGTATGTGGCACTCGTGCCTACATCCAGGCTCTAAGATCCTCTCCCAGAGTGTAGTTCTTTTTGGACTTTTGATGGGACAAGGGGAGGTAGACAAAAGGCTGTAGTCACCTTCCTCACGCCATGCCTACCCCAGGTCCCACCTGGATATAATTTCTACATTGTTTCCAGAAAATTTCTTCCAATATACATATACACAACTTTTAAAAACTATTTCAAAATATTTGGTGGGTACAAACAGTTTTGTTTGATGGATACACTGTACAATGCTGAAGTCAGGGCTTTTGGTGTTCTTGCCACAGGTGGGTAAGGTTTTCTCTTCTGCCCGCCTTCCTCTTTCCCCCCTTCTCAGGTCCCAATGTCATTGACATCTTTTTTGTGCCCTTGTGTCTCCATCATGTAGCTTCCACTCATTAGTAAGTCCATGTACAGACACAACTTTTTCATTTGTCTGATAAACAAAGGAAATGTGAGTTTGAGGGCTCAGTCCCGAATGAACGGGGAAGTCAGGAGTGGGAGTGAGTGGGAGCGACTGGAGGAAAGACTGAAACAAAGATAAAACGTCCAGATGCAGGTAGGAAGTGTGGGAATGAAAGTCGGGAGAGTGTGAAGGGTTAGAGAGCCTCTGCAGCATCAGCTTGGTGGAGGCGATCCCATGAAAGTTAAAGAAACCAGGGTCCAATGCAGAGAGGGCAGGAGCCTTGCCAAATACTGTAAGGGAGAAGAAGATGGAAAGAATGTGTGCGGTTAAGAGAAGAAACATTTTAGGCATGGCAGAATATTATTTTATATTTTTATAATTTTATATTATGTGTCTTACATTTATAGCTATTCAACATTTCCTCACTGGTCATAAAAAGTCAGAACTATTGTGCATGGCATAAAATTTCCTCTGGGGTCTGGCCATTGTGTGATGGCTCCTTGTCCACGAATTCCCAGCTTTGCTTTGCACCTGCATTTCCAAACCCAGTTTTTTTTTTTTTTTTTTGAGACAGAGCCTCAAGCTGTCGCCCTGAGTAGGTGCTATGGCATCACAGCTCACAGCAACCTCCAACTCCTGGGCTCAAGCCAGTTTCCTGCCTCCGCCTCCCAAGTAGCTGGGACCACAGGCACCTGCCACAATGGCCAGGCATTTTTTGGTTGGAGCCGTCATTGTTGTTTGGCAGGCCCCAGGCTGGATTTGAACCCGCCAGCTATAGGTGGCTGGTGCCTTTCCAGACCCTTTGTGGTTCCTTAAACACTGAGTTGAAATTCTCTCAGGTATCTCTAAATTTGAACATAAGAATTTATCTAATTCTTTCCAACCAGTCTGAAAAATGCATTTGCCTTCTCCTAGACTCAGCGAGAGATCCATTTGCCACTGGAAGCAGTCCTAACTGTAGCCCAGGTGGAGTTAATTTATTACTCTAGCTTCCTTCCCCTGCACCTTGCCCTTAAAGTGTATTGCATTAATTACTTGTCACAGAGCTATTTCTTTCCGGAATTGTCCTTATCATCACATCTACAATATGCGACACTTAACAGGGTGATGCTTAGTGTTCGTCTGAGTGAATTAGGTCTGTGCTCCATCCTCCTCTAGCCTCCTTTCTCTGACACACCCCCTCTCCCTTTAGCTGTCTTTTTTTTTCTGCCCTTTTAGCTGTCTTTTATACATTAACAATTTTCATTCTTTGAGTTCGCAAAATTCCATGTGAAAGACTTACATGCTCAGAGGCTATGACAGCAGTCTATTTATTTCTCCTTGCATTCATTCAGTACGTACCATGTACGGGGTGCTGCAGAAACACTGGGGGTGGGCGGAAGCAGACCCAGTTCCTGCTACTGTAGATCTGTTTAGTGGGGGGAAATGAAATTTATCACATGGTTATACAAAGAGGAGTACTCGTAGGAGGAGGGTGACCTGGTGTCGGCAGAACCTCTCATCAGGGGAATGGGTAGTTAGAGAGGTCAGGGGCAGCTACTTCTGAAAAAGTGGCACATAATTGAAATTGAATAGGAGGAGAGGGGAGAGTGATCCAACAGGTGCTGATAGAATGTGCCAATGCCCTGTGGCTGGCAAAAGAAATGGGAAGGACTAAAAGAAGTCAGTGTGGGGTGGCACCTGTGGCTCAAAGGAGTAGGACCCTGGCCCCATATACCAAAGGTGGTGGGTTTAAACCCAGCCTCAGCCAAAAACTGCAAAAAAAAAAAAAAAAAAAAAAAAGAAGTCAGTGTGTCTTAAAGGGAGGAGCGTGTTGAAGAAGATGTTGGATAGTAGCCAGTGGCAATACAGTGTCCCCTGTGCTGTCCTAAGCAGCTGTTACCTTTAGTGTGCAGGCTCGGGGACCAGACTGCAGGATCTGGATCCTGACTCTCACTAGCACGTACTTTCTGTGTGACTTGGGAAAGTCAATGTCTTTACTTTTCTCATCTGTAAAATGAGATGAGATATCTCATAAAATGAGATACTAGTACTTACCTGATAGGATTAAACTATTTAGTACTAAAAGTATTTAGAACAATTTCTAGCACATAGCACTATGGTAATTTTTAGTCATCATTATCATTCTAAATAAAACTGTGTGTGTGTGTATACAGTTTGCATGACTTTGTCTAAGTATTTCTTTGTAGCTCATCTTGCCTATGTTTGCTTTATTGATATTCCTAGGAAAAGCATTCTCTATTGGAAAGGAGAGCGAGAGGAGAAATTAAGAGATTGTTCCTCTAATTTTCTCTTAGAAGCTGTAATTTGAGACTTATGAAGACTGATACTATTTAAAACCTCCGTATGTAAAGGATTATTTTCTTTTTTCTATTTCTTACCCCAATTTTAGAAGGTGAGGGCCCAGTAGGTAGCATTTTCTGCAGGCTAAGAAACAGTGTGCTTCAAGTACCTAAATACATTTATTCTGCACCTCTTGACCCCTTGAGTCAAGGTGGACGTGCAGCAGCAGAAATCTCCCTGATAAAAACCTCCTTTTTCAGGTCACTAACTACAGCTAAGACATACTTGCATAAAGGATATAAAAAGGATTTCATTTCAAGCACCATTGAGTTGTGAGGGTAAAAATTATGCATAATTTGTTTCATTGGAAATGTTATTTAAAGAGGCCTTATTGATTTCGTCAGTGACCACATGTAACTTGTAACGTTTCCTTCAATGATCATTTCGATTCCAATTGTGTTAAAATAGCATCCAAAGCAAAAGCACACGTAGAAGAAAAAGAGATTCTGTCTAGAACTGCTTTTTTATTGAATGCCTGCTTCATTCTGTGCTGTTCGGCGAGAGTGGAGCCTGGTGTGCTTGTGTGTGCGTTTCACAAGTATCACCAAATGCGGTGGCTCTTAGAAGGTATTTCCTTTTGAATACACTTGGGCCATGAAACAATATTTCCCTTTGTCATTGTTAATTAGCAAAAATTGCCAGATTCCCCCATGGTAGCATGTCTAATTTAATAACCCGATAGTCTGATGCTTGAAAATATAATGAAATGTACTAAATACCATAGCAGTTTTATAATCACTTATATGAAACATATTGTAACAAATCTTTGCTGATTAGAAAAGACTGTTATAAAGCACAAACTATAGTCAGATGAGAATGGTAGCTCTATTCACGTAATTCAATATAATTATCAATCATGACACTTTCCTTCCGTGTTGGCTGATAGGCCAGAATTTGTTTGAAGATGAAGACTACCAGTCAGCAAAACCCTCTCTAAGTTTTTTCCTTAGTTCTGTAGAACACACACACACACACACACACACAAAATTCAATGGAAGTCTTTCTCTCTTTTTCTTTAGAAAGTTTTTATCATTTGTTTTTCATTACTAGGCTAAGTGACCATCCTAACAGAACTGGTGATTTTATTGATGTGTTGGTATGTTGTAAATATTGCCTGAGCCAACATTTTAGCAAGCCTAGTCTTTTCCAATGTTTTCTTTCTTTAAAAAAAAGTATAAAGGTGGAATATGGAATAGTGGGTCTTCCTCATACAGAATCCCAGTTTGAGTCTTCCTTAATTGTATGAAGTCTGACAGTTAAGTTCACAAACTTGCCACTGTGTGCTTATGTTGGTAGCACTGTACAAACAACTCAGTAAGTTCTCAGAACAGTGGTATATCAGTGTCTCACAACTGTGTTTGTGTCGATGTGTGGTGGTGTCTTGCTGCGTGGTGTTCATCATTGCTGTTCTGTGTTCTTATGTGCCATCTCAAGAATGTTAGAGCTTGGGTGGGGCAGCACCTGTGGCTCAAAGGAGTAGCGCGCCAGCCCCATATGCTGGAGGTGACAGGTTCAAACCCAGCCCTGGCCAAAAACTGCAAAAAAAAAAAAAAAAAAAGAATGTCAGAACTCGAATTAGAGCAATGAACAAACATTAAATTTCTTGCTAAACTTGGCAAGAGTGGAAATGAAATGAAGGACATGGGATAATGCCATGAAGAAAATGGCAGTGTACAAATGGATTAAACATTTTTTCCAGGTGGAAAGAAAGCATCACTAATGACAAGAGGTCAGAACAAACAGTGATGAGAAGAACTGATGAAAACATTGCAAAACTTTGTTGAATTGTGTGTCAAAATCATTGATGGACTCTGAGAAGCTTAGCAGACCAAATAAATATCAATAGAGAAACAAGAAAATCTGAACTGAAAATCTTGGCCAACAACTTATGGCCCTTGCATTATTTTAATGCCCCAGCTCACACAACACTGTCTGTGAGGGGAGTTTTTAGCTGGTAAACACATGCCTGCATCGGAACACCCTCCCTACTCACCCCATCTGGAACCCAGTGCCCTTTTTCTTTACCCAGAGATAAAGGAAATATTAAAAGGAAGACATCTTGATGATATTCAGGACATTAGGTGTAATAAGACAACAGCTCTGATGGCCATTCCAGACAAATTGCTTTGAAGGGTGGACTAGGTGCTGGCGTTGGTCCATAGCTCCCCCCGGACAGTACTTTGAAGGTGACCAGAATGATACTCAACAATGTGCTATGTAGCACATTTTCTAGGATGAATTCATGAACTTAATTTTCAGACCTCATATGACCTCAGATAAAGATGAAATGTGAGAGAGGATTTGACCTGAGAATTTCAGTTTCCTTACCTGAAGACAGAGGCGTGTTTATGATGAGGGGTAAGTAAAATTTTACTGTTAAGCACGTCACCTGTACATTGTACATATCCCCAGATGGTTTTCTTCCGATAAACAGTTCCCCTTGAGAAAATAGCTATGATGTGGGAGCTGAACATGGGAAGAATATGTGACCCTGAAGCAACGATACACTATTAGTTTATGTTTAAGTGCCTTTAATTTAGTGCAAAACATAGCTAACCCTGAATGTGGGAATAATGGTTGAGCATGGTGGTTCAGAGTAGAGATGTGTGCCAGAGAGACCTTAGTTTGAATCTAACTCTGACTTAGGAGGACTCCAGGGAAATGACTGAACCTCTAGGAGCTTTTTTTCCTTAATCTACAAAGTGGAAATCACATCACTTCCTAAAGAACTAAATGGTGAAGGTTATAGAAGCTGAAGCATGTGGAAGTGTCATACGGCAAGGGACCCGTGGATGCTTTTCTGTGCCTTTGTATGGTAGGTGTCTCTCTTAAAATTCACAACCTTGGTGAGGCCTTTTATGTCACTGTTTTACCCCTTAGGTAGTGTTGGTAGCCAAAATCCTCTTAAGGTGAAATACGAGGTTTTATTTCTAAGAATCGGTTTGGCTATGCAAATATCATAGTACTAGTTTAGCTATTTTGACTAGATTTGCTCTTGGTAGTGGAATCAGACTTTTTTCTATTAATGATGATAACACAGATGTTTTGAAGTAGACAGAAACTAATAAAACAAGTACTCCCAAAGAAGAAAAATGGGGACGGAGGCACAAATGAATACAGCTGATAAACTGTATTAAGGACGGCTTCAAATGCAAAGTGTTATGAGGACATGAAAAGGGGCACCCAGCCTAGCCTAGGGAAAACCAGGAAGGGAATATGGAAGAGGAGATAAGTAGGGATTGGTTCTCAGTTGGAGGTAGATCTGTACCCCAGCAGGTGTTTAGAAAATGCAGGGGCATTTTTGGATGCCTCAGTGATGAAGGAGTGGAATTATTGGCCTTTGGTGAGTAGAGGCCAGTAATACTAAATGTTCTTCAAGGTACAGGATAATCCAGATAGCAAAAGCTTTTCTTCCTTAAATACCAATGAGAAACATTGAGTGAAGAGGGTAAGAAGGTGTTCTAGGGAGCGTGGAGTAGTATGTATGTATGTCCTGTGTATACTATAGTGTGGAAACAATTGCTTTGAATGAACTTGACGTATTTGTGAAAATAAAGACAGCTAGAAATTGAGACTGCTCTTTTTCTCTTGCTTCTGGTTGGAATGCCCTGAACTGCTTTTTTAGTCTCATGACTTTCCCAATTCCTAAGGTAATGATGCATGTTGGCTTTGAATATGTGTCTGGGTGAAGCCCAGGCTTCTCAAGCCCTGGGGAGAACAAGTCCACACAGATCACTCTCAGAATGATGAAACCCCAGGAAAGAACATTTTTAAGTTTTTGTCCTTTCAACAGACTACTAAGTTGAGAAAGGGCTATCTATAAAACAGTATTGACATTTTTGAACCGGAAAATCTGTTTTTCTTTGCTTTGATATATTTCAAAATAAAATGGATCTGCTCAGACTTCCAGAGCCATTAATAACGTTGTTCACGGCGGTGGCCTAGAAACAGAGAAGACACCAGGAGAAATAATTAAGTGGCACACATACGGGAGCAGGAGGAAAGGAAGGGGAACGGGGGAGAGGAGTCTAGGAGTCTCTGGCCCCAGGTGTGTGCTCAGTCATCAAAGAAGATGTAGTATGATAGTGGAGCACAGACAAGGAGCCCCGGGATCTCAGCAGAAGCAGAACTGCTATGATGACATAGCAAAGGCTTTCAGACTCCATTAAACTTCAAGGTTTGGTAAGGAAGTCCAGGATAGTAGCCTACTGCTTGGGGATGGAGCGGGAGAGATAAAATAAGTGGGCATACGGGCAAAGAGAGGCAAGGCCAGCCAGTTCCTACTCTGGGCTTTAACAGGCATCTCTGACTATTACATATATGGGAGTTCTATATAAGATTTTATTTTTAAATAATGAAGAAAATTCTTTAGAAACTACTTGGAAACCCCTAGTACTGGACAAAAGCATCAAAATGCACATTGCTGGTGCTAGTTGTTTATTTAGAAATTAACCTGCTGTGCAGCTTTGATCAGTGCCCTAACCTCTCTGGGCCACGATATTTTTTTTCTTAATCTGGGTAATGAAGAGGGTTCAGACAATTTTAAGGATCTTTATCGCTCTAATATTCCATGAATTTGTGAATGTATTCATCAATGTATTGCTTTATTGTGAAGGAGAATGATTTGGAAACCTAAATATGGATTGATTCGTGGGAACTGGTAGATGAACCACTGTCCTTAGACCTAGGAGAATCTAAGTTTTCATCTGAAAATTTGTAAGAGGTGAGGAAGTAAGATGAGGCTATTTATGGAAACCCACAGCTGCTAATGGTTTCATCAAAGTAGAACATCTTGACAGAGAGCTGGAGCTTCAGTTCATCAGTTTATCCAGTGTTCTAGTTCAGTCTTTATCTGGGACAGTTAGTGGGCCAGGTAGGTATGTTGGTTTTTATCAAGTAACCAGAACCTTCACAGTGGGATGACCAGAAAAAGTTCCTTTCAACTGATTTAATAAATGTTTTTAGTTCTTTAGACATAGCTGCATTGGGGTCTGCATTTAGTTTTCTAAGACTCACTTGACTCATTAATATCCTTGATGTGGCTGAACTTCCAGTGCAAGGATATGGAAACATTATACAGCCTGTCTAGCCAGACAATTTCATATATTCACTTCCCATTTTCCTATTAGCAATTTAAAAATTGTGTTACTCATCTGACCTCCATTCATTTCAAGCATATTATCCTGGCCGAACGTCCAGGCTGCTTGTTAAGGAGCAGTGCCTCTGGGTTCTGCTATCATCTCTTCTATTTGCCTGGGTAGGTCCCTTGGCCATTTGCTAGTAATTTAAAACGGTTTTGTAAGATTGCTGAAGTTAGCTTGCTCTCTGTGTGTTTTGAAATATACTGGCTGGCGTTGCAGTAGTTTGTTTAGAACGTTCTCTGCATTAAGACAAGAAATGAAATACTGTAGCAGAAGGTCACAGCCCAGCATGTCTTTATGTAGTGATTACAAAACCACACACTGAAATTATTCTAAGCGCTACCTGGAGGTCATTTTAGTTCATTTAAGCCTCATGACAACCTCATAATATAGGAGTCACCACCACCACCACCATCATCATCATTAGTCCCTGATCTTAGTTGAAGAAAATGAGGCTTAGAGAAATGAAATAACTCATTCAGTTTCACAAGCTAATTTTTACTGGTTAGTAAACATCCTTAGATAACTTCTGTTTGGTGTGTGTTTGTAGGAATTATAAAGCTATTCAGTCACAAGTATACTTTTATAGTCTATACCCGATTTTTGGACTAATTTAAATTATAATGACAGTGCATGATTTTTGTTAGGTTCATCCACACTCAAATCCAATTAAACGTCCTAGACACCAGGTGAAATCTGACTGTTATTTTGTAGGAGCTTTTGCATTGGGGCCAGCATCTTCATGGTTTTCTGCTCATGAATCATTCTCACAAAGTAGTGTGGTCTTGGTTTGTAGCCCCTAAACTACCAAATGCATGGCCACTGCTGTCTGTCCGTGATGTTTTGAGATTCTGTAGTAGAGAATGCTCCAGTTCTTTCCTTTGTTCTATCTCAAAGCAGCTCCGAAGTCTGAAATCTTTATTTCTTTCAGCGAGTGCTTGAAGACCCAGGATTCATTAGACATTGTTTTTCAGCTTTTCTAACAAGGACATAAAGCAAATAGGTAGGTTCAAGTGATGTCAAGAATCAATGCTGGTTTGTTTTTATGGCTCAGCACAATTACTGCTTTCAGAATACTGTCAGTATTTAACATTGCCTTGACTTAGAATGACACAGTTGTGAGGGGCTGTTATTCACAGGGATACGCTAAAATAGCATATCATTAAAGCACGGTGGCTGATGTATGCTGAGTTCACCTGTGCTCCCCCCGGAAGTTTGTCAGGAGTTTTCCCTCTTTTGACCTCATTGAATCTTATGAACAGCCATAAATCTTTATCAGAAGTGGGTGGAGATATAAATCCTAGATGAATAGTTTCTTCTGTGTACTCTGCCGGATGGTGCCTTCCTGTGCGTGTCTGGATTTCAGTGTATACTGATTTCTTGCACTTTTTTTCACCTATTGCTCAGTAATTATTTTCATGTGCAAATTGTCTCTTAAAATTTTTGAAAGCAATGAGTTATATTCATTTTTCAGAATAAAGACGTTCGATTTTTTTTAGTATAGAAGTACTGCCAACTCATTATGTCAAGAAAAAAGGAAATCATAAAAGTTGGAAGGCTGGCAAAACCCAAACCATCCCATGAGGCCATCACTAATACTCTGTGTTTCTAAGTCTCTTTGTTTTAGCATTTAAAAAATATATTCGGTTTTAGAATGTATATGAAGTTGGTTTTTTATTTATTATAGCATAGCAGTTTTCTATGCTAAAATATAACCTCTCTAAATGTCATTCTTATTAACTCTATGGCATTATGTTAAGGACTAGTCAACATTTTTTTTTTCTGTTTATCTAGGGAAAAGAAGAATTCTTGATATATTTAAAGATACATATCTCCACCCAACAGCCTGTTTCATAGTGATGAAATATGAGAAATTTAACCCCTGGTAGGCATAGCACAGATTGTGGGCTCCAGAGCAGGGTCTTTTGAAGTCCCCTGTGGTGATAGGCATGGACAATTTTGGGTGGAGGTCAGGGGTTTCTTGGGGATATCAGGATAATAGCTCTTTATACCAATAAACTATCTGAAAGTTAGTCCTGGCTTTTCTTTTAGAGTCAGGATGAAGACAAGGACACCTGTTGTAACAATTGTTGTTCTGCAAAATTCTAACAAATTCAATGATATGCATCACAAGGAAGAAGGGAAGAAATAACATCTATAGATGATACATGTATCATGGTCTAACTAGAAAAAATAAAGTAAATCAGTTGGAAAATTGGAGTTAAGAGTTGAGTAAGAAACCAGATTCAAAACAAATATGCAAAAATAAGTAATGTTACCATAGACGAATGAAAACGTGATAGAACCTGTAATGGAATAAATTCTGTCGGAATTGTTTCTGTAAATATAAAAGCTCTAGGAATAGCCTTTGCAAATTTCTAGGAATCTACATAAAGAAACTTTAATACTTTACTAAGAGCCATGAAAATCTTGGATAAATGAGAAGATACACCTTGCTCCACCCTGGAAAATTCCATTGTTAATGCTGATATTCCATTAATGCTGATATTCACATTTACTCCAGACCATAATTAATAGATTGATTAATAGCAGAGAACTGATATCCCAGAAATAGACCTGAGTATTTAATTTTACATCACATGACTAATATTGTCAGATATTATAGGGTATAACTGTGGAAAGGAGGGTCTCTGGAGGTTATGGTAATACACTGTGGAACCAGACGAACATTGATGGCAACCCCAAATTTGTCAAGATTTGTGGCTTGCTGTTCTTTTCACCATAGCTGTGACATGGAATGACATGTAGTTCCCATCTCATAGAATGGATCTGAGGGTTTAACTACATGATTCATAGTTAATAAATGGTAGAGGTAATTAATGTTATTTCATCTTCAAATATTTGGAAACTTATGCATCTTAATTTTTCTCAATAGAATGTTTACATGTATTCTTAAATATGCTTTTATATAATTATTAAAGATAAAGAAAATAGAGTAACATTTAACTCCTATGGAATGTTAAGGAAAGTATTATTTTTTCCTGTCCTTACACTTATTGCATCATTAATTGTCATGAACTCTATCATTTTCACCTGGGTTCTAGAAGTATCTTAGAAATAAGTTGGGTATTTTTATGATTCAATTATATGTGATGTCGAGTCCCTGATTTACCATTGCATGTAAGTGACCCTTGGTTATAACAGTGAGAATTATTTGTTGTAGGGAGTGCAGAACCACAAAAAGTTAGGAAGAACTAATTTAGAATGACCTATAATTCCATTACTTGAAAATAATCCTCTTTTATAGTTTGGCATCTTTTTGTCTCAGTTCTTTTTACACTGAGGTGTGCATCTGATTTTCAGGATTAATAAATATGCTTAATGCAATGTCAATAAAAACTGAATTCATTAGCATTTCAATTCAATTTAGTAAAATTATTCCAAAAGTTAAGTAGAAGAATGAATAATAAGAATAATTTTAAATGATGTTTTGAAAGAAAGAAAACTTAGGGAACATTTTCACCTGCCAGTTTGACTGTGTTGTAAAACTCCCCAAATTAAAATTGTGTTGTACTGGTACAAAATTAGACAGTAGACTTGTGATATCATAGACAGCCCGGAAATAGAATTTAGTACTTAGAAGAATTTCATATGATAAAATTTCTCTTATTGTGAGAGAAAACATTATCCAGCAAATTTTTCTGTGATAAAAATATTAAATCCTACCGTATAGCAAAACACATTTCAAACTATTTGAAGACTACGCCCATTTTTTATTACTTTTTTGTAATTTTTCATGCAAGCTTTTATTTTTTACCTTAGCCTGTATCCTTCTTATAATAGTTTGCTTTATTTTAAAAGGGGACTATCTTCTTTTATCTTACAAAACCCCTGAAGGATACAATAACAATTGTTTTTGCAGTGAATCTTTTTTAGAAAGTTTACATTTATTTCAGAGCATTACTATTACTTAACACGCTTTTCTTCAGCTGTGGAATAATTTCATAGACCCAGGCCAATCATTCTCTCTTTACTCATCCTTTTGGAGAATGTTAATAATTATTTCATGGCAGCAGAGTAAGTTGTTCATGCTTTGTAGAGGGCTTCTAGGATCTTTTCTGGCATACCCTCAGGCACCCATCCTGACTTAGGTCTGATTTGGTTTGTTTTCATTTTTCCTTGCTTTGTATACTATAGGTATTCACTAACTTCCTCTTACTTCATGATTCAATTTATTTTGGAGAGGATTTTACTACTTTGCATTTCTGTGGCTCCTTAAATTAGGATTTTGATTTGTATAGCTCACACAACTCTTTCATCAAATAACTACTGGAAATGCATGCAAAGGTGTTGAGACCCTGAGCATTTTAATTGTAGAAGGATTGTCTCAAGATTACCCAAGAATTCTGTGGCTGAATAATTGCTCCTCTGGAATGCCCTGTTTATTTTATTTAATTATGTAACTTGCCCATGACAGAGTAAATCTGTCATGAACTTTGACATTTTTCTGATTACCTAACAATTCCTATTCTTACTTTGTGATATGCTGAATATATTCAGTGATTTCAACAGTGTTAGAAAATTCTAGAAGCAATTCTCAAGGTAAAATTAATTGTGACTTACTATGAATAAGAATATCAAATGAGTTCTTGGAGAATGGAGGAGGTTGATGCAATTTTTGCCAAAAAATAATACATTAGTAATCAGATGGTGAATGCTGATGATAAAGTCTCATATACTAAAATCTCAAGCTTTTTATTGTGCAAAAAATAATGTTTGTACTCTCTTTTTTAGAGAAAGCATACCATAAAATTATTGTTTTCTTTTCCTATTGTTGCTTGTTGAGAGAGCTCAGTTGTTAGCAATTTTTTGGTCTATTTTTAAACAGTTTGAGAATGTGGTTTGGAAAGATGAGTATTATTTTCTTCTTCAAATACTCTTATAATAATCATTATTGATATGCTAATCTTCTATTTGTCTAAATTTCCAACATGATACAATGGACACATAATCAGCTTTATATCATAAGAAGAAAGAGTTATGCCTTTTCCCTTAGGTTTTCCAATTAGGGTTTTAAGAAACTTTGGTATTGTATTTGACTTAAAGAACTAGATGTATTTACTTGGATAATACTTGTTTTTGAAGGAAGGTTTTTTTAAAAAAATTTTATTTATTTATTTATTTTGAAGTTTTTGGCCAGGGCTGAGTTTGAATCTGCCACCTCTGGCATGTGGGCCTGGTGCCTTACTCCTTGGAGCCACAGGTGCCACCCTGAGGGAAGGGTTTTTTAAACGGAATAAAATGCAACCATAGCATTGCATCACTAAAGTATAACTCACAGTTTTTTAAGAAAATAATTTTAATCCATTTGTTAACAAATATCTTATTTCAGAGTTCCATAATATTAAAGATTTATTTAGCTTGTAAAACCTATAGCAAACCATTCATTCATATATTCTAACATAGAAACTAGATCAAGAAAACTTTTGTTGTATGATATTTAATAAAGAAGAATTAGAGTGGCCATTCATTTGTTGACCCATTAGAATATATGAATTTCTATATTTCATGTTCCAGTCCCAAATTAGGGTAAGTGGGACTAGATAATTTTAGTAAATATTCTATAGAAATGAGAAGGAATTTTCAACATGGCTTTCCAAACTCAATAAGCTTGCCATGGCTACTCAGTATTTGAAATGATCGTTGAAATGATCGATAGAGTTGTATTTGAAAAGTTGCCAACAGGCAAAGTTTTCTGAAGTCTTTGATTTGCATGTAATAGTATTGCTGGAATATCTGTATGGTTTCCTCCTGTGTGTTACTTTGGAGGTTTGTACAAATCCCATAAAGGATGAAAACAAAAGTTATATACCTGTTTTACAGAGAGAAAATGGGTTTTGTATGGAATTGCCTTGCCCACTGTACTCAGCCAAGTGGCACAGCTAAGAATAGAATCTGTTAATATGATTAAGTGATAGAAGTCATGCATTATTTCTTCTTATCACTAATTTGTATCTCAGCTAATCAGCTCACCTATGCAGTGAGGTCAATGCAAGTAACATGGCTAAAATACATGCTGTTCTGAGCACTTTTGGTCTCTGGACAAGCTCTTGAGAACAGCAGATGGTGCAAGTCTCATAAGTTGTGTCAAATATTACCATCCCCATGCTAGTAGTACTTGGTGATTCATCATTACATAGAGCCACCAATAAAAGCAATTTTCCAAATGTAACCTCAGAAATTTTTGAATTGTATATTCCCCCCACCTCCACAAAAAACCAAACAAACAAAAAACAATTCGAAGTCAGCCAAAGATAGTGGGGACACATAGTCAGAGCAGTGGACATTTGAGCTGGCCTCAGCTACTTGAAGAGATTCAGAGAAAAAGTTCAGTGATTAAGCTTACCTCCTTCAAAGAACTGTTTTTAGAAAACCTTCTCCCTCTCTTTTTATGTCTTTATTAAATGTTTAACTTACATTCAGGAAGGATCCGCCCCTTTCATTTTGAGATTCTAATCAATATAACTAGTAATCTAAAATGGCAGCTAGAAAAGTTACATGCTTGAGCACTTTAGTACATGTGATAGTTAATTCTATGTACCACCCACACAAGTACCTATAGAAGTTACACAAAAGAATAAAAAAGGAACAAAAGCATACGAATATACGAATATAAAAAATTTTTAAAAAACACAAAAGAAGATAGCAAGAGAGGAAAACTCAGACAGAAAAAAAAGATGACAGAAAATAACAAAATGGCAATAGTAAATCTTTCTCTATCAGGAATTATATGTGAATGGATTAAACTCCCCAATCAAAAGGCACGGAGTGGTTGAATGGATAAAAAATAAGACCCAAATACTATTTATAAGAAATTCACTTTAGATTTAAGGACACATATAGACTGAAAGTGAAGATATGGAAAAAGATATTCTATGCGAATAGTAACCCAAAGAAAGCAGGAGCCATATTATATCAGAGAGAACAGACTTTCTATCAAAATTCAAAGAAGGAATTTTATAACAATAAAAGATTAATGCATCAGAAAAATAGAGAACAATTATAAATATATATATGTACTCAACATCAGAGCACATAAATATGTAAACATCAACAGATATAAAAGGAAAAATAGAAAGCAATAATAAAGCAGTAAGAGACTTTAATACCTCATTCTCAAAAATGAACAGATCATCTACTCAGAATATCAATAGAAAACAGGGAACTTGAATAAAACTATAAAGCAAATGAACCTAACAGGCATATACAGATTGTTCCCCCCAAGAGCAGCAGAATACAGTCTTCTTAAGCACACACCAATCTTTCTTTAGGATAGATCACATGTTAGAGCACAAAACAAATCTTAGCAAAATAAGACAGAAGTCATACCAAGTACGTGTTCTGACAATAATGGAATGAAACTAGAAATCAATAGTAAAAGTAAAACTGTAAAATTTATGGAGATGTGGAAATTAAACAACACAAACTACTACTTGGTCCAAAGAAGAAATCAAAGAAGAAATTAGAAAATACCTCTAGGAAAATGAAAATGAAAATACAAAGGAAGGAGCAAAAGCAGTAATAAGAGTGTGATTCTTTGAGATAAACACATTAAAAATGACAAAGATTTCAGACAAAATCTAACTTTGGACAAAGGGAACTGTGAAAAAAGGAAAAAATAAGCCTAAAGTTAGCAAATAGAAGGAAATAACAAAATATTAGTGCACAAAAATGCAAAAAAGAAATAGAGACACCAAAGAAAAAACAATCAGTGAAACTAAAAGTTGTTTTTTTTGTCAAGGCAAAGTTGAAAAACTTTAAGCTAAATCAACAAACAATCAAAGACTTGAATCAGAAATGAAAGTAGAGACATTAGAGGGCATAACACAGATATAAAATGGAAAATTTGGAAGTACTATGAACAATTACATACCAAGAAACTGTATAACCTCGAAGAAATAGATACTTTCCTAAAAATATATTGGTGAATTCTCCCAAACACTTAAAGAAGAATCAATGATGCTCTTCAAACTTTTCCAAAAACTTGAAGAGGAGGGAACACCGCATTTAACTCATATGAAAACCAAATAAGGACAGGACAAGAAGAAACATTACAGGCTAATAACCAGGATGAACATAGATGTTTTCAGTACTAATATGAACCCATCAGATGAACTAAGAAATGTCTGCACAAGATGCAGAAATTCTTAACAAAATATTAATAGACCAAATCCAATAGCACATTGAAAGGATCATACACCATGACCAAGTGAGACTGATCGCTGGGATGCAAGGATTGTTCAACATACTCAAATCATACTGTGATATACCACAGTGAGGAATAACATAACTATTATGAATATGTATGTATCTGACACTAGAGCATCTAAATATATAAAGAAAACATTGACATATGTAAACAGAAAAAATAGATAGCAATAATGTAGTAGTAACAGACATTACTAATAGAATAAAGGATAAAAATCACATAATTATGTCAATTGATACAGGAAAAGCATTTGACAAAATTCAGCACCTTTTCATGACAAAAACTCTCAACAAAATAAAAATAGAAGGGTGGCATTTGTGGCTCAAAGGAGTAGGGCACCAGCCCCATATACCAGAGGTGGTGGGTTCAAACCTGGCCCTGGCCAAAAAAAAAGAAAGAAATAGAAGGAAATTACCTCAACATAATTAAAACCTCTTAATACATAAAAATTCCAGAACTAACATCAAATTGAATGATAAAAAATGAATAGCATTTCCTCTAAGATTAAAAACAAGGCAAGGGACTGGACACCTGTAGCACAGTGGTTATGGCACTAGCCACATACACTGAGGTTGGTGGGTTCCATCCTGGTCTGGGCCAGGTAAACAACAATGACAACTGCAACAAAAAAATAGCCAGGTGTTGTGGTAGGAGCCTGTAGACCCACCTACTTGGGAGGCTCAGGGAAGAGAATCACTTAAGCCCAAGAGTTTGAGGTTGTTATGATCTGTGATGCCACAGCACTCTAGTGAGGGCCACATAGTAAGACTCTGTCTCAAAAAAAAAAAAAAAAAGAAAAAGGCAAGGATGCTATTTCTTCTCACTTCTATTCAGCACAGTACTGGAAGTCCTAGCCAGAGCTGTTAGGCAAGACAAAAAAGACATCAAAATTGATCTATATTTGCAAATAACACTGTCTTGGATAGGAAAAAACTCCAAAGGCGGCCAAGACCAGGTGGCTCATGATAGCAATCCTAACACTCTGGGATGCTGAGTTAGGATTGCTTGAACTCAGAAGTTCAAGAACAGCCTAAGCAAGAGTGAGATTCTTTCTTTACTAAAAATAGAAAAATTAGTAAGGCGTGGTGGTAAGCACCTGTAGTCCCAGCTACTCAGGGGGCTGAAGTAAGAGGATTGCTTAAGCCCAGGAGTTTGGGGCTTGAACTCTACTCAGGGTGACAGAGTAAGACTTCTCATTAAAAAAAGAAAAAAAAGAGGAAAAAACCCTAAAGACTCTTAAAGACTCAAAAAAACTGTTAGAACTAATAAGCAAATTCAGTAAAGTTTCAGGATACAAAATCAGCATACAAAAATCAGCTGTGTTTTTTTACATTAACAATGAACTATATGAAAAGGAAATAGGAAAACTTTTCTATTTAAAATACCATTAAAAACAATAACATAACTAAGAATAAACTTAATAAAGGAAGTGAAAGACTTTTATATTGAGAACTATAAAGCACTGATGAAAGAAATTAAATGACACAGAGGCATGTAGAAAGATATCCCATGTTCATGAACTGGAAGACTTAACATTGTTAAAATGTACATATTACTCAAAGCAATCTACAGATTCAATGTAATCCATATCAAAATTGCAATGGTATTTTTCATAGAAATAGAGAAAAAAAGTTCTAAATTCCATGTGGTACTAGAAAAGACCCAGAATAGCTAAATTAATCTTGATAAAGAAGAGCAATGCAAGAGATACCAAACTTCCTCATACAAAAAAGCTCTAGTAACCAAAAGACAATAGTCCTGGCATAAAGGTAGATATATACAATAAAGAGTCCAGAAATAAATTTACTTATATAAGGTCAACCAATCTTTGCAAAGGTTCCAAGAATACCTAATGGGGAACAAACAGTCTTTCATTAAATAGTGTTGGAAAAACTGTATATCCACAAAGCAAAAAATGAAATTGGACCCATATCTTATACCAAACACCAAAAATCAACTTAAAATGAATTAAAAACATATGTAAGACCCCCAAATGTAAAACTTCTAGGAAAAACAAATAGGAAAAAATCTCTATAATATTAGTGTCAGCAGTGATTTCATAGATATAACATCAAAAGCACAGGTAACAAGAACAGAAATAAACAAACTGAATTACGTCAAACTAAAATGATTCTGCACAGCGAAGGATGCAATCAACAGAGGAAAAAGGCAACAGAGAATGAAACAAAATGTTTGTAAACCAGATGTCTGATAAGAAGTTAATATCCAAAATATATAAGGAGCTCCTAAAACTCTATAGTAAAACTAAACAAAACTAATCATGACAAAAACAAATGGGAATGCATATCATATTTATGGATCAGTAGAGTCAACATTGTCAAAATGTCCATACTGCCCAAAGTGATTGACAAAGTCAATGCAATCCCCTTCAAAAATACCAATGTCCTATTTCCCAAGTCTAGACAAAAATAAATTTATACTTCATTTGGAACCAGAGAAGAGCTAGAATAGCCAAAGCAGTCTTAAAGAGCAAAAAGAGCACATTTGGGGTTATAATATTTTCAGACTGCAAAGTATACTACAAGGCTATAGTAATCAAAACAGCATTGACACAAAAATAAAGACATAGACCAATAGAACTGAACAGAGAGCCTATGTGTCCAACCATCCATATACAGCCACCTGATCTTTGACAAAGAAGGCAACAATATACACTGTAGAAAAGAAGCACTATTCAATACACGGTGCTGGGGAAATTGGATAGACACATGCAGGGGAATGAAACAGGATCTGTGTCTTTCACCACTCACAAAAATTAATTCAAGATGGATAAAAGACTTAAATGTAAGATGACACGATACCATTAGACTTATAGAAGAAAATATAGGAAAAATTTTTCTAGATAGTGGCCTAGGCAAAGAATTTATGACTAAGACCCCAATGGACAATTACAGTAGCAACAAAAATAAATAGATGAGACTTGATTAAATTAAAGAACTTCTGCACAGCTAAGGAAATAACCAACAGAGCAAATAGGCAATCTCTAGAATGGGAGGAAAATAAATATAACACAAATATTTGCAAATTGCACATTCAATAAAGGGGTAACATCCAGAATCTACAAAGAACTCAAGCAAATCAGCAAGACAAAAACAAGCCCATTAAAAAGTAGGCAAGAGACATGAACAGAAGCTTTTCAAAAGAAGACAGATAATTGGCCAATAAACATATGAAAAACTGCTGATATCACCAATCATCAGGGAAATGAAAATTAAAACCATAATGAGAGATCACCTTACCGCATAAGAATGGCTTTTATTAAAGAGTCCAAAACAATAGATGGTAATGTGGATGTAGAGAGGAAGGAATGCTAACAGGCTGTTGATGGGACTGCAAAGGTACATTTTCTGTGGAAAATAGCATGGACTTTCCTCAAAGAACTAAAAGTAGAACTACTATTGGATCCAGCAATCCCACTACTGGGTATCTACCCAAAGAAAAAGAAGTCATTTTATCAAAAAGACACCTGTACTTGATAGTTTATTGTAGCAAATTCACAACTGCAAAAATGTGGAATCAACCCAAGTGCCCATCAGTTCATGAGTGGATTAGCAAAATGTGGTACTTGTATACCATGAAGTAGTACTTAGCCATAAAAATGATGAATTAATGCCTTTTGCAATAATTTGAATGGAGCTGGAGACTATTATTCTAAGTGATTTATCAAAAGAATGGAAAAATAAATACCACATGTATTAGCTATTAAACTGGAATTAATTGATGAGCACACATGTGCATAGAGAGAAGTAAAACTCAGAGGAAAATCAAGCAGGAGGTACAGGGGAGGAGGGGATGGGTGAAAACCAACTTAATGGTACAATGAATGGTACAATGGTACACTATTTGGGTGATGGGCATACTAACTGTTGTGACCCAAGCAATACAAAAGCAATCCATGTAACCCAAAACATTTGTACCCTTTGTGCCCTCTTAATATTTTGAAATTTATAACAAACCAATAGCCCAATTTAAAATGGGATAAAGACTTAAAAAAACATTTTTCCAAAGAAGATATATAAATAGTCATCAAGAATATGGGGAAAAATGTTCAGTGTCATTAATAATCAGAGACATGCAAATCAAAACCACAATGAGATATTACCTCATACCTATGAGGATGGCCATTCTAAAAAACAAACAAACAAACAAACAAAAGAGAAGTGTGGGTGAAAGGTAGGAATAAGGCAATACTTGTACAGTATTGGTGAAATGCAAAATGATGCAATGCTTTGGAAAATAGGATGGAGTATTCTTCAAAAAATTAAAATAGAACTATCATATGATCCAGCAATTCTGTGGGTATTTATCCAAAAGAATTGAAATCAGGATTTTGAGGAAATATCAAGACTCCTATGTTCACTCCAGTACTAGTCTCCATAGCCAAGGTGTGGGTGAACAAGAGGGTAGACCTCATGTTAAGTTGTTGCCACAATATTCTTGCCACTGAACATTTTCTAAATGTTCAACAGATGAATGAAGAAAGGAAAAAGTAGGGGTGTGTATGTGTGTCTGTCTGCCCTATCTAGCCTTTTAAAAAAAGGAAAGTCTAACACATTCTATAATACAGATGAACCTTTAGGGCATTATGTTAAGTGACATAAGCCACACACGGAAAGATAAATACTGCATGATTCTACTTCAGTCGAGGAAAATGAATAAACTCTAGAGATCTCTTGAATAAAATTGTATTTATAATTAAAAATAATGTACTCTTAAAATTTTGTTAAGAGGGTAGACCTCATGTTAAGTTCTTGCCATAATGAAATAAGATAAAATAATTAGAAAAATAGGAAAAGGAAGTGAGTTTTAGACATAGCACATAGTCATAATATACTCTCTATAACTTTGTGGAGGAATCTTATTAGGAACTATACAGTATTTTCCGGATTTAAAAAATTGCTCTTTTCTCTGTTATTTGACCCTGTGTATAACAAGTAGCTAACCAATTTAACCTCAATAAAACCTTTGTCTACAGATCTTCAAACTTAATACCCCTAAAAAAATCGGAATGATGGCTCAGCGCCTATAGCTCAACCGGCTAAGGCGCCAGCCACGTACACCTAAGGTGGCGGGTTCGAATCCCCAGCCCGGACCCG
>NW_003852401.1:23681457-23688068 GCF_000181295.1 Otolemur garnettii
AGAACCACGAGTGATAGCTGCTGGGCAAGGGGTCAGGAGTTGGAGGTTGCTGTGAGCTGTAATGCCATGGCACTCTGCCCAGGGGGACAGCTTGAGGCTCTGTCTCAAAAAAAAAAAAAATCGGAATGATCAGAGAAGGACCTCCTGACAGAAAATAATAATTCCTCAAGCTGTAAAGCTGGAGAAATAGTTTGGCCAATTTTTCTTCTATTCTTAACTCAATCTTAAAGGTATCAAACAATTTTAGGATCATATCCCTTTAAATAGAAAAGAAAAATATAAGGGATATGGTTTTATTACTTCAAAGTAGGATTGAACTCTACTGACAGCTGGTCCTGCTAGATATCTAATTATTGTCAGAATCTATTACAGCCCATAATAAACTATTCCTCAACCAAAGTAATTATTTTTAACAGATGTTCTCTGGTATTTAATTGGTTTATATCTAATAACTATATAAGAGGTCAACTCAAGGATTTGCCTAAGGGTTAATTTTATAACTAATTCATATAAGAGGGTTCACCAGAAAGTTACATTTCTCACAATTGATAATGCCCATTTTGAAAATTTTCTAGGAAAAAAAAAAAACATATCACAACCATATTCTCTTTAAAAGAAGCATGAGGCCACCATTTTTTCTTTCCCATTTGGATAAGAACAAATCTAAAGCTGTTTCCTCAATATATGTTGGCTTTATCCACTGGTCCTCCATCAACTCCTTTATCCACTGGCCCACCCCCACTGATGGTGCAGGGAATTATTCTTTAAACGAGCATCCTATCCGGGGTCCTGAGTTTTCAAAATGTATAGGTCTGTCTTCTTTAAAAAAAAAAAATCAGAATACAAGCATTCTAATAGCCTAAGAGAGAATACAACACAACAGTGTGCTACCCAGAGTTTATAAACTCAACAATCTCCAGTGGTTCTCAACCTCCCAAATGCCTCCTCATGCCTAGACCCTTTAGTACAGCTCCTCATGTTGTGGTGCCCCCCAACCATAAAATTATTTTTGTTGCTACTTCATAATGGTAATTTTGCTACTGTTATGAATCGTAATGTAAATATCTGATATGCAGGATGTGTTTTCGTTGTTACAAAGGGGTCATGACCCACAGTTGAGAACTGCTGAACGAACATGATGGAGATAGGTATCCTAAATAATTAAGTTCTTCCCTTCCTAGACTAGACTGAGAGACTAAATTTTATCTTGGATGAAACTAGTTTGTTCATGACTAAAGATAATTATTTTGAGCTCTAGGAGAAGAGCTTCTCATCCATTTATAATTGGTCTTGTAATCTTCAGCTTCAATTGAAGGAGGTTACATAGCAGCTGTATGAAACTTACCCTGGTGTTTCTCACAGGTATGTGGAGAGTATTGTTCATCACATCATTCTGTGTTCTCGTGAAAATTCAGAGGATAAATTTCATTAGGTCTCCTGTTTTCCATAAGTGAATAATACTTATCATCTAGACACAGAGGGCAGGGGCAGTATATGATTGAACTTATCTTTTTATGTAACCAGACTATCAACCAGGTAGGAAGGTCAGAGATAAATTGATAGCCCATTTCCAGTAAATATTTAAGACAATGGGATGTATTCTGCATACTTGTTCCACCTTTAAGCAGACAGGTGGAGTGTGGAGTAGTAGCCTATTGATTAAGAGAGTGGTCGCTGAAACTAAAGAGCTTGGATTCAACTACCTGTGTCGACACTTACTAACTTTGTAACCTTGGCTAAGTTAATTCCTCAAATTTTTGTGTCTTGATTTCCTAATTATATGTAGAAGGAAGATAATACTTCAATCTTTCTCACTGTTTTGTTGTGAGAATTAAATGAGTAGCACATATAAAACAATTAGAATAGTTTATGGTACATATAAATTCTCCATACAGATACGGTAGGCATTATTCGTGCCCTCCCACTGTTGTTCTTAATTATCTATTATTTTATCAAGTTATAAATGTATTTTTATTAGAATGATGTGAGCTTCTAGGGACTCTTCGCTTAGAAACACATCCTAAATTGCAGTAAGTGTAAAAAAGACTAGTCTAAAATTCCAAGAATGAGCTGGTTTCAGACATTTTGCTGAATAGTTCAAATAGTGTCATTGTTTTTCATATTTAATTAGTCCTGGTTTATTTTATGAACCTGATCTTTTTTTTGGCCAGGGCTGGGTTTGAATCTGCCACCTCCAGTATATGGAGCCAGTGCCCTACTCCTTTGAGCCACAGGTACCTCCCATGCTGGTCTTTTTTTAGTGGAGTCACATTTATCTCATTAACTCCCTCTGATGGGTTATATAGAGCCAAATTTAATTATAATACTTGACTCCACCATCTTTGACGACAGAGTTCCTCATTAAAAGCCATATGTATACATAAAATGAACAAATAAAAACAGTCTCTTATACTGTTGACTTCTTTAGGACATTTAAGAACTTTTGGGAATAGTGTATAATATGTTACTAAATAAAATATAATACTAATATATCCATTTTTTTTCTCTTTTTGTGATTGTTTCTTTCTGACTGTTACTATGACATGGATTTATTTTGCTAAAAGTGTAAGCATTATTTTGTCTCTACTGTCAGAGAATTTTTTAGCCTCAGAATTTGAAAATTCCTTAACAACCTAGCCTGTATTTCCAAAGAGGGTGCTATACAATCAACAACATTCAATTATGTTACTATCAAATCGTATTTGTAGGCAGCAGTAATATAATTATTATACTACATTTATAACCTGTAGACCTATAGGCAAGAGCCATGATCACTAAGTTTGTTTTGCTATGTCAACTCTAACTGATTGGTGATGCCTCCTTGGCACCATTTTGAGAAGGATTCTGAGAATGCATTGTGGTAGGTAGGATGGAGTATCCTTATGGATGAGTACAGTCTCCAGTGAATTCATGAGTTGCCATATATTTGTCACCTCTGGTTTATGCTATCAGTCCTAAGGAGCTAAAGATTATATATGAAGATGCCATGTATTCCTACATAAAACAATTCCAAAATGTTCATGTTTGCGTCATATGCAATTACCTGAAGTGGCAGAAATTGTATAATCTTTCTAGATAAAATTAATAGTATAGAATTGCCACTTAGAAATTTAACTTTAACACAAATGTTGCTATGTAAATTTATTATTTTGCTTCCTTGTTTAAAAAAACAGTTGAACAAAGAGGATTGCTTTATTCAAAACAATTCAAAAATGAAAGCCATTAGGTTTCCCAGGTGATTAGAACTTGATACTTACTGCTATAAAAAGTTTGAGGTAAATAATTATTTATTTTAAAGATATTCAAAATCAACTCGTAATTGGATTTTAAAATACCCTTTTCAAAATTATATTCTATTAGTGAGTACAGATTGGATTATTCTGATGTTGTTTCAATAAAGGTATCATATAATTTAAAAATAGTTATTTCAAAACATACATTGTAGGTTATATTCCAGATTAATATGCTTTAACTATAGAAAATTAATTACTATGGCCACAAAGATAATGCCAAACCTCAGTTTAGTTTGTTTTACTTCTTCCCTCTTGTGCGTAAGTGGGTTACCTATTGATAGGTATTTGCATGGACAATACGCACAGCATTGGCTCCTCTCCTCCAGCTCTCAGATGTTTATTCTTTCATTATCTGGCAGCTGTGATTACCCGAAATTGTGCCCTATTGTTCTTCAAGCCCAAGGACTACATATTTGCTTTTGAAATTTTTTTTTTTTTTTTTTTTAAGAGACAGAGTCTTACTTTGTCACCCTTGGTAGAGTGCTGTGGCATCAGAGCTCACAGCAACCTCCAGCTCTTGGGCTTAGGCAATTCTCTTGCCTCAGCCTCCCAGTAGCTGGGACTACAGGTACCTGCCACAATACCCAGCTATTTTTTGTTGCAGTTTGACTGGGACTGGGTTGGAACCCACCAACCTCAGTACATGGGGCTGGCGCCCTACTCACTGAGCCATAGGCGCCTCCCTGCTTTTGAAATTTTCACCTTTTTTTTTTAGACTATATTGTTTATGGGGTAGTACTGTTTCTATCCACTGAATTATTTTTACTGGTCTTCACTAGCGCAATCCAATTTATTCAGTGCTTCTGTAAGCGTGGAAACCTAAATGGAGATAATCCACTAATGGTAGAAAAAAATAATGCTTACTTTCTGGATCTTAAGCGTCTTGCTCCTCATAGAAATATGTCATTTCTAATGTATATCTCATGTTTGATAGACTTTGTTCTTAGAATTTTCCTATAGCCTATTAATTTACTTTTCATGTCTTCATATCTCACACACAGCTCTTTGTCAATGGTTATATGCATTTATATGGCAGGTAGTAAGAATTCAAGGTTATGACAGTGAAAAAGAATGAAATGCCATGAAGTCATTGAAGGTTCAAATATAGGACCTGGTTCTCATTAACAACATGTTGCAGCCAGTTAAGCATGTTTACTGTGGAAATCCCATTCTTATTTCAGGTTCTCCATTTGTAACATGATACTTATAATGGGGATAATCATAATGGCAAATAACGTTTATTGAGTGCTTATAATCTACCAGGTTTGGGGCAAGGGCTTTATATTT
Source organism: Otolemur garnettii (assembly GCF_000181295.1). Taxonomy (NCBI): domain Eukaryota; kingdom Metazoa; phylum Chordata; class Mammalia; order Primates; family Galagidae; genus Otolemur; species Otolemur garnettii. The sequence continues at coordinate 23,686,038 of NW_003852401.1, forward strand.
ATTTCACTTAATCTTCATAACTATTGTCATTCTGCAAGAAGTAGCATACCACATGGCACTCTGGAAGTGGCAGAGAGAGATTTGAACCCAGAAAGTTTGCCTTCAAAGTCTATGATCTTAGTTATTTACTAATGATAGTCAACATGCATTTGCTATGACTTTCTAATCTTTCTCCAACACGTCATATGCCCGTGTGGCTCATATTATAGCCCTCCTGAGGGCAACATCTTTGTCTTTTCTATCTTTATCTCCCATTTAGGGCAGATAACAATGCCAGATAGTGGGTATTCAATAAATATGTGTTGAATTCCTATGTACTGTTATTGTACTCTATGAAGTCTGTTCTGATCTTTCACTGCACGTTTAATTTTCCCTTAACATTTATTTCTATCACTATGTACTATTCTTTCTTTATGTTGTTGTTTCTCTCTGCGACTACCTCATGTATAGCTGTACTTAGCCCAGTACCTAGTATACAGGACACAGTCAATACGTGTTGAAGGAATACCTGCGGAGATATAATGCTACAGCATAAGGTGATGCAAGATCACGTCCTTAATAAAATTTAGATTTTGCCTGGTATTTTGTATGAGAAAATCATACATTTATATACTCGGAACTTATACCTTATCTACTAACATAAATATTTTATCTACTGGTGATCTTTCTTCAGAAAGACTTTGTTAGAAGTAATTAACACCCAAACAGTTTCAGTTTGTAGACGTATACTTCATTGATTTATAGAGGCCATATTTTTAAATATTAGCTAATTAATGCATTTGGTATGATGCATTTTTTACATGCCTATTCATTTATCAACTGATTCAAAAGTATTTTTGAGTCCTAACATATACCAGGTCCAACCTAGGTTCTAAAGATGCAAACATTAAAAAAGCAAGTTCATAAATTAATGGCTATGCTTCCTAATTCACTCTATTTTCTGTAGACCATTTCTCAATTTTGGTTTTCATTTTCAATTCAATACCTTTATCTAGGTTATTATCCATTTTATAAAAATTAAATGACAAAACTGTTATTCCATTCCCCCAAGTCATTGATAAAAATCGTTGTCAAATCATAGTGCTGTATCTTCACGCACTGTTCTCAGTGAATTTTTTTTAATTTTTTATTTCTTATAGCATAACTATGTACATTAATGCAATCATAGGGTACAATGTGCTGTTTTCATATACATTTTGAAATACTCTCATCAAACTGGTTAACATAACCTTCATGTCATTCTTTTAGTCATTAAGTTAAGACATTCATACTCTGCTTTTAGAAAGATTCACTTGTACCCTTGTAAGATAAACCATATAGGTGACCCCACCAATCACCCTCCCCCTCCCATCCACTCCCCTTGCCTCCCCTCTCCCACCCCCTTCCCATATTCTAAGGCTATAACTAGGTTATGACATTCTTATAAAAGCTATGAATTAGTTTCAAAATAGGGCTGTGTACATTGGATACTTTTTCTTCCATTCTTGAGATACTTTACTGAGAAGAACATTTTCTAATTCCATCCATATAAACATGAAGGAGGTAAAGTCTCTATCTTTCTTTATGGCTGCATAGTATTCTATGGTGTACATATACCACAATTTATTGATCCATTCATGGGTTGATGGGCATTTAAGCTTCTTCCATGGCCTAGCAATTATGAATTGGGCTGCAATAAACATTCTGATACAAATATCTTTGTTGTATTATAATTCGATTTTTGGTCTTCTGGATACATACCTAATAAAGGAATTGCAGGATCAAATGGCAGGTTTATTTTTAGTTCTCTCAGTGTCCTCCAGATGTCTTTCCAAAAGGAACAAATTAATTTGCATTCCCACCAGCAGTGTAGAAGTGTTACCTTTTCTCCACATCCATGCCAACATCTCTGGTTTGGGGATTTTGTGATATGGGCTAATCTTACTGGGGTTAGGTGGTACCTCAAAGTAGTTTTAATTTGCGTTTCTCTGATGATTAAGGATGGAGAGCATTTTTTCATATGTCTGTAGGCCATGCACCTATCTTCTTTAG
>NW_003852401.1:23688157-23689703 GCF_000181295.1 Otolemur garnettii
AGCGAGTCTCCTGCCTCCGCCTCCCAAGTAGCTGGGACTACAGGCGCCCGCCACAACGCCCGGCTATTTTTTGGTTGCAGCTGTCATTGTTGTTTCTATTCAAGTCCCTTGCCCACTCTGAGATGGGATCACTTGTTTTTTTCTTGCTAATACGTTTGAGTTCTCTGTAGATTCTGGTTATTAAACCTTTGTCAGAGACAAAACCAGCAAATATCTTCTCCCATTCTGAGGGCTGTCTACCTGCTTTATTTACTGTGTTCTTGGCTGTGCAGAAACTTTTTAGTTTGATCAGGTCCAAAAGTGTATTTTTGACATTGCTTCCATTGTCCAAGGGGTCCTCCTCATAACATTTTTGCCCAAGTCAATTTCTTCAAGTGTTTTCCCTACGCTTTCTTCTAGTATTTTCATAGTTTCATGTCTTAAGTTTAAATCTTTAATCCAGTGAGAGTCTATCTTTGTTAATGGTGAAAGGTGTGGGTCTAGTTTCAGTCTTCTACAGGTCGCCATCCAGTTAGCCCAGCACCATTTGTTAAATAGGGAATCTTTTCCACACTCAATGTTTTTAATTGGCTTGTCAAGGATCAGATTACGGTAGGTGGCTGGATTCATCTTTGGCTCTCTATTCTGTTCCATACATCTACCTCTCTGTTTTTGTGCCAGTAGCATGCTGTTTTGATCATTATCGATTTATAGTATAGTCTAAGGTCTGGTAACATAATTCCTCCTACTTTGTTTTTGTTCCTGAGCAATGTCTTTGCTATTCGAGGTTTTTTCTGATTCCATATAAACTGAAGTATTATTTTTTCTAGATCTTTAAAGTATGACAGTGGAGCTTTAATTGGGATTACATTAAACTTATATATTGCTTTGGGTAGTATTGACATTTTAACAATATTGATTCTTCCCAGTCATGAGCATGGTATGTTTTCCATTTGTTAACATTTTCAGCTATTTCTTTTCTTAGCGTTTCATAGTTCTCTTTATAGAGATCTTTCGTGTCCTTTGTTAGGTAAACTCCCAAATATTTCATCTTCTTTGGCACTACTGTGAATGGAATAGAGTCCTTGACTATTTTTTTGGCTTGGGTGCTGTTGGTGTATATAAAGGCTACAGATTTATGAGTGTTGATTTTGTAATCTGAGACGCTGCTGTATTCCTTGATTGCTTCTAAGAGTTTAGTAGTAGAATCCCTAATATCTTCCAGATATGCAATCATATCATCTGCAAAGAGTAAAAGCTTAATCTCTTCTGATCCTATATGGATACCCTTGATTGCTTTTTCTTCCCAGATTGCCATGGCTAAAACTTCCATTATAATGTTAAAGAGCAATGGAGACAATGGGCAATCTTGCCTCGTTCCTGATCTGAGTGGAAATGATTTCAACTTAACTCCATTCAATTCAATATTGGCTGTGGGTTTGCTGTAGATGGCCTCTGTCAGTTGAAGAAATGTCCCTTCTATACCAATTTCCTTAAGTGTTCTGATCATGAAGGGATGTTGGACATTATCAAACGCTTTTTCTGCATCAATTGAAAGAATCATATG
>NW_003852401.1:23690256-23806992 GCF_000181295.1 Otolemur garnettii
TCTTTTTTTCTTATAAACCTTCGCCAAAGGTTTATCGATTTTGTTGATTTTTTTAAAAAACCAACTTTTTGATTTATTGATCTGTTCTATAATCCTTTTGTTTTCAATCTCATTCAATTCTGCTCTAATTTTGGTTATTTCTTTTCTTCTGCTGGATTTGGGATTGGAATGTTCTTTTCCAGTTGCTTGACATGTCCCATTAAGTTGTTAACATCCTCTTGTTTCATTCTCTTGAGGAAGGCTTGCAGTGCTATAAATTTCCCTCTTAGGATTGCCTTTGTGGTATCCCAGAGGTTCTGATAACTCGTATCTTCATTATCATTTTGTTCTAAAAATTTGGTAATTTCCTTCTAGATTTCATCTCTGACTCATCTATCATTCAGCATAAGGTTATTTAGCTTCCATGTTTTTGTATGAGTCTACAGATTCCTGTTGTTACTGAGTTCAACTTTTTTTCCATGATGGTCTGAGAAGATGCATGGAATAATTTCTATTCCTTTAAATTTGCTGAGGTTAGATTTGTGGCCTAAGACATGATCAATTTTGGAGTATGTTCCATGGACTGATGAGAAAAATGTGTATTCAGTTCTGTAGATGTCTGATAAGTCTAGAAGTTGAATAGCTAAATTTAAATCTATGATTTCTTTGCTAAGCTTCTTATTGGAGGATCTATCCAACACTGCCAATGGAGTGTCAAAATCTCCGACTACAATGGAGCTAGGAGAGATCAAGTTGCTCATGCCAGTTAGAGTCTCTTTTATAAATTGAGGTGCATTCTGGTTGGGTGCATAGATATTGATAATTGAGATCTCATTGTATTGACTATTGCCCTTAACAAATATAAAGTGGCTATCTTTATCTTTGGTTACTTTTGTTGGTTTAAAACCTATTGTATCTATGAATAAAATTGCAACACCAGCTTTTTTCTGCTTTCCATTAGCCTGGAATATAGATGATCATCCCTTCACCCTGAGTTTGTATTTGTCTTTTAAGGTAAGATGAGATTCTTGTATACAAAAGATGTCTGGTCTAAGTTTCTGTATCCAATAAGCCAATCTGTGCCTCTTTAGGGACAATTTAAGCCATTCACATTGACTGAAATTATTGATAAGCCTGATAAAATGTTAGGTATCAAATTGTTCGAAATCCAGTGGATGTATTTAATCCTTTCACCAGTATAGAAGTTGGAGTTTGATCAATAGTTTCTGAGCTAGTTTACGTTTGTGGTGGAGGATTGCACTGGTCATTATGGAGGATAGGTTTGAGAATTTCCTGGAGAGCTGGTTTAGTTATGGCAAATTTCTTCAACGTATGGATGTCATTAAAGTATTTATTTTCTCCATCATAAATGAAACTCAGTTTAGCTGGATACAGGATCCTGGGCTGAAAGTTATTTTGTTTTAAGAGATTAAATGTTGATGACCACCCTCTTCTTGCCTGGAAGTTTTTGGCAGAGAGGTCTGCAGTTATTCTAATATTCTTCCCCTTATAGGTTATGGTTTTCTTACGTCTCGCTGCTTTCAAGGTGTGTCTGGGGGATGTCTCATTCGGGTTGAGTTGTGCTGGGGTTCTGAAGCTGTCTACAATCTGGATTTTAGGATCTCTTGACATATCTGGAAAGTTCTCTTCCATAATTTCATACAGAAGAGCTTCTGGGTTTTGCAAAGCAACTTCATCGCCTTCAGGCATTCCTATTAGGCAAATATTAGTTTTCTTTGAATTATTCTAGACCTCTCTGAGAGAATGATCCATTTTTGCTTTCCATTTCTAGTACTTTTTGGATGTTTGGACATATTCAGAAGATTTGTCTTCTACATCTGAGATCCTTTCTTCTGCCTCCTGCACTCTGTTACCAAGAGATACTACCGTATTTTTCAGATCTTTGAGGGCTGCAATCTCTTGTCTTAATGTTTCAAAATCTTTGTGGTTTTGTCTTTGAATTCATTGAATTCTTGAGTGAATTTTTAGAATGCTCCTTGAATTTCTACTTTTATCTTTGCCTCTATTCTATTTATCTTATTTGCAATCCAAATTCTGAATTCAATTTCTGACATCTCAGCCATTTGTTTATAAATGGGGTCTTCAGTTTTGTCTGCCATATCCTTTCTTGGGGGGGTTGACCTACTTTGGTTGTTTGTATTACCAGAGCTTTTCTGCTGATTCCGCATCATGATTTTTTTACCCCATTTGACTTTTCCCCTTGAAGTTTGTCAAGGACCCATATGGTGCTACAGCCTGAGAGACTGGGGACCTTCTTGGTGTGGTGGGGCTAAGTGGCTCTGTCTTATTTTTTGATGGTCTCTGTCCTACCCTAGTGATTCAGTTACTCTTGGTTGAAGTCTGTGCTGTGGAAAAATACCAGCAATTAGGTCGCCCCCCCCAAACAACAATTGGGCAAGGAAAATCAAAACTTCCCTCAACCATACATCCAGGGTGCCCCTTGGAATAGTCCCTGTGTGGTCTGCCAGGTTTAAGGGGTCCAAATCAGTTGTCCCAGTCAGCACCAGTTTCAGGTGGAAGAGTTCAAATTTCTCTGGCAGCTAGATAAGAGGGGTCTGCTTGCTGCTCAGATATAACATGCTCCAGTGCTCCGTGAGGGCAAAGGGACCCACCCAGCAAATGGGTTAGTCTGGGAAGGTTAATATCTCCCTCCCCACCTTGCACCCAGTCACTCGTAATCCCCCAGGTCTGTGACCCTATTCCCTCCAGTAGGCAACTGCTCCTTTCTGGCAAAATCAGCCAGAAATCTGAGTTCGGCAAGGGGACCTTGGGTGTTTGAATTAGGCTTCTGCCCAGCTAGATTCATTCCTCTGTAAGTCAGAGGCTGCATTCAGCTCTGGGCAGCAGACAAATAGCAGTTTACACTCAGATGTCAATACCAGCCTCTGCCTGCCCACTCCCTTTGTCTCGGCTATATACCCAGAGGGCTGGTGCTAATGGGCTCTTTACATATGAAAGTTATCCGCATTCTGCCTATGGCTGCTGACTGGAACCTCTGGTTGCCCAGAGAGAAGGGGCTGGAATGGTGTCAGTTCGCAGCTCAGGATGTCACTGTTGGTGTATTGGCTTCCTCCGGGCAAACTTCTCCTCACTTCTGTGCCACAGTCAGCACAGAGCAGCACCAGCCCTTTCCCCCTCGACTTCTTTCACGGTGATGCCCAAGAATCTGGACTCTGTAGGTAACAAAACTCCAGACCTTGGAGTGGGCGGGTGGGGACTCCTCAGGGTTTAATGTTGCAGGTGAGGAATATATACAGTTTTATACAGTTTTACAGTTTTATGCCTGGCAGGAGGGTGCCATGGCACGCCAGCAGTGGTAGGTGGTCCAATTTTTAGGGGGTCTCTCCCAAGGGATAGAGTGGGAGAAAGTTTGAACTCTGCTTGCTTGTTTGCATGGAGTAAACTGGGAGCCCATGTTGTGGGGGAGGGGACTCCCATCTGCTTGGTGGTGGATTTTGTACCTTTTGGTTGTATTTCTGGCGTCACAGCTTGCCTTAGGAAGGTTGAAGAGTGCTCTTCAATCTTCTCTCTCAGCTCTGCTCCAAACCATCAGCTCCTTTGCCAAACTTCTGTCCTTTAAGCCTCCTTCTGGATGGGAGCTTCTGTAAAAAGCTGGCTGCAGTCCACCATCTTGGCTCCGCCCCGCCCCCTCGTTCTCGGTGAACTGTGGTGAAGACAGTTGCAGTGTCCAGCTGGTGGTCATCAGTGCAACTCACTGATCATAACATAACATACTGTAACCTTTTATTTTATCCTCAGCCATTATGTGACTCAGCCCTCCTGAGTCTTTAGATGACAGCTAATTGTCTACCAACAGAGTGAGCGTTAATAGGAAACAGTGCTCTAGCTGGCTGGGTGTTATGTGCATATCCACATTAAATAGATAATTTCTGTTTGTAGGCTGTTGATAGAATTTTAAAGAAAGAAGAATAAAAGACCTTGGTCAGTGAGCACTATGCCATCTGTAACAGTGTGTGTTTGGCATACACATTTAAACCATCTATTCCAAATAGGTCAGCCTAGATTTCTGCTGGAAAGGGCTGTGTTTCTTTTTTAGGGAAATGCTGGTAGGTTATGAATAGAGAATGAACACAAAATGACAATGTGGAAGGCTCTTTGGAAAAAAAGGAGTTTTGGTAATGCTCAAGAAGTAAAGCAAATTTAGCTGTAAAACTAGCAACTAGACTTTCTATTAAAAATTTCACCATGGCTAACCCATATAGAAATATGTATTAAAAAATTTTATTCACCAAAAAACTCTGTGAAAACATTCAAAAGTAAGATTGAAAAGTCAGGAGTTTGTGTTTCTTTAAATGCAGACCATGAAGTAAAGATTAGGTGAATGTAGTTTATTTGGAAAGTGATCTTATGTAAATACAAAAAACAAACAAACAAAAATACAAACTCCCCTGATCCCCACAACACCAATGGGGGAGTAGGGAAATGAGACAGAAAAGGAAAGAGACTCCACAAAGTTCATGGAGTAACTGTGGCTCAGCTGTGAGGATCCTTTGAGAACCTGTATTAGATGTGCTTCAGGATTGTCTCACTGAGACTGGAGAAGACTCGATTATTTACCCATCATCTCCTGCCCTGCCTTTGTGGAGAGTTGCACCTGAAGACATTAACTCCCTGGAACATGTAGCTTCCCCTAAATATGAGCTGAGCACTTTTCTGAGTGAGAAGCTTCCATGTAAAGAGACACGGTGGCAAAAAGTCATTGGCAAGAAGCACCCACCAAGCCACAGGTGATTTTTGGACATATTAATAGGGCACTGATAGCATGTGATCCAAATGCTATTTACAATACAGATATCCAGTAAAGTTCTTTTATCTGAAATATGTAAAGAACTCTACTGAAAATCAACAGGAAAAAGACAGGCACTTCAATTTAAAAAAGGATGAAATTTCAACAGGTTACTTTGAAAAAAAATTATGCACATGGCTAATAAATAAGAGAAAAAGGCCCCTTTTCTGTAGTCTCACTAGTAATTAGAGAAATGGAAAGTAAAGCCATGATAACACATTATTATCCACATGCTACAATGGATAAAATTTTAAGGGCTGACATAGAAGGGTGAGAATTTGAAGCAACTGGACCTCTCAAACATTCCCAGTGTAAACTGATACAACCACTTTGAAAAAGTGACAGTTTAAATATACATATACCCATAGGTATGTGTGTAATTCATAAAAACTCAGAGAGCTGTACACTTATGATTGGTTTGTGTTTTTTTTCTATTTTATATCTTGAATTTATTTAAATTACAAGATAAAGAGACATATTTTTGAAGCTTTATCAACAATAAAATAGTGAATTTTTAAAATATTTTAGTTAGAGAAAAATATTTTACTATTTCTTAGTTAACTTTACTCCATGATTTACTACAGAAAAACCAAGGGAAAAAAAAGCAAATGTACAATGAAATTCTGATTAAATTTATTTAATATAATGATAATTAATAATCTTTTAAATGATTTGAACTTTTTCAAATAATTGCTTTCTTTAAAATCTATTATCACAGGCAGGCATTTAATTTGATCCAGTTAATAAAATGAAAATGACCTTCTGATTTAATTGTTCTTTCTTTTTCTCTGTCTCTCTCTTTTTGTTACTCTCTGTTTCAAGTATGTGCATTTCTGATCTTTAAAAATTGAGTAGATAAGGTTTTATTTTACTGACAGATTTTTGTTTTATTGTTTGGGATTTATTGAGGGTACAAAGAATTAGGTTACTTTGATTGCATTTCTTAGATAAAGTCCCTCTTTTTTTGTAGAGACAGAATCTCACTTTATCACCCTTGGTAGAGTGCCCTACCATTACACAGCTCACTGCAGTCTCCAACTCCTGGGCTTAGGTGATTCTCTTGCCTCAGCCTCCTGAGTAGCTGGGACTACAGGTGCCCACCACAACATTTTTGTTGAGGGTTGGCTGGAGCCGGATTTGAACCCGCCACCCTCGGCATATGGGGCCAGCGCTCTCCTCACTGAGCCACAGGCTCCACCCAATAAAGTCCCTTTTATATTTGTGTCCCATCCCCCAAGTGATGTGTCATACACTATGACCCTCCCATTCCCCTCTCTCCCCCTCCCTTCCTGCCCCACTACTTCCCTGCCCCACCCTTTGTATTAGCTCATCCATTGCCTTCATATTAGAATTGAGTACATTGAATTCTTGCTTCTCTATTCTTGTGATGCTTTACTAAGAATAATGTGTTGTATCTCCAGCCAGGTTAATACAAATGATGTAAACTCTCCATCTTTTTCAATGGCTGAATAGTATTCCATGGTATACATATACCATAGCTTGTTAATCCATTCCTGGGTTGGTGGGCATTTAGGCTGTTTCCACATTATGGCAATTGTAAATTAAGCTGTGATAAACAGTCTAGTGCAAGTGTCCTTAGGATAAAAGGATTTTTTCCCCTGGGTAGATGCCCAGTAATGGGATTGCAGGATCAAATGAGAGGTCTAATTTGAATTCTTCGATACTGACAGACTTTTAATAGACATATTGAGAGAGAAATTCTGTGAAAATATATATAGACTGCAATTCTAAAGAGATCATAATCTTTATTGGATGGAGCAATGATCTTGATGATTCCCAGGTCATAGGTAGCATTTATAGTCTCTAGTGGTTCCCTTTAAAACACTGAGCAGGGGCCTGAGACATGAGGGGTGAATATATATGCCTCAGGGTAAATCTGAGGTGAGCATTTTACTCTGAAGACTTCAATAATACAAATATTCTGTGAAGAAGAGTTTATTTTATATAGTTAACTATAAAATTTTCCCATAGGAACATGTCCTAACCTTTTTGAGCATAAATTTTTTAGTAGTTTTCCGGGGACTAACATTATTAATATATGCAGAACACATATAATTTGTTTAATCTATAGAGATGCAAATTCAGTTTACTTAGGAGCAAACATTTAGCCAATATGGGCTCTTCATTTATAAGGGTATTGCCATTGAAATGAAATGTGGATTGCTAATCATTTGATCCTCATGAATCTCAGTGTAGTTTTGTATTGCTTTCTAACACATTATCTGCATTGTGATGCCTCCAAACTATTAGTCATTAATCCCTTTCATTACTTCTTTTTTTGAATTTCTTCTTTTGTTTACGTTCATTCTTAATGGCATATCATTCATTCAGTTGCTCATTCATTTATTCAAATTTTGATTGATAGCTTAGTCTACTGAAGACACAATTATAGTTAGGTCATAGTCTTGGGTCTCCAAGAGCTCCAGGTCTAGTAAGAGAGGACAGGCAGGAGACAAATACATATCCGAAAGGACATGAGCTAAGTGCTATAAAGGAAAAAAGTTCAACTGCCCAAGCCAGGGAGATTTAGTGAGCTGGAGATATTTGGAAGAATTTATTTGTTTATTTGCATAGGGTAGACACTTAGGTTGGGTCTGACAAAAGAGTAATCTTCCTGCTACAAAAAGTGGGCAAGACTGGGGGCATAATATGGAGTACTGTATTAATTTTTTAATGTAGATGAAGTTATAGGTAACTCCAAGTAGTTTGTTATGAACAGTTTAAAGTTAATGGGAAAGGAAATAAAGATGAATAACAATAGATAACATGTTTTAAGATCTCAGAAACTATTCTTAATGTCTTATGTACAACAATTCTTTTCTTCTTCCCAGTAGCCTATATAGTAATTACTGTTACTGCCTTTTCACAGATCAGGAAACTGGACCACCTCAGAGGTGTTAAATAATATGTCCAGTTATCAGTATATGGTAATTGTTGAAGCCAGGATTTGAACTCCTAACTCCTATGCCACATTGTCTCCTACATAAGTAATAAGAGTTTAGAGACCCCAAGCTAGTGAATCTGGAATCAGTACCATCTATGATGGAGACACTTCAGAGAGTTCTAAGGAGGGCAGTGACTTGATAAAGTATGTGTGAAAAATTCACATGTTGTTCATAGTAAGAGCGAATACACACTAAGGAGACAATTTCAAAGGCAGTAAGGTCAACTATTTATTTGACTGTTCCCTATCTTATTCCAAAACTCATTTAAGAAGACTTACAAAGGTTTAAATAAGGCACATAATAAGAAAACATAATAGCAAGTAGAAGAGAGAAAGATATAAAAATGGCACTAGTATGAAGGCAAGGGGAGCAAGCCACTAAAGGTGTAACACAAGTTGAGCTCTAAGTTCATGTTTACCACCAACATGATGATGGAAAAATAATCAATTCATGATTTCCATAAAACATATAGGGGACGTGGCGGGTGGAAGAGGAGATGTATAAGAGGAAGGGTGGCTATTTAATACACATTTTCTGATTATTTAGCTTAAAATAGAAGTAGATATCAGAATGTGAAGGCTGGAAGCCAATATTTCATCAATGTTACTATACTTAGTCCAGGTTTTGACAGCTATTGGCAGCAGAGTTCAAAATTCTGTTTCTGGATAAGGTCCTCTTGTGTAGGCATTAATGAAGCCAGTTGAGTAAAGGGTCATGTGGTTTAACTATCACCTGAGCTGGGCATACAACTGACATTCTTATAAAATGGTGGTGAGAGAGAAGGTTGCATGGTTGCATGCCTGAATAGAACTAAACTCCATGCCTTACCACCATCCATGAATTCATATTCATGCATACCTATTCTGCTCAGAAGTGAACTGCATGCAGGACTGAGGTTGAAGCTAGAAACCTAAGGTAGGATTAATATTATCGTAAGAAAAAAAATTTCCATTTCTGTTAACATAGAGTCACTGTGTGCACACCAAAACCAAGAGTTCTACTTCATATAGCATGACCTAGTAGATCTAAGTCAGGAAAAATGATTAAAGCAGGTGCAACCAGATATCTCCAACAGCCATGACTCATTTAAGCATCTAGAATGCTAGATTGAGCAGTGTAAATTCCTGTGTATTTGTGAAATGTAAACCAAAACAACTGGGTTAGGTAATGTCCTGAAAGGGATTATTTGTTATAAACCAGTGAATAGTTTTTCTCAAACTCTTTGTGGTGATATTATTTAGACAGTGGGGACCAGTTTCTTGTTAAATCCCACCTTGATCATAATTAGTAAAAGGAAGAATGTTTCACTACTTCCAAAGTGAATAATTTAAATGTTTAAAAAGAAACAAGTCAAATGAAACATTTTTATTTATGGGAAAATATTAATGTAATTTGTTCCTGACAACTCTGATTCTCTTGGTAGCTGAATGATAGGTCTGCTACTTACTTATTGAAGGTACGTAGCTTTTAATCCATAACAAATCCCTGCTTCCAGACTGAAAGGACAGGACAGTAAAATGGCAAGAGTCATCAATATTCTTGCATTCATCCTTTTAGAATTTGCAAGTGAAAAAAAGTATCGTGTGGCTTAAATGACCCTTGTAATGGCTTGGAATGACCCTGTGCTTACTTCCTTGCTCCCCTTCTACCTTTTCCTTTCTCCTCCTAGATATATGTATGTACACATGTGCCTAAGAAAACTAAAAATGTATGTTCAAACAACACCTGTACAAGAATTTTCATAGCAGCATTATTCATGACAGCTAAAAAAATAGAAACAGTGGGTTCTGTTCTAGCTATGAGGGTTTCTGTTCTTTCAATTAAGACTAATAGGTGAACACGGTGTTTGAGATTCCTGCCAGCTTTTTCTTCTGTCCTTCCTGCCCTTAGACTTTGTGCTCCAGATACATCAAACTAGTGTTGTTTCCCACTCATACCCTGCTTTTCCACAACTCTGGCACTTTGTGCCTTGCTGTGACTGCCTGCATCATATCATTCTTCTCTGCCTAGTCCTATTTTAAGCCCCCCTTTAGAATCATCTCCTGGAAGTCTCTTGGTACATCTATTCTCTCAAAGTCTGGTAAGGTGCTCTTCCTCTGTGCATACTGTCACCATGACACCCACCATTCATATTGCAATGCTTATCTTCTAAGTTGAGACTATGAACGCCTTGAGGGCAGACCTCTTCCTGTTCTTTGTTACCCTCTTAATTACTGGAGCTGGTTCATCATGGAACCCTGTCAATGCTTGCTTTGCAGAATTGAACTTATGCCTGTGAGTATTTGTTCCTACTAATATTTGTGTAACATTATATAAGGTCTCAAAAATAAATTTTTTATTATAAATTGGGGCTCTACTGGTAGATCCACTTTGAAGAATAATTGTATTTTAAGTTACCTCTTCAGGATCATTTGAGGGTTCATTGCAATAAGAAATATTTTCCACAGATCTATGGATATGGTGATATTAGGGCATATTTTAATGTACTTAAGCAATAGTGCCTTATATATAAAGGAGAACTAAGTTTAGAAATTTTGTGTGATTTCATAATTAGATTATAAACAGATCCAAAATTACCATTAATTATTTTCTGTTTATTCTCAAATCCTACCTTAAACCTAGATAGATAGCATATTTGTGAATATAAACGTGTGCATGTATGTATATATATATATATATAAAACGTATACATTTATTTTAGGGCATAGCATTTCAAATGTTGAGGATTTATAGTCTGAGGAGCCTGGTCCTCACATGATATCACAATGATAGAAACTTCAAGTTAGAAAATATGGTAGAGGGAGGAAGGTGGCAGACCAGAAGTTGCCTGTAGGCACTGCTCTTATGGAACAGATTGAAAGTGGTGAATAGATAGGCACATTTAGATACCTCGTCTAAGAGAGAGCATTGGGAATCAAGAGAGAAGCAATTAGGGGCACCCAAAATGAAGGAGAGGGAAATGGGCAACCTACTGGGCAGGATCAGAGGTACTTGTGTAAGGCGCCTATACATGGAGAAAGGTCAGAGGGGTAGAGCAGGAGGGTCCCACACTTCCCAACAGACATTGTGATTGGAGTTGCAGGAGGGACCCTCTACCACAGTAGACATCTGGACCAACACAGGGTACTGAGTAGATGCTTAAGAATGATACCAGCTGTAGCACCAGGATTTAGAACCCAGCAGGACCCCAGTGTGACTTCTCTCTGGATCAATGTCACTGTACAGTCTCCACTTTGCTGAAATTATTTATCAATTCCAGAAGTTTCTGGGTGAACCAGCTGCCATATTATCTCAGAAAGAAGGGAAAGTTTTAGGTAAAAAGAAAAAACAATCATAGATCAGGTGTAATTCTGAGGGGAAAATTCCAGAACCTGCAAAAGATTTCATGCGAGGGAGTTTCAGAACAGAACAAGAAGGAATGATATCAACAGAGGTTAACCCCAAGAGGCTGGAGGCCATCACAAAGGGGAGGTGGGATGGTTTGTTTCTCCCTCCCTCACATCTCTGGTAGTCAGCAGACTCCCAATCTGCTGGAGAGCCTTTATACCCTCACAAACTCAAAAGCTACTTCCACCATGGAACTAGGAATTTCTTTTCTGTTCAGTGTGCCTTTGTCTTCCCCACAGAGATGGTCATTATATAATGATAAGGGATCAATTCAACAAGAAAATACAATAATCCTACAAATATATTCACCTCCTTAACACAGGGGCTCCTAGATTCATAAAACAAATTCTACTAGATCTAACCAAAGAAATTAACAGTGACATCATAATACTTGGGACTTCAACATTTCATTGAGAAAACTAAACAGATCATTGAGGAGGAAAATCAAAAAAGAAACTCTGGATGGAAACAGGACTCTATAACAAATGGACCTAAAAGACTTTTACAGAACACTGGTGGGAATGCAAATTAATACGTTCCTTTTGGAAAGACGTCTGGAGAACACTTAGAGAACTAAAAATAGACCTGTCATTCGATCCTATAATTCTATTATTAGGTATATACCCAGAAGATAAAAAAATCACAATACAATAAAGATATTTATATCAGAATGTTTATTGCAGCCCAATTCATAATTGCCAGATCATGGAAGAAGTCCAAGTGCCCATCAATCCACGAATGGATCAATAAACTGTGGTATATGTACACCATGGAATACTATGCAGCCCTAAAGAAAAAAGAAGACTTTACCTCCTTCATGTTTACATGGATGGAACTGGAAAATGTTCTTCTTAGCAAAGTATCACAGGAATGGAAGAAAAAGTATCCAATGTACACAGCCCTTTTATGAAACTAATTTATAGCTCTCAAATGAAAGATACAACTTAATTCTAGCCCAAGAATATGGGGAGGGGGTGGGGAAGGGGAAGGGAGAAGGGCGGCAGGGTGGTGGGAGGGTGACTGGAAAGATCACCTATATATCTGTCTAACAAGGGTACAAGCGAACTTTTCTAGAACTAGAATATAAATGTTTTGATGCAATGACTAAGCAAATGACATGAAGTCTATGTTAACCAGCTTGATGAAAGTATTTCAAATTGTGTATGAAAACACTACACTGTACCCCATGTTTGCATTAATGTATACAGCTATCATTTAATTTAAAAAAAAAAAGACTTTTACAGAACATTCTATCCCCAAACTATGGAATATATATCCTTATCATCAGCACATGGGAAATTCTCTAAGAAAGATCATATGTTAAGCCCTAAAACAAGTCTCAGCAAATTTAGAAAAATTGAAATCATACCATGTATCTTCTCAGACCACAGTAGAATAAAACTCACAGTAGAAATCAATCAAAAAGAACTCTTAAAACTATGCAAATACCTGGAAATTAACCCTCTGCTGAATAATCTTTAGGTCATTTACAAAATCAAGATAAATATCAAAAAAAATGTGATACACATGAAGGTGCAAAACAAAAACAAAAATAAACAACATTAAGGGGGAAACTTCATAGTCTTAAATGGCTATATCAAAAATATAAAAATCACAAATTAATACCAAATATTACACTTCAAGGGATAGAAAAAGAAGAACAAGCCAAACCTAAAGCTAGAAGAATAAAAGAAATGATAAAGATCACTGTAGAACTAATGACATATAAACAAATTAAAAAAAATACAAATTATCAGTGAAACAAAATTTGGTTCTTTGAAAAGATAAACAAAATCAATAGGGCACTAATTAGATTAACCAGAAATAAAAGAGAAAGGATTCAAATAAGCTCAATCAGAAATGAAAAAGGAGACATTGCAACTAATACCACAGAAATAAAAAATACCATTTAAGACTACTATGAGAACATTTACTTATGCACACAAAGTAGGAAATCTGGAGGAAAGGGATACATTTTTGGAAACATAGAACCTTCCAAGCTTGAAGAAAACATGGAAATCTTTAATAGACCAATAATAAATCATGAGATTAAAATTGTCATAACAAATCTCCCAACAACAACACAAACAAAATCCCAGGACCAAATGGACTCATAGCCAAATTCTATAAGATCTACAAAGAAGCACTGATACTTATCCTATTGAAAGTGTTTCATAATGCCATTCTACAAAGCCAGTATCACCCTGATACCAACAGAAAAGGACACAACAACAACAACAACAAAAAAGAAAACTATATATCAATATTCTTCATGAACGTGAATTCAAAAATCCAATTGACCATTATCAGAAAAAATCCAATTGACCATTATCAAGTGGCTTTCATCCCAGGGATGCAAGAATGGTTCAACATATGTAAGTCATAAATGTGATGACCACAGAATTAAATACAAAAACCATAAGAGCATTTCAATATATGCAGAAAAATCAACCCAGAACCCCTTCAAAACAAAACTTCCAATAAAAGTGGGCATAGAAGGAACATACCTCAAAATAATAAAAGCTGTGTATGACAGACCAACATCACACTGAAAGGGGAAAAGTTGAAATTATTCCCCCTAAGAACTGAAACAAACCAAGGATGCCCACCATCACTACTTCTATTCAACATAGTGCTGGAAATTCTAGCCAGAAAAATCATGCAAGAGAAAGAAATAAATGACATCCAAATCAGGAAAGAGGAGGTCAAACTATCCCTGTTTGCTGATGACGTGATCTTATATCTAAAAAACCCTAAAGACCCCACAAAAAGACTCTTAGAATTACTAAATAAATTCAGTGAAGTCATAGCCTATAAAAATAAAGTACAAAAAATGAGTAGCATTTCTGTACATTAATAATAGGTTGAGAGTCAAATCTAGGGCTTAATAGCATTTACATAGTTACAAAGAAGACAAAATACCTAGGGATATACTTAACCAAGGTAATGAAAGATCTCTCTAAAGAGAACTACAAAGTGCCAATGGAAGAAATAATTGATGACACAAACAAATGGCAAAACTTCCTGTGCTCATGAATGGAAGAATCAGCATCATTAAAACGTCCATACTGCCAAAAGATTCAATGCAATTCCTGTCAAAATACCAATGTCATTTTTCAGACATCTAGAAGAAACAATCCTAAACTTCATATGGAACCAAAAATAGCCAAAGTGATCTTAAGCAAAAAACAAAACCAAAAAAACCAAAAAAACAAGACAAATCTGGAGGCATCATATTATCTGACTTCAAATTATACTGTAAACCTGTAATAACCAAAACAGCATGGTATTGGTACAATGGTAGACACATAGATCAATACAACAGAATAGAGAACCCAGAAATACAGCCAAATAGCTACAACCATCTGATTTTTTATTTTTATTTTTACAGTTTTTGGCCAGGGCTGGGTTTGAACCCACCACTTCCAGCATATGGGGCTGGCACTCTACTCCTTTGAGCCATAGGCACTGCCCCAACCATCTGATTTTTGATAAAGCAGACAGAAACATACACCAGGGAAAGGGTACCCTATTCAATAAATGATCCTGGAAAAATTGTATAGCTACATGCAGAAGAATGAAACTGGATTCGTACCTCTATCATTTACAAAAATTAACTGAAGATGGATTAAACACTTAAGTGTAATACCTGAAGTCATAAAAATTATATAAGGAAAAAACTCTTTTGGATATTGGTATTAGCAAAAATTTATGACTAAGACCCCCAAAGCAATTATCCTCCCCCACCCCCCCAAGGAAAGAACTTTAAAAAACGAAGATGGACAGATCAGGGAAGCTCACAACTTAAAATGTGGAATATGTGTACTACTTATTAACTTACTAATGTCTTTGGAAATCTGTGTGAATTTTTATGAAAATGTGGGTGTGGTAACACAGGAACACACTCAGCTCTGATTCTCTGTCACTTTTTTTTTTTTTTTTTTTTGAGACATGGCCTCTCTTTGTCATACAGGCTGTGGTGCTACCCTGGGCTCAAACATTCCTCCCATCTCAGCTTCCAGAGTAGCTAGGACCACCATTTTTTCTAATTTTTTTTTAATAGAGATTGGGTCTCATGTTGCCTAGGTTGGCCTCAAACTCCTGGGCTCAAACAACCTTCCTGCCTTGGCCCCCCAAAGTGCTGGGATTATAGCCATAAATCACTATATTCAGTCTCTCTCATTCTTTACAATGCACTACCAAATTCACTGTCAAATACATTTTTAAGTGATTTCCAAGATTACAAAATCAGTATGGCCTTATGCATACATGTGATGCATTTTCTGTGGTTTTCCATTTGAAATAGTACTAAGTTATTATTACCACATCAAGGCACATGAAATATATGCTGTTACTCTCTATTTTTTGTAAAAACATTTATTTTCTTATGAGAAAACAATGCATATCACTTATTATGAATATTAGTAGTAATATTAATTACTGCAAAAAAAATGTAGATAAGAAGATATGTATGTAACCCACAATTCTACCTACCAGGAAGGAAAAAAAATTCACATTCTTAAAGATTCAGTGCCTATGCTTCCAGACACTTTTCTAAGTATATATATATTTTTCCTTGTAAAATTAGGCTTTAAAAAACATTTTATTCTTTTGAAATACATGAAGAATAACTATTCATATTAAAATTTTGGGCAATTTCATGGTGTTCCTTTATGTGGATGAACTATACTCTATTTAATTAATCTCCTATTGCTTGACATTTAAAACTTTCCAGTTTTTCAAAAGTTCAAGCAACATGTGATGAATAGAATTGCAATTAAATCTTTCTGTACAATCTTTATTGTATTCTAAGGATAAACTCACCAAACTGAAATTACTGGGTCAAAGGGCATGCTTATTTTAAAACCTTTTGATATATATTACCAAGGGTCCTTTCAAAACATTCTATCATTTACGGCCTTATTGTATGAGAATGCTATTTCTTTGTAGCTTAACTCACGCTCACTAAAAAATTGGAAAACATCTTTACAAATTCAATAGATAAAAATTGTTACTTAACTCTTTGTAGATCTTCAAAGATATTTTTTGTTATGCAGTAGAATTTCCAGAGTTGACCACCCCCACTACAT
This sequence comes from Otolemur garnettii, assembly GCF_000181295.1. NCBI lineage: Eukaryota > Metazoa > Chordata > Mammalia > Primates > Galagidae > Otolemur > Otolemur garnettii. The sequence goes on from NW_003852401.1 coordinate 23,706,507, forward strand.
CTACCACCTCCTTGAGTTGATCTAATTTTCACAGAACAATCTATCAGTGTAGTAGGCCTGGTTCCTTATGTTGATCACCTCCATAAGCTGACTAGTTGGTTACAGTCACTTGGGTGGTCAGCTTACAGAGGTTCCATTTTGTCTTGTATTTTCCAGTTTGCAATTTCTTGTAAGTTTGCACACTAAGAATACATGGTCTAATGTATTTGCTTTGTTCTTCATGGCTAGTGCCTGAGGTATCCTGACTGGAAAGTGGATACAAATATTTCTCAGCCCAAGTTTATATAGGAATTTATCTATTTTCTAATGTTTTATGGTGTTATTCTTTTTCTACAACTAAATCATTAATCTGCTGATAATTATTTTGGGGGCTAAGTAACGGGGACATACGTGATTATTTTAATTCCTCAGTTTTTTTATCCACTTGGGTTACACAACAATTGAACAAATCATCTCCACTTATTTGTGCCTTTTGAAGTTAAAAAGTAATTCAAATCATCTGAAAACTTGCACGATATTCTGTAAAAGCATGCTGATTGAAACGTTTATGCATCTGTGGCTGCAATAAATGTTTGAGTGCTGTGTCAGATCAAGCCCCTTAATGCCTTTTATAAAAGGATTCTAGATTCCTTTATGAAGTGAAGGTGTGGGGCAAAATTAGCATTTGACTGCCAGTGGGGGCTCTCGGAGATAGTCATCGGCTTACCCTTTTTTCAAACCTAAAATATCTTGAAAAGTTCCAAGGCAAGATCTGCTACTTTAGAAGAACACTTGAAAAACATTTCCTAGCTGCTCTCTGGTTGTGGAAGAATACTGAAAATGTTCTACATTTTAAAATTCCAAGTGGCTTATCTGTCTATTTAGCAAACACTTTGAAAAATACAACAGTAGCTGCTTTTGCACATCTTAAAAAAAGGAATGCCATTAAGGAAACATGAAAATACCTTCACAGTCATTGATTATTAGGATAGTTGGTAGAACACAGAGCTGAATTCATTCAATAGCTGGTTGCATTGTTTCATATTTTGCCTTTATACACACAAAAAGGAGCAAAAACATTAAATTATCTACCTGTTTCTCAAGGGTAATTGATGCTATCATTGAATTAAGCCTAACTTAATGGAGTTAGAAATTACTTTTGAATGGGACAGAGATTTAGTCAAATGTCCAATGGTTTTAATGGTATTTTAAGGTCTACTTTCGCTTCTAGGAATTCTATTTTTCCAATAGCTAGGGTGCTGAGACTATTAGCACATATGCTATAAAGGAATAAATTCACATAAAGAAATAAGAAAATACGTGATGTGACATAAAAAAATAGGACGGACAGCCCTCACATTTCGGTGTGTAGAGCATTCCTTTTCAAAGTGTCTTATTCATACAAGTCACCCTGGGGTCTTGATAAAAGTTATAGAGGATCTGGCAGAAGTATCACCCTTTCATGCTTGAGTGTGATATTGTTATGTTACAGAATTACATGCAAATAATGCAAATTACAAATGATGGCAAAAATAATGCCCCTTGTATGACCTGGTAGTCAGTACCAATATTTAATTACAAAATCATAAGCTTTTAAGTCTGTAACATAACAATATCACACTTAGGCCCAAAGGGACATTACTTCTGCTGGACCCTGCATATTCTGATTCAGTCTGGGGTGGGTCCGCAAGTCTACACTCCAAGCAAGACTGCAGGTGATGCTAAGGCCCTGGAGAACACTCCGAGCACTAGTAAAGGAATTTGAGCAATAAGAAATTTGAATTCTTTTTAGCTCTCTAATGCTAGACTTACTTAACAATAAGAGAGTTTTCATTTACTTGGTAAGGAGATACTTTGGGCTTCATTTTTCCAAATATACAGAGGGTGCCAAAAATATATATATATTTTTTTTTTTAAAAAAGAAAAAACTAACTATTAAAATTGTAGCACTCAAGTCACATTTACTTCTGCAATTACAAGAGGTACTCAAATGTGACTTGTATTCATCCTTTGTTATCGGTATATGTTGCTGTATTACAATTTTAATACAGTTTTTTCCTATCTTAAAATGTGTATATATATTTGTGGCACACCATGTATTCCTGTTTCTGTGGGCTAATCATCCATGCTAACATTCCGAATCTTGACTCTCAAAAAAATTACTTGCCACATCTTAGGTAATAAGGATAGTATAGTCTGTTCTCAGATTTTTCAGTGCAAAAATGGTAAAATTACAACAGAGCTAACAGAACGTTAGTAGACCCAAGGGATAAAAATACTGTTGCAGCACATTCAGGAGCAGTATATGTATCTCTTAGGTGGGGTGTGCAAAAGACCCGTTTCAGTGGGTTTCGCTGCAGGAAGCTATGCAGACTATACCAGAGCTGTGTCTGGCTGGCTGGGGTGTCAGGAGGCCTGACCATCCTTGGTCTGCTCTGTAATCTATGGTAATCATTACAGGTGGATGAATGAGAGTCTGTGAGGGAAAGCTGGAAGTCTGTGTGCTAACCAGAAGATATATATATTTTTTATTAAATCATAAACATGTAGATCATGTATACATTAATGCATTGTGGGGTACAATGTGCTGATTTCATATGGAATTAGGAACATTTACATCACCCTGGTTAATATATACCTCATCTCGTTTACTTAGTTATTGTGTTAAGACATTTATACTCTATACTAATAGATCTGACGTGTACCCTTGCGTTATGCACCACTGGTGTGATCTCACCTTTCACCCTCCCTCAATCTGACCTCCTCCCTCCCATCTCATCCCCCCTTCCTCCTTCCTTAAGGTGTTTTGATTTATTGTTTTAAGGCAAAGGTAACCAACTAAAGAAAACTCTAACTTTGCAGATTGCGACTTGTAAAGAATGAAGGTTAAAGTTCTAACCCCAGACCTGCTTCCAACGTGACCTTGGACCAATCCTTTTACTCCTTGGGCTTCAGGTCCTCATTTATTAAATGAGCAAGCTGAGAGAGATGACCTCTGGTGTCTAATACAGTTATAAAGTCAGTAACTTCATTACAAGAAGCATGGTAGGATACTTAATCTCTGGCTTTGAGCCTTTTGTTTTCAGGAGAAATTAATAGAATCCACAATTTATGACTGTGCAGTTACCTTTCTAGGACAAAAGTACTTTTTAAACATTTTGTGGCCCTGAAAATTGTTTGTAATTGAAAAAGCTTCCTTTCTCTTGGCAATGGAAGTATATTTTCCCGTCTTTTTTAGTTGATTTGGTATTTTGATTCTTCAGCTGCTTTCCCAATTTTCTCTTTGATTAGTTATACTGAAGTTTCATCACAATGTATCTAAAGATAGAATTTATTTTCTTTATTCTGATAGTAACTCATGCTTTTAGTGTGTGATGATTCATATTTTTCATCAGGTTTTTGAAATTTCTTATCCCTTATATTCTCAAGTATCACTCTTCCTCTGTTCTATTTCTGTCTCTAGGTGTGTGTTACCTCTTCTTGTTCTAGTCTTACTCTCCCAATTGCTTTGTATGGTTTCTGTCTCTTTGTCTTTCTCTGATACGTTCTAGAAGATTGTGTACCTTGTATATTCAGTTCATTAATTGAATGGTGTCTAATCTGTTTTTAGACTCTTCTGGGAGGGCCACAGGAGGGACACTATAGTTCTAGACTTTACTCAGGTCCCCAGCATGAGCCTAGAGAACCCCTTCCCCATGGTCCACAACCTCACGGGCTGTGATAGGAGAGTTCATCAGAGACATGAGGATGGTTTGAGAGGGAATAACGTATGAATAGTGAATTGGAATTCCTAGAAAAAAGAGATGAGCTAGAGTAAAGAGATAAATAGCTAGTAATTTTCAAAAGACAAATTTTTAAAAGACAAATGGATCTACAGATTCAGTAGGCCAAATGAATCCTAAGCTGAAGAAATAAAAAGATATAAACTCCAAGATATAAATAGAGCAATGTTACAGAAACCAAAAGGAGGAAGTCAGATAAGCTAAAGAGGGAGAAAAGACATACACATTTATACACATGAACAACAGTGGGGATCACATGATAGTCATCATGGTTTTGTTTATGATAACAAATAAGATGAAAAACTTATCTGGCCAAATGAGGGAATGGGATAATATGATACAGCCACTGGAAAGGGTGAGACAGTACTATATGTATTGACTTGGAATAGCTGCCAAGATATCTTAACTTAAAAACATATTCATTGCACAGACCCAGGAGACATATATATATATATAGATATATGCATTTAATATATATTTTAAATATTATAACAATATACAGAATAATGCAATTGTTAAACCCAATGGATGTCTGTCACAACCAAAAATGAACTGGTATGTACATCGTGTATCTTTGGTAAAGAGATACTTTGGGCTTTATACTTCTATCTTTAGAAAGGTGTTCAACTGGTAATAGCAGTTACATTTGGGGAAACAAATTGGGGGCTAAGTCAAAAGCGGGAGGGAAACTTACTTTAAGTGTATTCTTTTCTACCTTGTGACTTTTGTATATTATTTATATAGTTATCCTCTTGAATAAATAAATAAATGACAATCAAATAGCCTAGTCTCCCTTTCCTCACAACAACCAAATTGTTTGCCTCTTGCCGTACCAACGCCCCCTTTTCATAAAGGAGGTCGAGCTTGAATTCAGTGTTTACAGAAACTTCTAAGAGGGGAGGGGTCTTGATGCAGAGGAAGGAGGAAGAGGTCTTTATAGCTTTGCCTTTCCTTTTGGAAGTTTTTTTCTAGAAAGAGTATAAAGCATTCTGTATTGCTGCATATTTGCTTCTAGTGAATGGTGTAATTTTTTCTGCCCTTGCTTACTTTAGCTAAAGGCAGTCTGCACCCAGACCATGGAGGATCCTGGATGCCCTGCCTAGTAATGTGAACATTCTTTTATAAACATTTCCCAAAGTGTCTTTGACATAACTTTAGTCCTGAGGAATTCTCTCTGATAAAAGGAGTTTGGGGCTAATTGGTTTATCAAATATTGCGTATCTACCTCTTAGAGAAAAAAATTAAGATCTCTAACCTATCAAGGCTCTGAGAAGTCCTGAAATAAACAGTAACCCTGTTTGACATTATTCAGTACAGAATCTTCAACTCCATTTTTGGAGTTATATAACCCCTTATATAACCTCTTTCTCCACAAGAAAAATCTCTTTTTTTTTCTTCTAGAATCAATTATTAACATCATATGGAAATACTATGTTGAGGAACTCAATATGGAAAACATTTGTGTAGGCAAAGAGGAGCCATGCCAGGAGACCACACACTGGCCTTTGTAGCTACTGTGCCGGTACCTTCCATTTCATCCTTAAATTATCCTCCCAGACTCCATGCAGGACTATCAAGTATTTTGCTTTGAGGAAAGTTTAGGCTCAGAGTGGTTGCCTACCTTACCAACTCCATATAGCTGTGATGGATTTGAGTCCTGTATTTGAGCTAAGGTATAACATTTGTTCCATCTCTGGGGGCACCAGGGAATTAGAGGAAAGGAAATTAAATTAAAGGAAAAATGAGACACTTCACCTTGCAGCTGAGGAGTAATGAGGCTGTGAACTGGAGCAGTGGCCCTGCGTATGGGGAGAAGGTCACAGATGCAGGGATGACCTGAGTTGTACACTATGCAGCCTCTCCCCGCTGGTTGATTCCTTGGGGCACTGTAGCATGGTTACAGGAATTGCTGTCACTCCATCTTTGAAGTTTCCCTCCTCAGGGCTTGAGAGGACTCCATCTGAAGGCTTCCGGTTCCCTGGCTTGATCAGTCAGTGGCACTCAACTTGATGTCCAGCACTACGTGACCTGCCTGTGTTAAGCATCTCCTACATCGCTTAGATTTGGGGTTCTGCTTATTCATTCTTCCTTTTGCCTCCCTAAGTGTCGTGTTACCTCCATTCATAAAGATAGCATGGAAGGTGCTCTTTGGTTCTGAGCCTGTGCATACTGCAGTGATTCGTTTTTGTTTTAATTGCCTTGGAAGGATTCCTCTGGCAAATAATTTTCATCAGGGTGGCTGGGTTGTATCACTTGTTTAGATATCAATCTGATTTAATTTCCTCTCTCCTAAGACAAATGTGGGTCATGGATGCAGGAATATCATTTAAATATGTCTGTGCTTACACACTGAAAGATGTTTCTTCCTTAATGTGGCTTAGTTTATTGCCAGAGTACATATCCTCCTTTTGGAATAAGTTGTTGATTTTTAATCCTAGCTATTCCATCACTTTCTGTCCTTCCCAATGCAATCTTGTCAAAGAAATGCTTAGAGGGACAGATGAAAATGCAACTCCTTAAAAACTTTATTGCAGTATAATTGATAAAAACATTGCACACATTTAATGTATATATTTTAATGACACCATCATACCATCACCATAAAGTGCTAAACATGTCTATCATTTTCCAAAATTTCCTTATGTTCTTGTGTGTGTGTTTGTGTCATTTTTTGTTTTGTTTTGGTTTGATTTTGGAATAAGAACAATTAACATGAGATCTGTCTTCTTAATATATTTCAAAGGGCACAATGTTTTATGTGGACTTACTCATCTTATATAACCAAAACTTGCTCCCCTCGGGACCTTATCACCTCCCAAAGGTCCCCCCTCCTAAAACCAGAATGGGAGATAGGTTTCAAAATACATTTTCTAGGTTCACTCATGATGTTGCAAAAATAGTAGCATTTTCTTTTTTTAAGGCTGAATAATGTATACTGCAGTTTCTTTTTCTGTTCATTGTCAGTGGGCGTTGGGGACTTTGTCCATTCATCTGTTGATGGATGTTTGGACATTCAACTTACAAGATTTTACACTATTCTTATTATCAGTGGAAAGAACTTACAAAGCCAAGAACTGTGATCTGCCTTTATTCTACACAAATGTTACACCCGGGTATGATATTTTGAAGAACAGTCTTGGTGATAAATATTGGGATCCGGTTCAAGATTTATGACTGACAGTCTTGATTCAGACTATCAGCTTTCGTTGTCTATTGTTATTAAAATTTTCCCTGTTATCGATTTAAGATATATTAACTATACAAAACTTTCAAGGTACAGGAAAGAAACCCAAAAGATGAAAAAACTTAGCACATGGAGATTATGCTTAACATTTTGTATATATACTTCTTTTTAAAAATTAAAAAGGAATTATCTTGCAGATATTTTGTCTTTTTTTTATAATATATTGTGACTATTTTCTCAGGACAAATTTTTTACTAAATAGTTCTGATGATATTCTTAGCACATGGAGATTATGCTTGACATTTTGTATATATACTTCTTTTTAAAAATTAAAAAGGAATTATCTTGCAGATATTGTATCTTTTTTATAGTATATTGTGACTATTTTCTCAGGAAAAATTTTTTACGAAATAGTTCTGATGACATTCTTTCATGTGTGGACCACCTTTAGTTAACTAGTCTCTCAATTTTTCACTACACATTTTTTTGTTACAGCAAAATGTTTTAATAGACACCCAAAAATGTGACTGTAAGAATATCTTTAGGACCAGTTCCTATAGATAAAATTATGAGATCAAATGTAAATATTAATATTTTTGACAGATGTTAATAAAGTGCCCTACAGATAAGTTATAATAACGATACTCCTACCAATGCTGTGGGTGCCCATTTCCCTGCATATGCACTAATTCTGTATATTGAACATATTAAAGATGGTTTACAGCTTTATAGACTAAAATGATATCTTGGTTTAACTTATATCTCTTGAAATTTTAACACTAGTGTTTTTCTATGCTTCATATAATCATAAATAGATCAATCGTTCTTTAAAAACTGGCTGATAACATCATTTATGTATTTATTGGGGACATTTTTCTTGTTGACTTATATAAAATCCTCTGTTAATATAAAATATTTTGAATGCTTTTTATATATTTCCCAAGGTTTATAATTAAAATATATTTTTATATAAAAATTTTTAATTCTTACATTGTCAAATTTTCTTTACATATTTTGCTTTTGTATATATACTTAACACATCTCTTTCCTAAGATTAGAGAGAGACTTATCTGTAATCTTACTTACTTTTTTTTTTTTTTTCAGTTTTTGACCAGGGCCAGGTTTGAACCTGCCACATCCGGTATATGGGGCCGGCACCTTACTCCTTTGAGCCACAAGCACTGCCCCATAATCTCACTTACTTTTTAAACTATTCTTTATTAAGTAATGCTCATTTGGGTTTATGTTTTGAGGTAGGATGTGTATCAGTTAGGACTTAGTTCATTTTCATATTACAGGAAACTCCCCAATGACAGTTCTTTAAAAAATTGAAGTCCACTTTTCTTACACCAATAGGTCCAAGTAGTTACTGGTCCAGGGATGGCTTCAGTCAACCTTCAGGTACTTCCTTGCAACTCAGTATTCTGCCTCTCAACTCCTACTCAAATTAATGGTTCCAAAATGGCTAACAGAGCTCCAGCCATCACATCTGCTTCCCAGGCAGCAGAATGGAGAAAGACAGAAGAAGAGTAGATTTTCTCCTTTTAAATAAAGCTTCCCCCTCTATGATGGAACAAATTTTTTCCAGCCATTTTGCTACATTATTTGTTTAAAAAGCAATCCTTTCCACACTAACTTTAAATGCTACCTTTAACAAATATCAAATCCTAGCTAACTTAATTTCTATTTTTCTTTTCCACCATTACATTCATCTGTCTGCTTGCTCATGTATCAATACTACACAGCTTTCATTTTTAATTTATGGTAATTTTATATCTTACTCTTTGTTTCTTCCCACCCTGCTCCCCCCAAAATAAATTAATGTTTTTTCCCATTTTTTAACTGTCTTGAACAAAATTTAGAACCATAAAATAATTAACTCTCTCTTTCTCTCTCTCTCACACACACACACAAACCCACTGAAATTCTTAGTGGAATTATAGTCAACTTCTAGACTTTGTGCATTTATTTGTCTTTTATGTACCCCAAATTTTGTAGATTTGTTCATGTGGTCTGGTCCTTCAGATTTCTTGCTAAGTTTATTTATAGCTATTTTATAATTTTTTGCTATTTAAAATAGAATTATTTGAATTATACTCTTAATTATTTTTTGTGCAGACATATAGTAAGGGTCGAGTAATCTTATTTTGTAACCAGTTCCCCATTCTGAACTTTCTTATTAGTGTGAAGAAGTTTTAAGTTAATTCTCTTGATTCTTACTCATTCACAATCAAATAGTCTCTTCTCCAATATTTAGACCTTTTGTTTATTTCCATGCCTTATTACATTGGCTAGAATATACAGAACAATGTAAGTTAATAGAGTTTTCTGCAAACGTGTTGGTCTTATTTGTGATTTTATTTTTTATTTTTATTTTGAGATAGAGTTTCCACTCTGTTGCCTGGGTAGAGTGCAGTGGCAGCATCATAGCTCCTGGGCTCAAGCAATTCTCCTGCCTCAGCCTCCTAAGTAGCTGAGACTATAAGCACGTGCTACCACCCTGGCTGATTTCTCTATTTTTAAAGAAACTGTATTCATGTTCAGGCTGGTCTCAAACTCTGAGCTCCAGTGATCCTCCCACCTTGGCTTCCCAGAATGGAATGGATTATAGGTAGAGCCATTGCACCTGGCCTTATTTGTGACATTAAATGAATTTCAAACTTAAGCCCAATATTGACCTTTGGTTTAATATAAATATTCTTTATTGTAATAAAGATTTATCCCATATTGCCAAAGATTATTTTCAGTAAAAAGCTGCTTTTGTGTTTTTCTTGCTCTTTTATTTTTCAGCATTGAGAAAGTATAACACATATTTTCTTTTGTCATATTAATATGACTTTTAGTCATTAATATTAATGCTAAGAGTATGATCTTGGAGCCAGATTGCCTGGATTCGTATCTTCTCTCTATTTATATTAGTCCATTTGGGCTATAATAAAAAGCCATAAACTGGGTAATTTATAAACAAGAGAAATTTATTTCTCATAGTTCTGGAGTCTGGGCAGTCCAAGGATAAGACGCTGGCAGATTCAGTGCCTCTTGGGGGCTGATTTCTCATAGATGGTGGCTTCTCACTGCATCCTCACATGGCAGAAGGGACAAACAAGCTCCCTTGGTTCTCTTTCATAAGGGCACCATAATCCCATCTGTGAGAGTCCTGCCCTCACGATCTAATCACCTGCCAAAGGTCCCACTTTTTAATGCTATTACCTTGGAGGTTAGAATTTCAACATGAATTTTGGAGGGATGTGAGCATTCAAACAGTAGCACTATAACATATAAGTTGTACAACTGTGATAGTTCTTTGTGTCTCATTTACTTCACTTGAAAAGAAGGGATTAGAGTAATCCCTAGGGTTCTGAGGAAGATTTGTTAATAAGGCATATAAAGATCTTAGAAAAGTATGAGGCAAATAAGGAACACCGCCATCATCACAATCATTTTGGTTGAATCTATGCTGTCATATTGAACTCTCATTTTACCTATTATCTTATCATTAATAAAAAGCACAGTTAGGGAAAGGTTAAGTAATATTCTTCAGGAGATAAATCTAATAAGTGCTCTAACCCAGATTCAAACCTGTGTTGTCTCCATCTTGCCTCCCTACTCATAATGGAATTTAATCTTTATTTTGAGAGTATCTTTGTCAAGTTATTTCATTGTGTTATGTTGGCTTTGTAAATGATTTAGAATGCATGCCATCTTTTCCTATTCTCTGAAGCCATTGAAATTGCATAGAAACAACCTCTTCCTCATATTTGATAAAATATTGCTTGTAAAGCCATCTGGCTTCACAATTTTCTTGGAGGGAATTCTATAGAGTTTTTCAAAATTTTTCGGAGAGCCAGGCCAAAGAGTCTTGATTTACACTCTGGGAACCAACACTTGGTGAATGTTCTGTGTTTAAGGCATTAAGATAAGGACGGTTGTAGAAAAAGTCTGGAATAAGGCATCTGAAGGAGCTTATCAGCTAAAAAGGAAATAAGATGGGTTTGAAAAGAGTAGATCAACAATGGATGACAAGAAATGAACACAACAAAAAAGGGCCATGCTTAGTTAACTCCTAGCACAGTGAGCCTCATGGGCTAGAGTGAGCCTATACACTTCAAAGTAGAGATTAAAGGAGGTTTTTAAGAATGGTTAAAATTAAATAAAGACGATGTTATACCTGGTTATAAACAAAACATCATGTTGGAAGCAGGATGCTAGCACTCCTGTCCTGAAGAATTTTGAAATCTCTTTGTCCCTTGCTCCTTTCTTTTTGCTTGCCCCAAGGAAACACATATGCAGAGACATGAGAGTAGACTTTGGAGCAATCCAGACAGGCCTGAGCTGGAAAAAAATCCCCCAGTAATTATGTCCTTCCAGTTTTCTATTTGTAGAATGAGCATAAGGATCCTCACATAGCTATGAAGAGTAAATGAGGTTGGCTTGGCGCCTGTGGCTCAAGCGGCTAAGGCGCCAGCCACATACACCCAAGGTGGCGGGTTCGAATCCCCAGCCCGGCCCACCAAACAACAATGATGGCTGCAACCAAAAAATGGCCAGGCATTGTAGTGGGCGCCTGTAGTCCCAGCTACTTGGGAGGCTGAGGCAGGAGACTCGCTTGAGCCCAGGAGTTGGAGGTTGCTGTGAGCGTGATGCCATGGCACTCTACCCAGGGGGATAGCTTGAGGCTCCGTCTCAAAAAAAAAAAAAAAAAAAAAAGAGTAAATGAGGTAAAGGCTTTGAAAATACTTAATACAGGTAACTAGCGGCTCAATCCCCCTGATTCTGTCTGGGTCACTATGAGCAACTGTTTTCAATCAAAATGGGAACATTAACTGTGGTGAATCAAAACCTTTTAAAATCCCTGGTCTGATCTTCCCACTCACTACTCTCTCTCTGCAAACCACGTGGAACTCTTCAATCCCAGGTCTGTGGTGCTCATTCTGATGTATTCACTCACTAGCCTTTCATTTCCCCTCCCTGCATGACCTTCCTCCTTCTTTTCTTTTTACTTGGCGAGATTTTACTTTTCCTCCAAGCCTGAGGTGCAATGAGCTGTCTCTGATGAGGGATCACCCAGGAAAAGTTTGTTGCTTGGTTACCTGGAGTACCACAGCACTGTGAGCAGATCTGCTCTCCTTGCTCTGTGAGCTCTCCTAAGGCTCCGGCTACTGTTTATTTTTTCACCTTCCCTTGGTGTCAATCAATAGTGACTGGCTTATGTCAGCTGTTCCTAAATGTTAGTTGCAGGTGCATGTATGAATGAATCCCCAAAGCAAGGCTTGCAGATGTTTGGTTCCACCACGTATGTTGCAGGGAAAAAACAAAAACGAATCTCTAGAACAGCTGTTGATAGCAGCGTTGGTATTTTATGTTCTTTCACTGGCAGTGCCTACATTTTTTTGTTGTTATAGCTACTGAATCCACATCATGTTAATTCTTCTTGATTGGGTGACTACAGAAGGGTAGTTTATAGTCTGGAAACCACAAGGAGAAAAAGGATCTGAAAAATGTCTATCCAGACAGGATATAGACACTACAATACTTGGTTACCCTAAAGAGACATCCACAAGGAAATTCAATTTAAATTTGAGGAAAGCAGCATCTTCAGGAAAAGTAGAAAGAATTTCATTTTCCTCTTGGGAGGCTGAGGCAAAAGGATCATTTGAGCTCAAGACTTTGAGGTTGCTGTGAGCGATGATGCCACAGAATTTACCAGGGTGAAGAGTGAGACTCTGTCTCAAAAAAAAAAAAAAAAAGGAATTTTATATTCCTATGAAAATATAACAAAGAAAACGTTTTTAATAAACCAAACAGTGCAAACCATTTGCCATACACACACACAAAAAAGTCAGCTAAAAATTGCCAGGTTCTTGACTGACACTGTTATTTGTAATGCTCTGGGATTTTATTGTCTTTGCTTTTAATGTGGTTTAGGAAGCCAGCAAGGTTTCTGGGACTGTGTTGATTCTGTTATTTAACTCAAGAAGTATTTTATTTCAACCTTATTCTATGTGTGGGAAATAGTAGATATGTATTTGATAGGAAAGAGTTGAGATTACAAAAAAGAAAGAAATCTATTATTCCTTTTTCCGGACATCCTAGTCCCCACAGGATCTCTGGCACCTCGTCACTTTTCTGCCCAGAGAGATTTCAGGGGGAGCCAAAGAACTGCTAAGATGAGAATTGTGAGCAGACTTGAGGGAGCAGTAGGTTGCTAGAGAAGCCGTTAGGGAAGTGGCACACTTATTTCATTAAAGGCAGAATGAAAATTTACTTCCTTCTGATTTGAAAATATTGGTCACAGAGGTGTTTAAAGTTTCAGTATGGAATCAGAGTCAGTCTTCTTTCTGCTGAAGTCATGTTTGGAGGGAAGGATGCCAAAAAAAAGAGAGAATGGTTAAAAAAAAAAACAAACCAAACTTTTCTTGTCGATCCGGAGGCTAGAATAATGAGCAAAGCTTCCCCTTCACTTTGTCTTAACCATGGATAGGGGTGCTAGGCTGTGCTGGTCTCAGCTGGAGTGATGCTGGTGGTGGTTTTGGTCAAGTGCACAAATCTGGCTCCTTGCCGTGTACCCGGTCCTTCAGGGAAACCAAAAATGAGGAAGACACAATTCCTGTCCTTGGGCAGATGGATATCTCACAAAATGAACGAGTCCAAATGAGGAAATGGTAAGCTAAGGGCTGTCTGAGAGGGGCACATGGTCTTGAGGGAGTGAAGTGAAGGAGGTAACACGTGACAGTGGGGGGAGCAGCTGTGAAAGGTTCCACGGAAGTGACGGAATTTAAGGTTAATAAGTTAGGGCATATTTTCAGTGGCAGAAAAGGTGTTGAGTGTATCACTTCAGAAGTCCCACTCTTGCAGTTCACATCCCTACTGTCCTCATAATCATAAGCCTTTTTTGGAGAGCAGCTCGCTGGCATACAGTATGTGTTTAGAGGATGGGAGGTGGCTGGGCAGGAGCAGGAAAGTGAGTGGGAGTTACAATTCCAGGAAGGAGAGACTAGAGTTTAGTGTGCAGATGGAAATCTCCGAAGGTTTGAGCAGAGCATTCTCATGACTGCATGAATACTTCATTAATTGTAAGCTGGCAGTTTGGAGTAGTGTGAATTCATTTGCAATGACAGGAGCGGGTTGCATTGGGGAACGGGTTGCAGCTCTCCAGTCGAGGGACAATGAGACCACAGAATAGGCAAGGTCAGGGGAGTTAGGCAAAGTGTTCTTAACCTTGACAGCAGAAACGTGACCTGTATGAGGACAGATTGGTAAGTGGTACCTCATTAAAATCAAAAATGTCTTTCTAAGAGGATGAACAAACTAACTCTGGAGTGGGAGAAAACATTTCCAAGCCCTACCTGACAAGGGACCAGTCACTAGGGTATGTGAAAACCCCGCAAAACTCAATAATAAAAAGCAAATAATTCAATTTGAAAGTGGATAAGACGTGAATAGACATTCACCAGAGAGAATTTGCAGATGGAAAATAACTACGGGAAAAGATGTTCAGCATCATTAGTCATCAGGGAAATGCAAATGAAACCCACAATGAGATATCACTCCACAACTATCAGAATGTCTGAAATAAAGAAATGTGACAACACCAAATGTAGCTGAGGATGTGGAGAAATGGGATAATTCATCCATTGCTGATAGAAATATTAAATGCCACAGTTACTCTAGACAACCATTTGATACTTATGAAACTACAAGTACAATTACCACACAACCCAGCAATTGCACCCTTGGGCACTTATCTCAGAAAAATGAAAACTTCTGCTCACACACTTCTACGTGAATGTTCATAGTAATTTTATTAGTATTATCCCCAAACATGCAGTATTTGAAGGATTCAACAACCTGTGGTGCGTCCATATCATAGAATAATATTAATCAATAAACATGAATGATTTATTGACACAGGCTACATCTTGGATCAGTCTCCAAGGAATATTGATAAGTAAAAGAAGCCAATCCTAAAAAGTGCTACCCAGCTCCATTTAGATGACATTTTTGAAATGACAAATTCTTAGAAATAGAGAACAGAGTAGAGTTTGACAGAGTTTAGGGAAGTGGGGTGGGGAAGGGGCTAGTATAGTTATAAAGTGATAACTTTATACTGTGGAAAGAGCATTGTGCAGTATCTTCTTGACGGTTACAATGAATCCACAAACCTAGGCACACACACGACTATGAATCAAACTAGAGAAATTTGGATAAGATTGGTGAATTGTATCAGTGTTAATATCTTGGTTATGATAGAATGTTGTGGTTTTCCAAAGTAGTTTGGGGAAACTAGACAAAATTTCTTCTTGAGGTTCTATTTTATGTTTTTGTTTTAATTTTAGAGAAGTTCCTCAAGCTATCTAGTAACCTTTGGCTCATCGTTCATTTTGATGTCAAGCTCTGAGAAGCAGTCTGGAAGTTTTGATCATGGGTGTGACTAGCCACATATACTAGTTTTCTATTTCTGCATAACAAAATTACCAAAATCTTAGTGGCTTAAAACAAAATATTTTAGCTCACTATTTCTGTAGGCCAGAAGGCCAGCACAAAGTAGTTGATTTCACTGCTCAGAGTTTACTAAGTTTTAAATCAAGATGTTGACTGGATTGAGTACTTGTCTAGAGGTTCTGAGAAAAAGTGTGCTTCCAAGTTTGTCTTGTTGGGTGAATCCAGTTCCTTGTGGCTGTTAAGACTGAAGTTCCATTTCTTTGCTGGGAGTTAACTGGGGGTTTGTTCTCAGCATTCCTGACCACCCACATTCCTGGCTCCCTCTATCTTCAAGCCATCAATAGTATATTGAATTCTTCTCATGCTTCAAATCTCTGTCTGCCTGTCTCTGACCAATAGATCCAGTTTTAAAGGGGGCATATGATTAGGTTACACCCACCTGGATAATCTTGCTGTGTTAAGGTCAACTGATTTGGGATCCCAATTACTTCTGCAAAATCTCTCCACGGTAATACCTAGATTTGTGTAGTATTAACTAGCTGGGATAAGGTGTATGCACACCAGGGGCTGAGAATCTTGGGGACCAATAACAATAGCTATTGTTTATTTTTTCATAGCGCTTCCATCAATGATATACTTTTATCTACCTATATTTTGGTAATTGATCATAAAACCTATGCAGAGAATTACTCTAACTTTCCTTAATTCATCAGGCAATTTGATATCATCATGCCTTTGCTCATTCTGTATTTTCTGTTGAGATCAACTTCCTTTCTTAGTGAACATTTACTCTTTTAGGCCTGGCTCAAGTGTCACATACCTGCCTCCAACATTAATCCAGTCAAGTGAATCACTTTATAACAACAACTGTAGTTCTCTTTGCTGTGAACATGAAGGTACCATGTTTGATTTAAACAACCATGTAAGGGACAGACTCTTTGCCTTTTCTAGCTATACAAGGGTCACTACAAAAGGTTTCACACTTACCCTGTTATGGTCCATTATTTCACTTCCAAGAAATACAGTCTACAGCACCCTTTCCGATACACCTGTGGAAGTTGCAGCTTGCCTGGCTTAATGGTGTTGCTGGAAGGGCTTCATTTGTTTCTGAAATGGATTTTTACTTCTTGATTTCTGTGTATCTCAGCACTTAAGAAGTAAACAACTTGAAAAACATCATTGAATATATATTCATCTACATTTGATAGGGCACATTCTGGAAGAAATTATTATAAGTCAAATGTCTAGTAAAGATCCATAACTTTTAAATTTTGATTCATAAGGGGAGAATACATTCTAAAATTAGAGAAATTTACTGTCCCATAATGGTCACTTACTGTTTTCGTATCCCCTCTACAACTTTAATGTTATTAGCAATTTTTAAAATGTAAACAGTGAGAGAGAAAGAGATCTCATTGCTTTAATACGTATTTCT
This sequence comes from Otolemur garnettii, assembly GCF_000181295.1. Taxonomy (NCBI): domain Eukaryota; kingdom Metazoa; phylum Chordata; class Mammalia; order Primates; family Galagidae; genus Otolemur; species Otolemur garnettii. The sequence goes on from NW_003852401.1 coordinate 23,723,329, forward strand.
TTCATTATTATCATTTTTTTGCTATCAGAATTTTTTTAGTTATCAGTTATTTGTCTATCCCTTTTACTAATTTTTCAATAGGGTTGCTTACTGTTTCTTATTTTTTAGAGCTAATTATATTTTGGGAAAATGAAGTTTTGGTTATAGATGTTGATAATGTTTATATAAGAATATTTTAAAATTTTGAATAGTTATAGTATTTCTGGATTGTATGGCATGCTTAAAAATATCTTCTCCACTCATGTGTATTTAAATGAAGGCTAGGAAGAGGGTGAAAAGCAGGGATAATATATGGGCATGCATTTTGCAATTTATAAATATAGAAAATGCCCTCAATTTATGATTTAGTCAAATCTCAACAAAACAAACAACAAAACAAAAACTCTGAGATTATCTCATCAAGGATAATTCAATTAAATAAATTTTGAACCTTTTTATGACTTCTGGGATAGTATTGGTATTCAGTTAATACATGGAGAAATGTTTTCACCTCTTCAAGAAATGCTTTCACCTCTTAAGTTCCTAGTATAATAGGCTTTGATTTAGAAAAAAAATATTGATTCTGAAAATAGAGAACCATCACTGCTGACAAAGAATTTGCATACAATGACATTCATGTAGATACAAGGAACAGGAGGAGCCTAGAATTCTCTTTTCTCCTTCACTCTATCTTACCCTACTTCTAAACCAGAAGAGGAACAATTGGCAAAATGCTAAAAATTCTAATTTCCCCAAAAAATATTTCTCATGATTTTAGCAGGACGTATTTAGAAGAGCTCCAAAGTTCCATCTGCATCTACATTCATGGTTACTTCCCTACAAGGCTGTAGTAAGTAAACCTGTAATCATGTTCGATTCCCAGAAAATGTTTTCAAAACATCTGCACAAATTCACCAGACAAGATATTTTGTGAAAGATATTTGTGAGATATGCATTCATTTGAGGTAATGGAAATATCTGAAACTATTTGGTCATCTTAGCTCTGTGTGCATGTGTGCGTATTTTCAAAGTGTGTGCATGGATGTACATATGCTCGTGTGTAACAGAGTAAAACTTACATGCAATTACATTTTGAAGTTAACACATTTTCTGTATTTAATTTTATAAGAGAGAATGGAAGACATTAGGGAGAGGAACTAAGGTCGACTTTAATTTTTTAATTTCAAAATATTAACAGGGGATAAATGTTTTAGGTCACATGGGTTGCTTTTGTAATGTCTGAGTCCTGGCTATAGGGGTGCCCATCATCACCCAAGTAGTGTTCATTGCATCTATTAGGTAGGTTTTTGTCTCCTCCCTGCCAACCTCCTCCTCTCAGTTGATTTCCACGGAGTTTCACTTTCCTCTGTGCAGATGTGTGCTTATCAGTTAGTTCCAATTTAATAGTGAGTACATATGGTCTTTGTTCTTTTTATTCTTGAGGTATTTCACTTAAAAGAATGATCTCCTCTATGGAAAACAGTATGAAGATTCCTCAAAGAACAAAAGTAGACCTACCATTTGATTCAGTAATTGGATATCTACCTAAAGGAAAAGAAGACTTTTCATTTAAAAAGGAATTCACTTGAATGTTTATTGCAGCACAATTCACAGTTGCAGAATCAACTCTATTACCCATTAATTCATGAATGGATTAATAAGATATTGTATATATAGAATATATAGAATACTACACAGTCCTTGATAGATCTACTTTACATGAGAGAAATAATAATCATCCCCTGTTATTTTAATAACATTTGAGTATTTTACCTTTTTTATTTAGTCTCCACCAAAGCCTGTGGAAATCAACATTTTGCTCTACTGAGCAAATGAAAATCAATATTTTCATTTTACATGATGAAAAATTGGGACTCAGAAGTTTATGTTTGCTTGAAAAGATAAAAGCAAACCAGTGAGTTCATTGTTCTTTCCACCACACTACACTGCCCAAAGCTAAATGCCTGTCTAACCTGAAAAGGAGGATTAGATAGTTAGCTCCTAATGACCTAAGCTCCCTCTTTGTCATGATTGCCTCAGCACATTGTGGTAGAAGGAACATGGGCTTCAGAGTAAATACCTAGGTTTGAATTCCATTTCAACCCTCTACTAGCTGTGCATATTTGGGTCTAAACTCTGTCTTGCCTTCACCAAGATACATTGGCAGTGATAATACTTAAACAATGAAGATTATTGCGACATCTCTGGCAAATAACAGGTGTTTGAGAACTATTTACAGACATACTACCTGAACTCCCTAGAGATGGTGTTAAGAGATACAGAATTGACTTGGGCAATGTAAGAGTTGTGGGGAATGGGCCCCTGGGCATAAAGGCAAGAGCCAATGGGAGTCAGAGTTGTGACATGTGTGAACCTGTGAACCCACATGCAGAGAACTGGTATTTCGTTGTGGTTAGATTCTTCTCTTCTCTGATCCTCGTATTCACATGTGTCCTAGGAGGCATTATGTCAAGAAGGTAGAAATGGGAGCCTTGGGAACTTGACAGAAATGTAGGAATGGCATTCATGAACATTTTTTACAAGGGTTAAAATAGATTTGCCTAATTCTTTTCTTTCTTTTTTTTTTTTTTAACCCTTTATAGCTGATGGTGTCTGTGTCTCTAAATGCTTACTGAACAGAGACACTGAATTTTGCCAAGTCGGGAAGGAATCCATGTTGATTACTCTGGGGTACAGCAGTGGTTTGCTGAAGTTTGAGTCTCAATGTGGTAAGTTTTGTGCTTATCCTGACTCCCTGTCTTACCTGGAGGCAAATCTGATTGGCTCACTTTCAGCTGCTATTGATCGGTTGGCTCTCAGAAGCATGTTTTCTCATATGACTTGTCATTTAAACCAGTGGTTCTTGCTTGATACCATGGTTAGGGAACGGTCTTTTCCTAGAACAGGAAAACATTTTTCATCCTGAAGACTCCTTTGGTCTTTCTTCATTCAAAGCTGCAGGAGAGACCACCAAGTATTGATCATCTTCACCACTGCTAGTGATACTCCTTAAAGATGAGGTGGTTTCACATGTTAGGTGTAGAATATAAATGTCTTAACACAATAACTAAGAAAATGCCGTGATGGCTATGATAACCAGCTTGATGAAAACATTTCAAATTGTATATAAAATCAGTACATTGTGCCCCATGATTGCATTAAGGTACACAGTTATGATTTAATAAAAAAAAAAAAAAAGAAAGAGAGATGAGGTTGTTTGCAGAAATGTGATTTTTCAGTTTGAGTCTTTATCAGAATAATTTCATCCCATTTTTGTCTCTGAGTCAGTTGTGGAGCATTTTTAGACTCTGGATGACAAAAGTCAAGTCAGGAAAGATAAACTAAAGTACAAAAGTGTTTTAAGAAACTACTCGACAGCCTGCTGGAAAATTTCCAGCCTGATAAAGAAAATTAGACTTAACAGTGCAGTGGGTCTACCTTAGGTAGTTGATTGTGATTTCTTAAACATAAGTTATTTCAACTCACCTATAGCATAAATCCAGATATAATTTAAAACATTAGCAGTAGTATAGATTCTCCTTTAGCTAGCTAAAAGATTCAAAAATCTTTTATTATTAATAACTACCTAGGAATAAAGTAGTTAAATTGATTTCTAAACTGAATCTGCAGTCAGCCAAAGTGAGAAATTTATTTTACCATATATCTGCTTATGTATTTATCCCTGCATTCATCTATCAATCCATTTTATTTCATTAGCATTTTATTTCATATTAAATTTTGTAAATCAGCATATTTCATCCCCATATACTTCAACCTGCCAATAAGCAGAATTCAAGATTTGTTGACTATTCTCATTTTTTCCTAGAGGTTAAGTTTACATACTTTATATGGAAATACACAAATCTAGTACTATTGTTTCAGAAAGTTACCACACACCCTTATTTCCCAGTCACTCTCCCCTCTCGTCTTTCCAGAGGTAATTAACACTGTTCTGAATTTTTTTTTCCCCACCATAGACTAGCTTTGTCTTTTTAAAACTTCCTACAAATGGAATCTTTCAATATACACTGTGTTTATTAAGGTCATGTTTTGAGATTTATACATGTTATTGCAAGTATCTGTAGTTTGTTCTACTGATCGCTAAGTAGTAGTCACAGTTTATTTACCCATCTCATTTTGATGCACATTGAGGCTATTGCAGATTTGGGCTATTACAAATATGGCTGCTGTAAATATTCTAATTCTAATATATTTCTATACATATTTTTATTTGTTTCTCTTGGTAAAATTCTGGGTCATAGAATCAGAACATGCTTAGTTTTATAAGAAATGGCCAGAATTTTTTCCAAAGTGGTTTTAGCATTTTATACTCCCAGCAGTAATGGATAAGAGTTTTGATTGGTCCACATCCTTGCTAACATTTGGTCATTTAGTTAGTCTTTTTAATTTTCTTTTTGGTGAGTATATAGTTCTATCTCAGTGTGATTTTAATTTACATTTTCCTGAAGTCTAGGAATTTTAAGCACTTTTTCATGTGTTGATGAGTTCAGATTTTTCTCCTGTCTCTAACTGATCTGTGTCCATGATGTTGCTGTTCTTTACATAAGCAGGATACCAGGCTTCTATTGGGTAAGTAAATTATGGGTGTTAATTCCCATTTTGTAGCTTAATTATTTCCATAATGATGTCTTACATTGAACAGTTTTAAAATCTGGCAAAGTCTAACTTATCATTGTTTGTTGTTCTCTGTACCGTAAGAACCTTTTGCCTACTCTCAAATGTTGAATGTTTTATCCTATATTTCCTTCTAGAAATTTCATAGCTTTAGGTTTTATATTTTAGGTAGCCATTGGGCATCTGCAAATAGAGGCATTAATTCTTCTTTCTGATCTTTATGTTTTTTGCCTTTTATGTTTTTTCTTGACTTTTAATAACTCCTAATGACCTCCAGAATAAAGTTAAATAGGCCTGAGAGAGCTATCATATTTGACATTTTCCAGATTCTTGGGGAAAGTCCAGTTTGCCGGCTTTAAGTACATTATTGTATTTTTGTGGCTACCTTTCATTAGATTTTATTAGATTAGTTTTCTGGGAATTTTATCATTATTGGGTGTTGGATTTTGTCAAATACTTTTCTAGATCTATTGAAATTATAATATTCTACACAGTTGGTAAACTACTTTGAATGAAATAGTTTCAATTGGTTTTATTTCTCTAGTAGATGTTTAATAGAATTCACCTGTGAAGTTTTTGAGGCTTAACGTTTTCTTCACGAGAATTTTCAAGGGAATTCCTTAATAGATAAAAGGCTCTTCAGATTTTCTTCATCTGTCAGTTTAGTATTTTATATTCTTTTATGCAATTTTTTTCATTTCCTCTAAGGCGGTGGTTCTCAACCTTCCTAATGCCTCTTAGTGCCATGACCTTTTAATACAGTTCCACATGTTGTGGTGACCCCCAACCATAAAATTATTTTGTTGCTACTTCATAACTGTAATTTTGCTACTGTTGTGAATCATAATGTAAATATCTGATATGCAGGATGTATTTTCATTACTATAAAGGGGTCATGACCCAAAGGTTAAGAACCACTGCTCTAAGATATTAGATTTATTGGCAAAATTGTTCATGATTTGCATGTTTTCCTTTTAATTTTATAAGATCTTTAATAGTTGCTCATTTTTCTTTTCTGATACTCATTATTTGTTTTTCTTGATCAGCCAAGGTAGAGGTTTGTCAACCTTTTTTAAAAAAATTAAATCATAGCTGTGTACATTAATGCAATCATGGGGTACAATGTGCTGGTTTTATATACAATTTGAAATTTTCATCACACTGGTTAACATAACCTTCACAGCATTTTCTTAGTTATTGTGTTAAGACATTTATACTCCACACCCAATAAATTTCACATGTACCTTTGCAAGGCACCTACCAACCTTATCAGTCTTTTTAACAAATGAGAGTTGGCCACATTACTTTCTCTATGGTTTATCTGTTTTCTATGTCATTGATTTCTACTTTTTATGATTTTCTTTCTTCTAGATTCTTTGGTTGTACTTTGCCCTTCCCTTTTGTTCTAGCTTCTTGTAGAAGAACTTTAGTTCATTAACTTTATTCTTTTCTACTATAACTTCTTAAAGTCATTAGTTTCCCATTAAGTGTAAGGCTTTCCTTAAATAGCCAAATTTTGATATGTTGCATCTTCAATATTATTTGTTCAAAATAAATGCTACTTTCTCTCATGATTACTTCCTTAACCCCCAGGACATTAAGAAGTATTTTAATTTCTGTGTACTTGGGAATTTTCCAGGTATCTTTCTCTTATTGCAGCTGGACATTCTAAATGTTCTGTTGTCCTGTGTCTGGATTTTCTTGCCTTTCTTAAGGTATATTGATGTTTGCTCAGATGACCAGATTAGCTAGTGATAGGTCAATTTGATTCTTCTGAGGCTTGATTTTAGTTTCTGAGAAGTCTTTAATCTAGGTCTAGTTTAGACATGCTACTAAAATCTGACTATACTGTAGTTTCTACTGAATGCCTCAAGTGTTCAGCAAGGTCTTTCCATTTTGGCTGGCCGGAACCATAAGGTCTCTCTACTTTGTGTCATCTCTGGGAATTATTTAATTTAGAGCTCTTTAATTGTTATTCTTTTGCCATAGAGTCTTTGTCTACCTTGTGGAAACCTATCCAACATGTGTGGTGCTTAGAATTTATTTAGCTAAAAACTCAAAGGGAACCCTATGCAGATTTATTAAGGTTCTTTCTTCATACAGCTCCTTCCTCTCTGGTAATCTGCCTTAGAAATTCCAGCAGCAGCTTCAGCCTCCCCGAATGTCAATCCCTGTATCTTCAACTCAGAAAGACCACTTTGCTCTGTTTTGCTTCCCATACCCTGTGCCTCAGTCTGCATAGTGCCTCAAGGCAGAAAACCAGGGCAATCACAGCACTGTCCTCATTGGTTTACCTTCTTTCGGCAATCACAGTTTTGCATGGACTGTTCTACTTTGTCTGACAAACATTGTTTCATATATTTTGTCCAGCTTTCTTATGTCAGTGGGAGGGGAAGTGTAGTAGCTTTTAATGTCATGATTATAAAAAGAAGTTCTCTGTATTTCTTGCATTAGAAAGAAATGCATACACTCAGAACACTTCATATTTGTGTAGGAGTTAATAGGTAGTCATGAAAAGCCACAAAAAGTCAACATTCCCATTCCTCTGTACTTTCATTCTGACACATGGCCTGCTCATTCATTTAATTGTTGTACAACCCAGAAGTCAGAAACTTCTGCTTTCCATGCCAGGCAAAACAAATTCAGTTCATAAAATATTTACAAATACTTCTTTCCCTTCAAAGGTAGATCTACCTTTTTGACTTTGACATTCCTATAATGTAGGCAAATGATATGTTTCTTATCTTCAGTAATTTTCCTACAACCTGAAAATGTGTCCCAAAATACTATCCACTAACTCAAAGGTCTATGTTTATAGAGTATATGTAAAAGCCAGGGCAAGGGACTTGAACAGATGCTTCTCTGAAGAAGATAGGTACATGGCCTACAGACACATGAAAAAAGGCTCATCATCTTTAATAATTAGAGAAATGCAAATCAAAACCACTTTGAGATATCATCTAACTCTAGTAAGAATAGCTCACATAACAAAATCCCAAAACTACAGATGTTGGTGTGGATGTGGAGAAAAGGGAATACTTCTGCACTGCTGGTGGGAGTGCAAGCTAATCCCTTTTGGAAAAAAGTATGGAGAATACTCAGGGATCTAAAAGTAGACCTGCTGTTTGATTCTGCAATTCCTCTACTAGGTGTATATCCAAAAGACCAAAAATCACTTTATAACAAAGATATTTCCACCATATTGTTCACTGAAGCTCAATTCATAATAGCTGAGTCATGGAAGAAGCCCAAGTGCCCATAGACCAATGAATGGATTAATAAATTGTGGTGTATGTATACCATGGAATATTATGTAGCCTTAAAAAATATGGAGACTTTACCTCTTTTATGTCTACATGGATAGAGTTGGAACATATCCTATTTAGTAAAGTACCTCAAGAATGGAAGAAAGAGTATCCAATGTACTCAGAACTTTTATGAGACAAATTTATAATCACTCACACTTTCATATGAAGAATAGATCACAACTGTGGCCCAAGATGAAGGAAGGAGGAGGGGGGATGGAGGGGTCAGATGGAGGGAGGGTGAATGGTGGGATCACACCTATATTCCAAGGTTACATGTCAGATCTATTAGTATAGAGTATAAATGTCTTAACACAATAATTAAGTAAACAATATGAGGTATATGTTAACCAGTATGATGTAAGCATTACAATTTCTATATGAAATAAGCACATTGTACCCCATAAATGCATTAATGTATAAATGATCTGTATTTATGATTTAATAAAAAAAGACAGTTTTTTATTGAGAACTGTTCAGAGTATGATATTTTTATCCTATTTGCAAAGTAATAAGTTGATTGCCACTTTTTCATGAAGGAGAACAAAAGACACAAGTGTCTTGGGTCAGAGATAAGATTTGATTACTCAGCGAAAGGTCAATTGCCATAGGGTCAGCAAATAGTCAGTTCTCTGAGTCCCAATTACCAAAGACAGATGCAGAGGGCTGAATGGGTACCTCCCCATACAGGCAATTGTATTACATGAGAGGAATTGAGCTCAAGGAACTTACTATTTTTTTTTTTTTTTTGAGACAGAGCCTCAAGCTGTCCCCCTGGGTAGAGTGCCATGGCATTACAGCTCACAGCAACCTCCAACTCCTGGGCTCAAGCGAGTCTCTTGCCATCGCCTCCCAAGTAGCTGGGACCACAGTCGCCCGCCACAACGCCCGGCTATTTTTTGGTTGCAGCCGTCATTGTTGTTTGGCGGGTCCAGGCTGGGGATTCGAACCCGCCACCTTAGGTGTACGTGGCTGGCACCTTAGCCGGTTGAGCTATAGGCGCCGAGCCGGAACCTACTATTTTATAGCAAGGAGTAAAGCAAGTCTGCTGTTTGTTCCAGAGGGAGATATTACTTCATTCCTCAAGGTTGCTTGCTGCATACACAACCCTGAGAAATAGCTCAGGCAGAGGGTAGTCAAGACCTCACATCAGTGGTTTTCAACTGGTGTTCCAGGAAAGGATATTAGGGGTGCTGCAGAAATATTTAAAAGATCATTAATTAATTTTTGAAAGACACTGAATACACCATAAGTTTATTCTTTTTTTTTTTTAGATCAACATAATTTAAGTACTGTGGAAGTTTACCTATAGGTTCAAGTGTGCCATGAGATTAAAAAACATTGAGAAACACTGCTTTACATCTTAGCATATTCAGTAAGACATGTTGTGAGTCCCCACAAGAGACCCATGGAGGAATGTCTCCCAACACTTATGATCCGTGAGGAGAAAGGAGAAGATTTTCTCATGTTTAGACACACAAACTCCTATACAATGGTAGTAAATGGAATCTTAATCCATAGATCAGGTCAAATCAAACACAAACATGATTTATTCTATAGAAACGAATAAATAATCTTAGTAGTATAGGGTGTAGCTTTCTCAATAATGTATTTAAGAGAAACCTCAAGTTTTGATAAAAACTAATGTATGGTGTGCCATACACCATGACCCCCCATTCTCCTCCCATGACCAAGTTTACCTTCCTGACCTGGTTGTAGAAAAGTGATTTCTACAGCCAAGTGATTTCATTTCAGCCATTCAAGGTATCCTGAAAACTGTAGGCAGACAACACTGAATGAGGATAACCACCAACCTTTTAGTATGTCTCAGAGGAGCAGACATCCTTTAGACAAAAATAATGTAAACAGACTTGAAGCAGAAATAAAACCAGATATCCAGACAGCAATAAAGAAGAAATAATTTAGCAATAGATTCAGTGAGTTCAAAATCATGCTCCTAGACTGACCCCCAGAAGCGGAGGATGTTTATAAAATACATTCTCAGGCAGTGTGGCTTGGTCAGACCTGGTGGCTAAGTCCATGTGGACATCTTGGTGGGACCTTCAATACTGAGCGGAGTATTATCTGCAATAATAAAGCATATCTGAGGAAGTCTTGTTTTTACAACTGGCTCCCAGATAAAGAGAGCCATATTTCCTATATATTTACAGGTTGATCATAATATCCTGCTATGTAATATCCTGCTATTTATAGGTTGATTATAATATCCTGCTATGTAAATTTGGGTCAGTTTTAATACAAACAAAAAATTCCATTATCATTCTTTAATAATGAAAATCAGAATGAGGTTTGTCTTAGGATATGACTTGGAAGGTCCCAAATGGCCCAGATCCCTGGTGGCACTGGGATCTTGATTGTCATTTGTCAGGCTGGTGTTGACAGAAGGCTGTCTACTTGTATTGCTGCCTATCAGACACAATTGCTGAGTTTTCAAGATGTGCTCTGCTTTCCTGAAATGAGAGGATGTACAGTTTGAAATGTCAGGTTCTTCTTTTACATTTAGAAGTGAGTGAAAGGTCTCAAGTACCTGTCACTTGGGTAAGAAAAAAATTCAACTTTATTGGGAAGTTGACCTGTATTGATAATTAGGTCTTTCTACCTAGGAAAGAAATGAACAAATATCCAAATATATCCATGTGAGGACTATTTCTTCTCTCCGTTCCTTCTTGAGAATTGTGACTCAGTGATATCTGAGCCTAATTTGGTTACATGTCAAATAATCACCAGTAATCTCAAAGACTACTGTGAAATCCCAAGAATAAAATACATTTCAATTCATTTGATATTAGAAGCAATGGGAATATTTAATAACGATGAATGTTAAACAATTTCTTAAAGTTTTTAAAAAAATTGTTTGACTAATGGACTGCTAGTAATATCTGTGAAGCATTGAGTATATATGTACACGATACTGTGTAATGGTGCATTCCTGTTCATCCATCATTCATTCTTTTAACAGATATTTATTGAGAGTCAGTTAGGTGCCACATACCTGCTTATGTGCTAAAGACACAGGACTGAACAAATAGAAGTTTGTTAAATTATATAGTTGAAAATGTTAAGGGAGAACCATAGACAATAAATAAACTACATGGACTATAAATACAAATAAACCAGAATAAGAAACAGAGAATGAGTGGGGAAAGTGTATACACTATATGTAGTTAATTTTGAGGTAGGGAGAATCTCATGGCTAAGATGACATTTGAGTAGAGCACTATAGTAGGTGTAGAAAGGAGGCCAGGTATGTCTGAACTACGGATTGTCCAGGCAGGGAACAGAATTGCAAAACACCTGAGGGACAGTGTGTTTGAAGAATGGAGGTGAAAGTAGGACACAAGATCATACAGCTAGAGGCCAGGTCAGGTGAGGCAATGGGGGCATGGTGGGGACTTTGGCTTTGTTCCCAAGGTGATGAGAGAGCTTGGAGGACTTGTAAAGCAGAGGCTTGACATGGTCAGAGGATCATATTACTTTTATATGCTTTTTTTTTTTTTTACTATTCAGGGTTCATTGAGGGTACAAAGGATTAGGTTACATGGATTGCATTTGTTAGGTAAAGTCCCTCTTATACTTGTGTCCTGCCCCCCAAAAGTGTACCTTATGCCGTGACCCCCATTGTCCTCCCTCCTCCTGTCTCCCTCATCTCCCTACCCTACTGTATTATTAGCTCATCTACTGCCTTCATATTAGAATTGAGTACATTGGATTTTTGCTTCTCCATTCTTGTGATGCTTTACTAAGAAGAATGCATTCCACATCTATCCAGGTTAATACTAAAGATGTAAAGTCTCCATCTTTTTTAATGGCTGAATAATATTCCATGGTATACATATACCCTAGCTTGTTAATCCATTCCTGGGTTGGTAGGCATTTAGGTTGTTCCCACATTTTGGTGATTATAAATTGAGCTGCGATAAACAGTCTGGTGCAAATGTTCTTATGGTAAAAGGATTTTCTTTTTCTTCTGTGTAGATGGGTAGACGCCTAGTAGTGGGGTTACAGGATCAAATGGGAGGTCTAGTTTGAGTTCTTTGAGGATTCTCCATACTTCCTTCCAAAAAAGTTGTACTAGTTTGCAGTCCTACCAGCAGTGTAAAAGTGTTCTCTTCTCTCCACATCCATGCCAGCATCTGCAGCTTTGAAACTTTGTGATGTGGACTATTCTCACTGGGGTTAGGTAATAACTCAGGGTGGTTTTGATTTCATTTCTCTGATGATTAGAGATGATGAGCATTTTTTCATATGTCAGCCATTTGTCTGTCTTCTTTAGAGAAGGTTCTATCCTGTCTCTTGCCCAGGGATTTAAGGGATTGTTTGCACTTTTCTTGTTGTTTAATTGGAGTTCTCTGTAGATCCTAGTTATCAAGTTTTTGTCTGATTCATAATATACTTTGTTTGCTTTCTTGATCTTTGATAAGCCAAACAAGAACAAACACTGGGGAAAAGGCTCCTTCTTCAATAAATGGTCCTGGAAGAACTGGATAACCCCATGTAAAAGACTGAAACTGGACCCACACTTTCCACCATTCACAAAAATTGATTCAAGATGGATAAAAATTTTGATTTCAGTCATGAAACAATAAAAATTCTTGAGTAAAGTGTGAAGAAAATACTCGAAGTATCGGTCTGGGGAAATATTTTATGAGGAAGACTTCCATGGCAATTACAACAACAAAAATAAACAAATGGGACTTAGTTAATTTGACTAGCTCCTGTATAGCTAAGGAGACACCAACTTTTATCTTCTGCTTTTTAAGGGCATGTATTTGTACCATTTCTTATTGTGAGTCTCATAGCAGTCCTGTGAGGTTGGTATGTTTTTATTATTTATTCCCATTTTTTAAGCAAAGACACTAGGGCTTATAGATATTAAGAAAATTACCCAAGGGACAAAAATAAAATATAAGGCCCATGCTCTTTCTGTCACTTCCAAACTGCCCATCACCCTCCATTGTACTGTCTGTTGACATTTAATGTAGAAAACTCAAGTCATTAGTTGATACGATGTCACGGCCATGGGACAGCCAACTTTTATCAACAGTTCACCAATTGATTAAAAACAAATAAAGATTCTAGCAAGCTTTATGCTAAGGCTTATTACTCATGGAAAGGATTCCCAGCTTTTAAAAAATTTTTAATTTGAAATAATTTCAAACTTATGAAAGTTACATAAACATAACAAAGAACTTATAGATACCCTTTAAAGCATTCAGTAACATATAATATTTTATCACATTTAATTTAACCTTTCTGTGTGTGTGTGTATATATATAAATGCATGTTACAACTTTATTTCGGAATCATTTGACAGTAATTTGCTTATGTCACATTCTTTTACCCATTTGTACTTCACTGGATTATCACCTATGAATAAATATATTCTCTGATATAACCACAGTAGAGGTTTCAAATTTTGGAATTTTGTAACATTTATGTTTGATCCTCAGTCTACAGTCCAATTTTATAAACTGTTCCAATAATTTCCTTTATAGCATATTCTTTTCCCCTCCATTAATGAATCTTGTCAGGATCAATTGTTGGCTTTAATTGTCATGTTCCTTTAGTCTCCTTTACTTTGGAACAGTTCTTCAGCCTTTTCTTTCTTTCAGGACATTGATATATTCAAAGAGCATGGACCAGTTGTTTTGTAGAATGTTCTCCCATTGGGGTTTTTCTGGTTTCCCCATGAAAAGATTCAGGTTATATATCCCTGGGTATAAAAATACCAGAATGCTACTGATTCCTCCTCAGGATGAGACCGACACCATCTTCCTCTTATTGGTAATGTTAATTTTGATCACCAGGGCAAGGTGTTTTTCAGTTTCTCCACTGTAAAATTACTATTCTTTCTCTATTCACTGTAACTAATTGCCAATTTATGAAAAAAGGGTCTTGAGATACACAAATGGGCTGTTCTTCATGAAACAGCCTCCCCATCCCTAATGTAATATTCATTTATTATCTATCGCATTGGAAAGGCAATATAACTTTTGGTATGTTAGCCTTCTATTCTACAACCTTGCTCAGGCAGTCAGTTCTTGTAGGATTCTATTGGTAGATTTCTAGAATTTTCTATATAAATGGTTATATCATCCTGTGATTAGAAACAATTTTACTTCTACCTTTATCTATTTGTATGCTTTTTATATTTTTCCTTCCTTCTTTTATTCCTTTCTTCCTTTTTTTCTTAACAACCTTGAATTTCTGAGTTAAACCCCATTTTCATGGTGTATGATCTCTTTTACAGATTGCTGGTTTAAATTTGATAGGATTTTATAAATAATTTCTGTGTCTATGAACGTTAGGTGTTGCTTTATAGTTTCCTTAATGTCTTTGTCTGGAGTAGATGTCAGAGTAATATACATATTGGCCTTATAAACTGAGTTGGAACATTTTCCCTATTCTTCTGTTTTGGAGAAATTGTATATGACTAGTGTCATTTCCTCAAATGTTTGTGGAATCAAAAACTAAAGTCAAATGGACCTTGAGTTTTCTTTGTGAGATTTTTAATTACAAAGTCCATATCTTTAATATGCATAAGTCTATTTAATATGTCTACTATCTATTGAGTGAATGTTAATTGTATCTTTCATGGAATTTGTCCATTTCATCTAGGTTGTCAAATTAGTTATAATTGGTATATAGACATTCTGGTATGTTTAGGTATCACATAGACATAGTAATGATTTATAATGATGTCTGCTCTCTCATTTCTTATATTGGTAATAGGTCTTATAATTTTTTCTTGATTAGTCTAACTGAAGACTTATCAATTTTGTTGAATTTTTCGGTGAAACAGCTTTTGATTTCATTCATTATTCTCTATTTTGTCCATTTTCTATCTTACTGATTGTTTCTTGTGCCTTCATTTCCTTTCCTTTGATTATTATTTCTTTGGTTACTTTCTCTCTAACTTAAAGTAGATGCTTAAGTCATCAATTTAAATCCTTCCTTTTTTCCTAATGTGCACATTTAATAATATACATTTCTTTCTACATACTGCTTTTGTCACATTTTATAAATTTTGATATGTTGTGTTTTCCTTGCTGTATGGTTCAAAATAATTTCTCATTTTTATTGTTCTTTCTTCTTTGACCTATGGATTCATTTTTTGACCCACAGATTATTTGAAAGTATATTGTTTAATTTCCAAACATTTGGGGACTTTCTAGATAACTTTCTGTTATGATTTCTAGTTGAATTCCTTTGTAATCTGGACACATGGTTTTTATATCATGATTTCAGATTTGTTTGTGTCTGTTCTATGGTCCATCTGGATGAATGTTCCATGTGCACTTGAAAAGAATTTGTCCTTGTTATTGTTGGGTGTGATATTCTCTGAATATCAGCTGTGTCAAGTTGGTTGATCCTTAATGGTTGTTGGTCTACTTGTTCTATCAGTTATTGAGGGAGGAGAGTTGGAATTACCAACTGTAACTGGATTTTAACTGTTATACCCCTTTTCTATATGAAAGATGATGTTTCATTGCATACAGGTGAGCTTGTGCTTCAAATAGTGACTCAAAAAAGGCAAAAAGTAAAGACTCCTAATTTCCAGAAGCTGTTTTTCAATTATTTTTCCTCTCATAGGAAAAACTCATACTTCACTTAAACCCAGCTGGAGCATGACTGTTCCATGCCTCCCTGCTCTCACTATTTATTATAGTAACCATATTCTATGGTCCCTGTTTCCTGCTGAACATGTGCACAAAAATATCTGCATTCTACTGATATATTTATGGATTAAATGGCATGTTATCTGGCATTTGCTTTATAATGTCCAGAAAAAAAAAAACCCCACAAAAAATTCAGTAGTACAGATGAATTAAGATTGACAGAATCTTAAAGAATTCTGAATGTTACAAATGGAATTTGTTACATTTATCTATATTATACATATTTAAGAATTTTTGTAATAAAAGTTTTTAAAAGTTGATTTTTGAAAAGTCTATAAAAATATGATTCAGGATCTAAGGAGCTCCAAAGAAACAAATTTCATTTATCTAAAAGTTGATCAGTCTGCTGGCCATGTAAAGAGTTTTGGAGCTGCCTTGAAATGCTCTCTTACAATTATAGTAGCAATAGCAGGAGGCTGTGGTGGTTTAACAATAGAACTTGAGAATCTTTATAGTTTGGGTTTAGTGCACTTGGCTAATGGCTCCTAGACAAGCAGAACATAATTATTTGTTACAGGACACCCAATGCTCAACATTAATATCTGAATCCACTCTTTCTTCTTTAAAGGGCTTTCAAATGCCTTAGCACTCTTAGGGAATGTCAGAGCAATTCACATCATGTAATAAGTTAATGCAAAAGAAAATGTTTTAATAGAAAATCATTTAAATGTATTTATTATATTTTCTTTTTTTAATTATTAAAATACATAATTTTTAATTTTTTGTATATTGTATGGTATATGAGATGTTTTGATACAGGCATACAGTGTGAATTAACCAAATCAGAGTAATTGGGGTTTCTATTACTTCAGGCATTTATCATTTTCTTGTGTTAGGAACCTTCTAATTCTAGTATTTTAGTTATTTTGAAGTATATCCTAGCTTGTTGTTGATTATACTTACTTTTTGTGTTATAAAATATTGTTAATTCCAACTATCTAAGTATATTTTTGCACTTATTAACTATCCCTACTTTATCCCCCCTACTCCCCTTCCCATCCTCTGGTAACCATCATTCTACTCTCTGTCTCCATGAAGTGAATTGTTTTTAATATATAGCTTCTACATATGAGTAAGAACATATGAGATTTGTCTTTTTGTGCTTAGTTATTTCACTTAACACAGTGTTCTCAAGTTCCACCCATGTTATTGTGAAGGGTAGGATTTCATTCTTTTTGTGGGTATATAATATTCCACTGTGTATATGTACCACAATTTCCTGATTCATTTATCCATTGGTGAACACTTAGGTTGAGTCCAAATGTTGGCTGTTGTGAATAATGCTGCGGTAAACATGTGAGTACAGATATCTTTTGATATGCTGATTTCCCCTCTTTAGGATATATACCTAGCAGTGGGATTGCTGGATCATATTATAGTTCCATTTTTAGTTTTCTGAGAATCCTCCATGCTATTCTCCATGTGATTGTGCTAATTTATATTACCACCAACAGTGAACAAGGGTTCCCCTTTCTCCATGTCCTTGCCAGCATTTATTATTGCTTGTCTTTTAACAAAACCCATTTTAACTGAGTAAGATGATATCACATTTAGCTTTGATTTGCATTTCCCTGATGACAAATAATGTTGAACATTTTTCAAATACCTTTTAGCCATTTGTATTTTCTTTTGATACATTTTTATTCAGATCCTTTGTCCATTTTTAATTGAATTATTTGATTTTGTTTTTCCTGTTGAGTTGTCAGTCCCTTACCAGATGGGTAGTTTGCAAATATTTTCTCCCATTTAGTGGGTTGCCTCTTTCCTTTGTTGATTGTTTCCTTCACTATACAGAAGCTTTTTAGTTTAATGTGATCCCATTTGTCCAATTTTGCTTTGGTTGCCTGTGCTTTAGGAGTACTAATCAAGAAGCCCTTGTCCAGACCAATGTCCTGAAGAATTGCATGATGTTTTTCTTTTAGTAGTTTCATAGTTTCAGGTCTTAGATTTAAGCCTGAAAATCCATTTTGATTTGATTTGATTTTTGTATGTGGCAAGAGATAAGGGTCTAGTTTCATTCTTCTATGTAACGATATCCAGTTTTCCCCGTGCCATTTATTGAAGAAACTGTTCTTTCCCTGTTGTATGTTCTTTGCACCTTTGTCAAAGATAAGGTCACTGTAAATGTGTGGCTTTATCTCTGGATTCTTTATTCTGTTCTATTGATTTATATGTCTATTTTTATGCCAGTACCATGCTGTGTTGGTTACTACAGCTCTGTAGAATAATTGGAAGTAAGTCTTATTCTTTTGCTCAGGTTGGCTTTGGCCATTCTGAGTCTTCTGTGGTTCCATATAGATTTTAGGCTTATTTTTTTCTATTTCTGTGAAGAATATCATTGGTATTTTGATGAGGGTTGCATTAAATCTGTAGCTTGCTTCAGGTAGTGTGAATGTTTTAACAATATTGATTCTTCCAACCCATGAGCATGGAATGGAATATCTTTCCATTTTGTGTGTGTGTCCGCTTCAGTTTCTTTCATTAATGTTTTACAGTTTTCACTGTAGAGATCTTTCACTTTTTTGGTGAAGTTTACTCCTACGTATTTTATTTTATTTCTAGCTTTTATAAATGGGATTGCATCCTTGGTTTCTTTTTCAGATTATTTACTGTTGGTATATAAAAATGCTACTGATTTTTGTATATTGAAATTATTTAAATTTATTCACTCATAAAAAAGGTGTTAATGTATAACATTGGTGATGTAGAGAAATGGGTATTGTGGAAATTGTTAAAGCCTCTGTGGAGGATAATTGGGCAATATATTTCAAAATAAATATGTACATATCTTCTGATCTCACTTCTAATAAAATCCTCATGATGGATAAATGTATTTAAGAAAATATTAATGTTAAATCATTGTTTATGCTTGCAAAATACTAGAAATAATAAATGTTTATCATTAGGCTATGGGTGATTTGAAATACCATACAGCAGTTTTAAAAATACTAATCTTTTTATGTATTTATGAAAATATTCTGTTAAATTGAAACTCTTTAATGAGAGACTCAGTTTTAAAAATATTTATTCAGTGTTTTAAACCCTTAAATCTTCAAACCCTGTGCTGGGTCCTAACAATATAATAATTTCTCTCATTGATTTTCTATTTTTGAGGACTTTGTCATCAAGTAAATCCCCCAACTCTCCCATCTCCTCTTTGTAATCCTCCCTATGGTTCCCAGGTAAGGTGGTGATACTCCCAAACCAATTTGTTTTATGGAATCTCAGGAGATTTTATTGTATCTCTCTGGACCCGTTAACCATATAGGAAGAGGCAGTGTACTATATTAACCCCATTTCAAGGAAGGAAACTCTTTAAAAGGAATTTATTGATGAGACAATATGTTTTTTGTCCATTTATAGGCCCTCCAGATCTGCTAGGGCATGCCAATCTTAGAGAAAGCAAGTTAAAATCTGCTTCTGGTAGTTTAAAACTCAGCAATCATTCCTCCACTGAGGAAAGAATCTAAGATGCTAGAATGTCTTCCCCAATAGTTCATATGCTAATGAGACATTGCCCCCAACAACTCACAGATACAATAATGGTTCCTGTGGTCTGTACCTGAGATAGCACATCACACAAGTATGTGGACAAAGAGAGAGAGAAGGGGTGCACAGTGCTGCTTCTAGGGATCCCCAAAATGAGAGGTTGGAACACAACAATTTTCTTAGGGATGACTATGCTTCTTTATTTTTATCTCAGTTATCCCTTTTACTGGGCTGAGGCCGTAAACTGGCTAACCCCTTTTCATTTCTATCATCTACACCTATATGTGTACATATTGCTTAAGGTTTAAGGGTTTTCCTTGCGCTGAAATAAAAGATCTCTTTTTCCTTTATAATTACCACTTAGACCACGGTTTCTCAACCTAGACACCATTAACATTTTAGGCCAGATAAATTCCTTGTTGTGGGGTGTTATTCTGTGCCAGTAGCACACCCCCTAACTGGGTGTGACAACCAAATGTCTCCAGACATGCTGCAAAATTCCCCCTAAGGGAAGCAAAATTGCCCCTCGTTGAGAACCACCAACTTGGGAGACATCTTGAGATTTCTGTGGGTTTTGACTGATAGAAATAGGGAGGAAAGTGAAAACATAGCAAATAAACTGTGCTGTACCTTTTTTATAAAAAAATTACTTATTTGACCAGGGACCAGAGATGGAAAACTGATGACCAGTATGATGAATTTATCAGGAGATTCATTACACTTGCTACAGGATGATTTTATATTTAAATTAAACTTGGAAGCATTTAGAGTAGATGGGTGCTCTCCACCCTGGTTTCTTATAGGCCCACTACTTTCTAAGATGCATACCCCTGGCCCTGTTCACCCATCTACCGAACTTGTGTGCCCATGAAGGACTTGAGTGTGCTATTCCTTTCCAGGATCACCATGAAGGAAAAGGCAAGGTCTAAAGTGTGTGCCCTTCAAGCATCTCTGGGGCCATCATAGTCCACATGGCATTTTGTCCAGATTGGAGAAAATCAAAAAACTTTCCTCAGACAGTTTTTCTTTCATCTGTCAGAAAATTATCTCGATATACTAATTTTGTTAGAAAGAAAAATTCACTGCCATCTGCTAAAGAATTATAAGAAATGAACAAATCTTTGATGTTTTGATGAACGATGTGGCCCTGGGGTTGGGCATTGCACACACTGTACAACCCTATACATGGCTGTCTCACATATTTAAATTTCCTGAATTTCATAAGGAACTCTATGGAAACTTATGAAAAGGAAAGCCTGTCCTTTCAAGGACATTTCGTTAAATTACTAGAGTTTAGTATAGGTAAGAGCAAGGAAGATCAGAGAATGGCAGCAAGATCACCATTATCTCATATTTCCTTTGGTTGAGGAAAGGTAACTGCTTTTTCTAGCAGGTAGCTGTTCTAGTCCAAACTGTTCTGGACCAGTCTTGAGCATGGGGCAAAGGGGAGGGGCAAAATTCAGAGAGGATGGAAGAAGGGGAAAAGGAAGCAAAAGCAAGGCGACGTCTTATGGTAGCATCAAGAAGGAAAAGAGAGTTTTTCCCTCTTGGCTTGTGGACGCTGGAACCTTGCCCACACAAAACTGTTCCTGAAGCTGTGCGTTTTAAGCCTGAAAACAACTTCTTTCATTAGTGATTAATGTTACCTAGTCAGGGTTCTTAAGAGAGATGATGCTCCCATTTTTATGTTCTCAATTCACCACTCATTTATTCCTTTTTCTCTTTCTTTTCTTTATCTTGTTCAGTAATTTATAAAATTAATGCTTTTGAGCACCTTCAATGAATGGGCATTACTACAAATCCCTGTTCTCATGGAGAAACCATGTTTGAAATGTACCTTCTGCTCAAGCAGCCACTTCAAAGAACTTCTCTCGACTGGAGATCATTTTCAGTTTGTTCAGATTCCATTTTAAAGTCTATTTTTCATTATTATATTTGATTCTTTTTTGAGACAGAGCCTCACTCTGTTGCCCTGGGTAGAGTGACATGGCCTTGTCATAATTCACTGTAACCTCAAGACTACAGGTGCCTGCCACAATGCTCAGCTAGTTTTTCTATTTTACTAGAGATGAGGGTCTCACTCTTGCTCAGGCTGGTCTTAAACTCTTGAGCTCAGGCAATCCACCTGTTTTGGTCTCCCAAAGTGCCAGGATTATGGACATGAGCCACCGTGCCTGGCTCATTATTATGTTTGAGACAAAAATAATGCTAATATCAACACCTCTAGCATTTTGGTTTAAATATTTTCAGCATTTTTGTTTTATATCCATGATTTGAATAGCTGTGACCATGTTTACATGTTACTCTGTGTGCTACTATTTTCAGTTAACACTGTATTGTAAGCACATTTTTATGTTTGTTGGACTTTACAAATGTCATTGAAAATATGTAAGTAATATTCCACACATGAATTCCTATGATTGGTTAGCCAATCCCCTATAGTAGAACACAGAGTGTCTACTCTTTTCTGTGATAATGAATAATAGTAAAATATTAAAAATCATAAATAAATAAATGTCTTTGGGCCTATGGCTTTTAGATAGTTTCACTCCAATCAATCCTTAGATATTGAACACATGCGACAAATTTCTCACTCTGTTACATACTGCCAAATTACTTTCCAAAACACATGTTCTGTTTGGTGATTTGTGATGACTCCAGCAGTGTTTGAATGTATTGTTGCACTGAAACCTTACAAAACTTGGATGGTGTAGATTTTTAAAAACTATCTTACCGATTCAGTTGTTCCAAAAAATAGTACATTATTTAAATTTGCATTTCATTGCTTTTTACTGATAGGGAATTGAGAGAGGTTCTGTTAGCATACCAGAATTTGATATGGGACACCATATCATATGGGACACCTGTGGCATTAAGTCTCTGCCATTGAGAGACCACGTATTAAGGCAGTGGCAGTCATCAGAACTGTGCATGGACATTCATTCTGATCTCCTTCTTCTACTCATATAATGAGATTACACTTTCCTGCGCCCTTGAAGGGTTAGGCGTGGACCCGTGAATGTGAGTGAAAGAGATGTGTCACTGTGGCTAAATGCTTTACAAGTTGTTGAGGGAATCACTATGTTGTGGTGTTCTTATGTCCAAGAAATCTAGACCCCAGGTACCTTCTAGACTTTGTCCTTGGATGAATAAATACGAAACAAAGGTCCTGCAGTGGCCTGTAACAGACATGTACCATAGCTGAGAAGTAAATGTATTCTGAGCCACTGAGATTGGGGGATTGCATGTTGTGAAGCCTAAACTCATTGGTCCTGAGTGATTTGGCTAAAGTGACCAGCCCACCTGCCTGCATTGCTGTGCTACAGCGCTAGGATGCTGGGCCATTCCAACAACACAGAACATTGCGACAGATCTCAGAGTCAGGTGCTTTTCCAAACAAGGAAAGAGTTCAGTGGTATTTATGTATACCATTCAATTCCAAGCAACAAAGTGGGTGACAACACTATGCCATCTGCCAGCTCAAATTATTTTTGTCATCTCAGATTAAAAATTCTGCTTTAATATTCAGCAGGGAAATGACTTGATGCTGGTTGGCTTCGGGCAACTTTTGAAAAATTGCCTTTCTTTCAAAATAGGCCCATAAAAGCTAATAAAAAAGGAGCTAACATTTATTGATCATTCATTATGCTTCAGGGACCATGTAAAGCATCTTAGCAACATATTCTTTATTTCTCCTCAAAAGGTGACAAGGTCAGTGCTATCATCACCCCTGGTTAACCGATAAAGAAACTGAAGCTTGGGGTCAATGTCACTAGTCAAGGTCATGTACTGGTTAATAGTAGTACTAGGATTTGAACCAAGGTCCGAATAATTCCAGAGGCTGTGAGCAGCCACTGCACTCAGGGGACATAGGTTCTACTGAGGCTTTCTCAGAGTCCCTCATTTGACCTGTTTGATTGTCAGGCCACTGCCCCTTACTGCTGCCATCTTCCCTCTTTCCTCCCTTTGCCACATTCTCACCAAGGCTTTTGTCCTATGCCTGATTTGTCCAACCATCACTCACTCACCAAATACACACCAGGCAGGTGCCAGACACAAAAAGTATTAAGACCTACTTCCTGCCCTCTAGAAGATCACACTTTAGAGAGCAATTCTGACCAATAGAACAATATGAGCCCAAAGGCAAGCCCCATGTGTATACGCTAAAAAAAAAAAAGCCAAAAGAAACAGGTGAACACAGCACATTTGAAATACTGTCATTGAAACATGAAACCAGTATAGAAAATGTTATTAATGAGATATTTTACATTCTTTTCCTTTTTACTATGTTTTTGAGAGTGTGTTCTATTACTTTTTATTTTACATTTATCAGCACATGTGAATTCAGACCAGCCACATTTCAAAGGCTTCATCACCTTATTGTGGCTAGTGGCTACTGTATTGCTCAACACAGGTCTAGAAGGAAAGGTAAGGCAGAGACTGGGTATTTTGAGGTAATGGGAAGAGTGGTAGGGGAGAATGTCCATGGGGTACCAGGGAACACAGCAAAGGAACACTGAGCCCAACCTGGACTCCAGGAGGCCAGTAGAGAAGACACTCAGGCTGGGTAAAGGCAAAATGGGACCCAGTCACAAAGGGCCTTGTGTGAGAAGCCAAGGAGTATAGATTTTATTTGCATGAACTTCTGCAGATTTACAATGTTATTTCATATACATCAGGTCATTTGGGGACTGCCTCAGCCCTTGATGTAGGTGTTTGTGGCCAAGACTGCTGGATATCTCCTGCTCTCTTCTCTCCTTTTTTCACATTCATGGAAGTTCTGTATTACTAGGTTTGTCAATAATGCAACTAATAACAGTGGCTGCAATTGTTCAGTGGATTTTCTTGGAAATTGACTTAGCAGGGCTAACTCAGGGCGGAGGTATGCCATTTATCCACTGCCCCTTCCAGCTTCTCACGGCCAGGAATGTTGACCTGAAGGCTAAAGCTGTCTCTTTGCGGCTGCAAGACATCCTGAAGTGGAAAGTGTGTTCTCAGCACATCAAAGGAGAAGGCATCTGTGTCTGTGTGACTGTGGAACAGCCCCGCCAACCCTGCACTGCCAGGTTCTGGATTTCTGTTATGTGAGAGAAAAATTAATTGCTAACTTGTGTAAGCCACTATTGCTTGTAGGGATTTTGTTGTTGTTATATGCAAACAAATCTAATCCTGACTCATACAAAATGCATAAACTTACCAGTGAACTCTATTAGTTTGTTTCGCAGAGGAGTTCACCAAGAATCTAAAAAATTAAGTGACCAGATAATGATCACACAGGGAATAGTAGTGTCAGAGGTGAAACTGAAGCCTGAGGCTTCTGCCCTCAAAGTCTACCCTTTATTTACTGTTCTACTTTGCTCTCCAGGGCCTGGTTTCTGGATTTCCTCCTCTTGCTGTACATTATCAAGGTAGCTGCCATGTTGAATGGCTGTAGAGCAGCAGGTCCCAGTTAGTGATATTCAGTATGAGGCATCTGGTACAAACAGTTGGAGTGACTACTTTGTCCCAGCCCCTACTAGGTCATAGTGTCTTTTGCCTTGCCCATCTGACAGGGGGGCCCATGAAACAAAGGGGCAATCATGCAGCTGTCTCTTTCTCTCCCCAGTTCCCCACCTCAGGGCCTAGTTTCTCACCTCCAGAGCTCCCTCTGCTGGTTTCCACTGAGTTCTCTTGGCCGCACAGAGAGAAGATTCAACCAGGCCCTTCTCTTGCAGGTAGCGGATTGTGCAACACCTGGCTTGCCCCTCTCTCTCCCTTCCTGCTGTCTGCCTCCTGGCTATGCCGCTACTCAGTTACTCTTCCTAGCAGAGGGTGGTGGTACTCAAACCTGTCAATTCCGCAACTTGTTGGCTGCTCTACAGAGGGCTCAGTGGGAGAGCAGGTTGCTGACTCAGGCTAAATGTAATTTTTAAATCATCTGTAGAACCCACTCAACCGCGAGATTCATATTGCTTGCAAGTGGGCCAAATCAATCAATGGTTTGTTGAGCGTCCTCAGTGACCTTCAGAACTACCATTGGCTCTACCTTCGCTGCCAGGAAATGGCCTGAGCCAGGTGCCTGATGCTGGATGCCTCACTGGTTTCAGGAGTGGCCAGGCTAGAGCTGTGGCCTTTCCAAAGCACCTTTCAGGTGTTTTTGAGCTGATCTGGCACTCGTCACCCCAGCATTTCTCTGGCATTGCGTGCCAATGTCTCTACACAGCTGGGTGGAAGAGCAGGTCTGCCTCTTAGTGTGTCTGGATTTAGAACAGGAGTGAGAAAACTTTTTCTGTAAAGGGCCAGATAGTAAATATTTTAGGCTCCATGGGCCGTAGGCTTTGTTGCAATCACTCAACTCTGCCATCGTAGCATGAAAGCAGCCACAGACAATATATAAATGAACGAAGGTGGCTCTGCTCCCATAAAACTTTATTTATGAACACTGAAATATGAATTTCACAGATTTTCTTTTGTCACAAAATATTCTTTGATTATTTTTAACCATATAAAAATTCTGAGCTATACGGAAACAAGCAGAGGGGTGGATTTGGCCTGTGGATCACGGTTTGTCACTCTTGATCTAGAGGCAGGATAATGTGGTTAAAAGCAAGGGGCTTTGGGGGATGCGAGTCCTGGGGCTGTCACCAAGCAGCTGTATAACTTGCCGTCAGCTACTTTATCTTTCTGAGTGTGAGTTTGCTCATTTGTGAAATGGGGACAGTTCCAGTGCATTCTACAAGGGGCTGTTGGTTGATTAAATGAGATAATGGCTGAAATGTACGTAGCTCAGCACACTGTGAGGCTCTGCCATAAGCACTAGCAATACTGAGATACCCAAATCACCCAGACACAGTTGCACTCTCCAGGAGCTTAGAGTCTAGCAGGGAGGTGGCCATGTGCCCCAGTATCTGTCACACATGGCAGAGTGATCTTGGCTACAGGAGCGGCACAGCAAGTGACAGTTTGTCATCTCCCTGTTTGCAGTACTGCTTCTGGGGGTTTTGGAATGCTCAGGGTATTTGTTCAAAGAGAGAGCAGACCCACCTGGGACTACCAGAGCAAGGCCAAGCCTTGCACTTCTGCTAATCCCCTGCAGCCCCTGAGTGCACTATAGCATTTGAAGTTCAGCTTCACTGTCGCCCTTGCCAGCACCCCATCCTCTTTCATCTGCTCACAGTCCCTCAGCAGCTTCCATCTTCCATCCTTTGTAATGTAGCCCAGTTGAGCTTATAGCAGCAGACAGCACCTTGTTATTGGTAAAGTTCTGTTAAATAGAAGGGATTCTTAATAAAATGTCTATACAATGTGTTAATGTATTATTTGCAAGTGAGATGAGAAATATAGCAGTCCGTGCTTTTATGTGTTGCATTGTTTTAATTTCCACTTAAAAATGAATCTTACTCTTGCCTCTATTGTAAGATTACGCTTGTTCTGTACAATCTGGCCACCAACCAGAATACTAATTGAGCTTAGCAACTAGGGACCACTTAGGCTGTATTCCTGTCTTTAGCTATAGAATTCTCTAACTCACCCCTTAAAGACAAAGGATAACAAAGTGACTTGGCATAGATCACTGGAACTGCCATATGGTTTTAATGGCATAGTTTTCTAAATTGTTTTCTTTTTCGTAATGTGTAAATCATAGGACATACTTCTGAGATGAAAATAATAAAAAGTATGCTCAGATACGAACACCGATCTCACCTTCAGAAAGAATTGACCAATCCCTTAGTAACAGTCTTGATCGCAGTTTGTTTGTTGAAGACTTTCTGACTCTCCATCACCCACGTACCCTTTTGTGTCCCAGGTCATGTCCTGTTCTAGGCCAAGCTGACATCTTACACCCTCGAATGAAGTGTTTTATAACAATTGCAGAGCCTTTTCTGTGTCCTCAACTATAGTTACTCAAGTTGAAGCTTTGAAAGTAGTAGTCATTCCATTCTTCCTTTGTGCAAACCGTTTAGGAGGATCCTTTCTTAATATACTTAAAAAATGCTGCTGCAGTTTCCAGATACCTTGAGAATTACTTCTCTCATTTTTACACTGTTACAGTTTCTTTCTGCTCTGCCCACTCTTTGATCTGCTGTGATGATGGGAAGGGTTTTGAGGTTATTCCAGAAGTTTGAAGTACAAAAGAAATTCCAAGTTCATATGAAGAGGTTGGCTGTGCAGCTCATTCCAAAGAACACCATTCTCTTTGTAGTTTACAGGAGTGTTGTAAGCTGGAGTTGTGCAGTCTGCACAGTGGTACTCAGCTGTTCTGCTTGCTCAGGGGACAGGACTCGTGTGAGGCTATGATACACACCCTGTAGGATGCTGCCTTCTAGGAAGAAGACAGAGTAAGAAGAGAAGAAAAAGTAGGGGAGGAGGAAAAGAATAGCAGTGCTTTCCTGAAGACTTCCTTTTGTGGTGCTGGGCACTCTTCCAGAATTTTATATATATTAACTCTTTCAGTTAGTACTTATTCGCCTTCTTCACTGCAGGACTGATGGGCTCCAAAATGTGCCATTCACTGTCCTAGACAGTGGTGATCAGGCCAGAAACAGGCTTCCTTCCCTTCTGCAGTTTATAACCTAAAGAATTTTTATGGGAGGGGGTCATAAAGTCAGCTATGGTATCTATGGCAGGACCAAAGAAAATTGCTAAAGTTGCCATCAGATGCTTCTCAAAAACCCACACAGGCTACGAATGACAACCCCCACCTCGTATTTAATATATTACATCACCAAGTTATCTTTCTGTTCAGCTTTTATTTTTTTCTGGAACTCCATATCTCAGCTTCTCCGCATTAGAAAATCAGGCCACATCCTTGCCTGCACAGCAACTCAGAATCTCACTGCCGGGAGCTTTGCTTCAAACCAGTACTCCCCTCCTTCCTCTCTGCCTGTCCAAATGCCTCTTTCTACCCTTGGCTCACAGTTCGCCTCCTCTAGGCAGCTTTCCCTGTTGGAATGCACAGAGCCCTGTCTTCTCGGGTCTGTGAATACAAATTATCTTAGCCCACTTTGTGTGTAGCAATGCATTGCCTTATCTTGGTTCTCTTGTGTCTCGGGGTTTCCTTTCTCTCCACTTCCCTCTTCTCTCTCTCTCCCTTGTCACATAATCTTTGAGTGGGGGCAGCCTCATTTCTAATTTTGTTTGTAGCCCCCACCATAGCCACCACTCCTGTGCCTAGCACACAGCAGGTGATCAATAAATCTTTTTAATAAGGAGCTGACTCACCGCCAGTACTCTGGCCCCCTTGGCTCAGGTTGTTCTGAGGCATGCAGCCTTCCAAGAAAAGCTGGCTTTCTTGGCTTCCTTCCATAGTGCTGGTATGAATTTCAATGCTAGACCTTCAAAGAAAAAAACAAAAAACTCAGAAAGGGCCATTCTACTCTGGGGGAATGGTGAAAGAAATAGATTCCCAGTAAGCAGGAGCCCTAGGGGCCACTTGGATAAAATTCACACCTATATCTATTCATTTTCCTCTAGCAAAATAAAATGGAACTTGCAACTTAAGCTCACAGTCAGTACTTACTACATGACAGATACATGTACATGTATGTACATAGAAATTCTACAACAACCCTAGGGCATAGTTATCATTCTTATTGTACAAAGAACAAAATAGAGACACAGTAACCTGTCTAAAGCCGCTTGACTGGCATATGGTAGATCTGGGATTGGATGCCAGACAGGCTGGTTTGAGTCTGAGGTCTCTGCCTGTGTGTTATAAGCTTCTATATTCTACCTGGTGGGATTAATTTGTGTTCCTGTTTCTTTATGTGTGTACACAGTGCACGTGTTACTATGTGTAGGAAACAATGTTAAAGTGCAATGTCTTATAAACTTGGTGTTCTTGTTGCTTTGCTGTGATAAATCATACATCATACAGCTCAGATAGTGGTTTTTGGTTTGGAGGAGGTTTGTTTTAATAAATTTCTGGCAAAAGTTTGCTAGCCTATAGTAATAGATAACTAGTTTTCAAATAATTATCTCCAAAGAAGAAATGTCTGCAGTTATACACAGAGAATCCTTCACTGTCGTGATTTTTGTGACGCTTGGGATCAAAACCTTTCTCTGTTTAGCCATTCTCTCTGATTGGAGTGAAGCCATTTCTCTGGTAGTTACGGTACATGAATAAGTTACATCTTGATTTTCTGGGTACCATTTTCATATCAGCCACCTTCAACTGATAAACAGCTAATTCTGAGTAGACTGTGCCCCTCAGGGGTGTCTTCTGTGTTAGAATTTCCCACTCTGTGGAATACAGATATTGGTGCTGGTTTGGCTCAGAGCAAACTGTGCCTGTCTTTCTCCTCCATCTGTACAATGGAGATCACAATTCCTCTTGGCAGTGGGGATTGACTTCTGTGACACCATAAATTGAAAATATTACTAAACGGAGCACTTCGTGTGTGTGTGTTTGCTTGTGACCCTGGCTGAGACTGGCAGCGGGAAGGCTCTCTCTCCTCCACTCCCGATTGTTCTTTTGTGTTTCTCTCCCCTTGTGCTCCTCCCCCCGCCCCAGCCTCCTCCTCTTCACTTTGGTTCCTGGGCAGATGCTACTGTGAAGACAGTGCAGCTCCCATCTGCTTTCAGCATATGGGACCAAGGCTGTTGCTTCCAAAGTCTTCGTGTTTACTGTTCAGAGCAGGGTGGGTTATTGTGTGGAAAGTGAGGCAGAAAAATTGCAGCATGATTTAAATCTTTATGCAGTATTGATAGAATCAAATATCAGTATTTCTACCCACCTGTCCATCCATCCAGCCATCTATCCATGCATCCATCTTTCAACTTCTACCACAGAGGATTTGCATTTCTTCAGACATCCATATAATAAAAAATTAAACTTTAAGAGGAGAGAAAATATAGAAAGCACAGAAAGCACCGATCCTAAGATGAAATTAAAACACAAATATGAATGTTAGAGAACCCATAAACATTACTGTTGACCTAAGATTTGGGCTCTGAGCATCCCAGCACAGGAGCAAAAGAGAAAACACTGTGAATTTATGAGCTCCTCAATATCCTCAAAGGGTAGAGCAGTGGCAGGTGGGCAGAGTGTGTTAAGCAATGTTTTTCTTGGCATTTAGGTCTGAAGATTTTTCGTGTGAGTTCCCAATGGGACTTAGAATGTGTCTGCAGGCCACAGCATCAAGAATTCTAGAGTCAACACTAATTCAAGAGCTACACTCCCAATGGGATTTAGAATATTCCTTCTTATCAAAGTATCAGAGGTTTTAGATTTGACATTCAGCTTTGAGCAGGGCTGCAGTTAAAGTTTCAGGTAAGCCACATAATGAACAAACAAGTTCATAGAAACTGCTGATTATAGTTTTAAAACATTGAATGATAACCCTTATCCCTGGATTTAATCCTCCTGACTTTGGTTCATGTTTCCCCCCATTCTATATGAAGAAATGACAACTAGGAGATGGATGTCAGCTAGGAACCATTATTTCCATGATTGCTGAATCTGTTGATTACTTGTCATAACAATCGATGGTTGGATCAGTTTGGTAGGGGAGGATAATACATGTTCTGTGGACATCCTCTCTGATTTCATGCCACACTCCTGAGTTCAATAGACCATCACTAATTATAAGAGAAGTCTAGGGAAGGTGAATTTTCTAATAAAACCTCACCTTCTCAGCTAAACCCACACTGTAGACCAGTCAACAGTACCATATTCATATAAAAATCTGTTGCTTGGAAATGGTAGTGAGCAATTCACCTGAACTTACCCAACAGCTCTAAACTCAGAGTTCTAATCTGTCTAAATGAGTATCACACAAATGGCCAAATAAAGTCATGGCCAAAACACTCAACAACTTTATTCTGCAAGCTTAAAACAAAACTATCAATTGAAAAAAGAGTGTAATAAGAGTTAAGCTGTTGTTGGCACCCGTAGTTCAGTGGGTAGGGCGCTGGCCACATACACTGAGGCTGGTGGATTTGAACCCAGCCTGCTAGCTAAAACAACAATGACAACTGTGACAACAAAAATAACAAAAAAGAAACAGTGGTGCTTTTCCCCAAACATGCAGACCCTAGAATCAGTCTGACCCCTAACCAAAATGTTCTCAAAGTGATCTTTAGGAGACATCACCTGTTCCTAGGATAAGAAAAAACAATTACCTTTCTTAACAAAAAATAGATTTTTATCTAAACTCCAATACTAAAAACTCAAATTAATGCACCTGACCCTGAATCAGCACCTGTAGCTCAGTGGCTAGGGTGCCAGCCACATACACTGGAGCTGGCAAGTTTGAAAAATCCAGCCCAGGCCTGCCAAACAGCGATGACAACTCCAACAAAAAATAGCCAGGTATTGTGGTGGGCACCCATAGTCCCAGGTACTTGGGAAGCTGAGGCAAGAGAATCACTTAAACCCAAGAGTTTGAGGTTGCTGTGAGCTGTGATGCCATGGCACTCTAGCCAGGGCAACAGCTTGAGACTCTGTCCCCCCAAAAAGAATTAAGTTGTCATTTCCTTTCACTTTTCTGACTTCATGAAATAGAAGGGAAATACTGGATAATTTAAGTTGCATGCTTCTTGCACACATCACAGAGTTTTTTAATGGGGCCCTGAGTACACAGGAGGCACAGAATTAAATGGCTCAGGGACCAGACAAATCATGGAAATACATGGAGTGGGCTGGTTTCCAAAGAGAAAATGGAGGCCACTCTGGTGACTGGAGCTCTTATGCCCATTCAAAAGGCGCAGTAGCCACTTTCCACATACTGACCATTGCCACTTTGCAATTCAGACCCAAGGGTTCCATGTCATACAATCTTAGGCAGGTACCCACAATTCCTGCGAGATTATTCTGATATTTAAAATGCATGATGACTGAATTAAAACATTTGTGCGAACTCAGTTTAGCCTTTGCTCCTTTTGCATACCGTGGGCTACCTACCTATATAATATGACAAAGAAAACAAGAGACAAGTAAAGGTTAAGCTAAGAAAATACATGCATACCCATGCTTTTAGGCCATTATTATAGATTCACTTCATTGAGACCTACAGTGGATGGATTTTACTCTCTAAAAAATGAAGACAAAATTCATTTCTTGAATAGGATAGGGTATTACAACATACAGAGTTATAGTTAAGACCATGTTCAAATGGTAAGAGGGCTAGATCTTAAAAATTGTATTGCAAAAGTAACAAAGCACCTACTTGTCATCCAAACTGGCCTTTTATGTGACTTGAAATCTGAAGTACTTACTTTTCTCTGCTTTGCAAAAAGAACAACGCTTTTCAACTGAGTTTATGGGTGTTTTTGTTTCATTCATTTATAAAAGACAAAGCCCAAAGAGATTTTTTTGGCCTACCTATTATGCAAAGTTTTCCTACTTGGCAAAATAAAGTGCTCCAAGCATTATGTAGTAAGAGAACAGGCTGCTATTTCAATTTTTGTTTTCTCTTTCAATTTTTTAAGTTCTATGTTGGATTACACTAATGCTTCGCCAAAGATATCTGTTTGGGGAAAGTAGGGAGTATGGCATAAGCAATCATAAAAATTTTAATTTTAGTTGTCAAATGTCATCTTAAAAACTGTGTAAATCTAGTCAAATTGGAAATGTGCCTCCATGCCACCTGTTTGGTGTTCACCTGTGCTGCTTTCCTCGCTGGGAGGCACGTGGAAACCTTGAGAAGCCATGAGAACTAATCAAATAATAGCTCATGCTGCCACATAAATAAATTAGCTCCTCTGTGAATACATGTTGAATACTCCAGAAGGTACATTTTGGCCTCATTTAGTGAACAGAGATACCATTTGTCTTTCTACAAGTCTGGTGACTTCCACATGACTAGGTAGTTTTGCAGAATTCCATTTTGATCCCAAGTAACATGAATATAGAATGGTCTTCAGTGTCATGTGTTAAAGCACAAAGGTAGAAATGGGCCCAGTTGCAAAAAGACTGATTAGCTTTTAGGGAAGAGAAAAACATGGCGCAGATTTAAAAAGCACTTAAAATGAGGACCACCAAGCCAAAACAAAACAAACAAAAATAAAACTCAAGCTCTCAATAAACATGGGTAACTGGCAATGACTCAAAAAAAAAAAAAAAAAACATGGTAAAGTGAGGAATTTCTGTTTGCATCAAGGCCACCTATGCAAAGTAGCTCAAGTCAGAAAGAGAAATTTACTGTAACAAAATGTCTCCTGGAATTGAAGGCATTTCCGGCTGAGAAACAGTGTCTTGGAGCCATGGTGGGGAAGCAGTGCATATTCCTCCTCCAGGTCTCAGTGTTGCATGGTGTCCCTGACTGTATCTTTCTTTCTCCCCATCTCTCTCATTGCCTTTTCCTCTTGGATTTGGCCCAGCATGGCCCTGTTCTCCAAGACAATGTGATACAATAGCCAAGATGATGCAATAATTTATCCTTTAATCTAGGACTCTTTCAAGTCTGGAAAAACAGTGAGATCAGTCATTTCACTAGGATAATAGATTATAAATCAGGATGTCCCAGGTAAAACTAGACATAGGATCACACTTTCTCACCCTCTATTAAAAACCCAGAACCTGTCCTTCTGTAAGTATGGTGCCTGGGTCTTTTGATTCATGCTGAGTTACCCTTTGGTCAACACTTATTCTTAACTAATCTACCGACTGGCTGTGGGATCCAATGGTGTAAACAGAGCATTAGGAGCTGGGAGCCGGGCCAACAGCTCTCAGGGGGTGTGGATGGGGAACCAGAGCTGGTAACTGTGGCAACATCAGAGATTCCACATGTTACAAAACTAGAAATGTTTTCTCACATGCTTCATAGTGGCCTATCACAACAACACCTGCTGCTGGAAGCAAAGTCTGGGTATAAGTTAACCCAAGCTCCAAGACTTCAGAAGCCAAGAAGCTGAAGGTTTGTTTTCTGTGGCTCTCCTTCATTCCATTTTGCCCCTGAAGCATACAGATTTTCTCACCTCTACTTCCATTGTTTTGGCTTAGTCCATGGTACCTCTCTTTCAGTACTGGTTAACTGCAATTTTTCCTACCTTTAATCTACTCTTCTTTCTTCTGGTAGCAGAAGCCCAGTTTTCCTTCAGGTTTAGACAAGTCTGGCTCAAGTCTAACCGACTGGCATTGATCCCTGGCCACAGAAATAGATTCAAAGATGGATTTGTAATTTAACTTGATTCAACAAAACTCAAAGTAGGGCTTTTGTTGCAATGTTTTGGAAGGACTGAGATTGCTGAACTAGTACCAATCTAGTTCTGAAGTTACTGATGATCATCTTGTTCAATGAGGAGGAAGCTTGCCAAAGCATGAGGCTAAAACAGAAATGCAGATCAAGGTTGGGGGGGGGTGGAGAGAAGAAAGACAATGCACACAAGGCAAACTTAAGTGAGAGGCCAAGTGCTCTCAACATCATTGCAGCCCTTGGACATAGCCATTCTTAAAAATGGAATTTTAACCATGTATTTTTCAGCTTTGTGATTCAGGAAGCTCCTATTGCAATTATACTTGGTTGAGTTTTCTACCATTTGTCAACTAAAGAGTTTTGCCTGATATAGGATCTTTAAGATCCTATTTCTGTTCTGTGTCAGTCCGTTATCCCTCTGCTCAAATCTGACCCATGTTTCATCTGCTTGTTAGAGACCACATAGATCTTGGGCTTTCCTTGTTGATGTGTGTTAGGGCACATAAAGAATTCCAAAGTGATGAGGGGCCTGGCTCAACATTCAAACTAATGAACATACTTTCCTTGCCTTTATAAACATTGATGCTATTTTACTGATATTTAGGACACTGCTGGTCATCTCAATAATTATTAATTAGTGTTAAAGATATGTATAAAGATTGTTTCTAATTTGACAAAACATGAGCCCAGTTGTGTTTGCATAAGCTTCGTGACAGCTAAAGATTTGATTCACACACAAAATACTCCCAGTAGTCTTCCCTAGTGCTTTGTACCAGTCTTTTGGTTAGACAAAAATAGTGTTATACAACTCATGAACTGTAGATTTGATTGTTAATTCAAAGGCTTTGAGAGCAAACTCCAAGAATATATTGTTTCTTAGAGCTCGTAAGTACTTTTGTTTTAAGAGAGTTGATTTGACAGTTGCTTTCCAGGAATGCTGACAAGTTCTTTAGAAAGAAGAGACAAAAACACTAAAAAGAAGAAATTAGCTTGATGTTTGGAAAAACTGTCCATTTTTCTAGTTTTCTCATGTATGTAATAGAAAAACACAGTGTCTTACAATAATATTATTTTATTAATATGTTGGGCACACAGAGTATCTGCTCCGTATCTAAATCCTTTTAGCTATTAATACTTTGCTAAGTAAACCCACTTATATGAAGTATCAGAGGAGCTATCTTTATGTTGAGTTTTACTCAGCAGATTCCCTTGCATGTATTCATTCTATGATTTTCTGTGGAGATACACGTATACACAGTGCATCTGTATGGGAAGTTTCCTAAAATTAGTTTTGTTTGTATCTGACTTTGAGAGTTAGGATGAAGAAAGAATGGGAATTGTCTTATTCAAATAATATGTTCTCTATTAGAAAAAGAGAAGCAAAAATATATTGACATATTTGGGAGTTCAGATAGTGAATAAATTTTTATTTGAAATGCATGATGGATCAAAGATAATTTAGTTTTGCCAGTGGGACTTAACTTGAAGAACTTCGCGATTAAACTTTTCTCTTTAAGTAAATAGAGTAACTGAGCCCAAATCATTAAGTTTGCACACCTCTGATTAGGGAAGAAATAAATCAATGAGAAAGTAAACTCCTGGTTCTGGAAGAACTGGGTCAGTGAGGAAGTGAGAGTGGAATTAGATCCAAAAAAAAGAAGGAAGAAGAGGAGGAAAGGAAGACAAAGAGGAGGAAGAGAAGAAAGATAATGGGAGGAAAATAAAGAATACCTTCATTCATTCACATACTCATATAACCAATGATACTTTTGAATATTTACTATGTGCCAGATGTTGTATTAAAAACTAGGATTTAATGATGAACAAATTTTGGTACCCTCATGTAAATCTTTTTACTTTATATTCTATTGAACAAGACAGAAAAAAAATAAGTAATCAGGCAAAATAATAATTATTTGCATCATGTTATGCAGAGAACTAACAAGGGCTAGCATAGAGAAGAAGACGGGTATTCCAACTGTTGACACCATATCCTCTACCCTACTTGAGATATGTCCTGAGATGTAATTCTACTTCTCCTGCTCTGATCAGATAGGGAGTATGGAGAATCAATGCAGTCTACCCTAAGGTGACCCATCCCAAAGGAAAAAATTTCCAGACCAGAAACCAGAGGAAAGAGAATTGAATTGGGGCAAATGGTTCTTACTGGTCTCTTCTTTGCATACTGATTATAGAAAAATACATATCTTTTCCTTCTTTGAATGTCCAGGAAAAAATAAGTTTAATTTAGCAAACTTGAGTTGATGGACTAGAGAAAATTGAAATAGGCTGTCTGCAAATTATTCAAGATAGCCCAGAAGCAACACTGCAACAATGTCTAGAGTTTGACATACTGTTTTTAAAAAATCTACACCATGACTCTCATATTGTCAGTTGTATGTTTTCTGGTGTAATTTTGGGACATGTGGCCAGAACAGCTGAGGCAGTCAGACAGGTATTACCCTTTCCTGGCACAGAAAGATGCTAGTATCTTGGTAAATAAACTCTTCATATGGAAAGCACCACAGATCGTATTGCTTGTAAATAGCAGCTATTTAAGAGAAGCAAGCAAACAAAAACATATCCCTTCAATCTGGTCTGTTAACAGTAACAGAACAAAAAGGAAATGGTGCATCTGAATAGTCCGTATTGATCCAGAGTATAATTATGTGCTAAAATTGAAAATAACTAGAGGCACCTAAAACCTAAAGAAATGATTGGAATCATGGATGTAGCATGGAGGTACCACATCCTTAGATAAATATCTACATGATACAGAAAATTACATCTATGCATTTATGGCCAAAAAATAAATATACTCAAATACATCTCAAGCTTATCAAACAGGAAGCTCTGATGTTTGATTTGTTAAATGTGGTTCCTGTGACAGGATTATAAGAACTTAGGATCTGCTGTCTGAATTATGCCCCCTCTAAATTCATATGTTGAAACTCTAACTCCCCATGTGGCTGTATTGGGAGTAAGGATGCAATTAAGGCTAAATGAGGTCATAGGGTAGAGCCCTGGTCCTATGGAATCAGTGTCCTTATAAGAAGGGAGACCAGAGTGTTCATGGCTGTCACTTCACATATGAGGACATAGCAAAAAGGTAGCAAATTGAAATCCAGGCAGGGAGTCTTTACTAGACACCCAGTCATCTCAATCTTGACTTTGGACTCCCCAGTCTCCAAACCCATGAGAAAATAAGTTTTTGTTATTTAAGCCATCCAATCTGTCACATTTTTTAATGGTAACCTAGGCAGAATAAGACAGTGTTAATAATGTAATAAAATTAGATTTTTAAAAGACATTAAACACAGTAGAGCTGATATGGCCAGAGTAGTACCTATATTGTATCAAGACTGGTGTGGCCCAAAACTTTGTTGGAGCTTCTCCTTTACATTTCCTTCAGAGACAGTCAGTGAGCTGCATAAGGTGACCAGATGTGCAACCTGAGAGTCAAAATCTCTTTTGTGACACAAAAATGATGCCTTTTAATTTGCCACACATCCTATTCACTAAATTAAGCAGCCATTATTTGGGGTTGTATTAAGAACTCAATTTTCCCCCAAAGGATGAAGACTTGCAAATGTAGAGAATATTTAAAAAGACGATTTGTTGAACAAATTAATTTACCGTAGGCTTTGAAAGCCCAAACAACAGAGACACCCAGGACTCAAAGAATTCACAGATGGGTGACAAAAACCACTGCTGGCAATCTCTAGGAACTCAGAGAGAATTGGAGAGGTGCCAGGAGACTAGAGCTGGGTAAATATTGTCCAATATCTTTTTAATGGAGAAAAAATGCAAATGTAAGAAATTGTAGCTTAACAGACTTGGTATTTTTGGCTCCTAGTAAAATTTGATAAGCAATTAATTGGTCCAGGATTTGAGGGAACATAGTCAAAAACACTGTTGAAATTTAAATCTACTTAGTCCTTGATGTTGTCTCAGAGAATAAATTGGAGAAACAAGCAAAATGACACTACAGTTTAAGGAGCTTTGCTGCTTTATGTGGAGTTTAGTGATTGTATGTGAAAAGTGTTGACTATGCTGTTCAGCAAAAAAGCAGGTTGCAGAACAGTGGAGTACAATACCATCACTGTAAGTAATATAGAAATAGTTGTAAATATATAAAGAAAAATTCCTGGAAGATCTCCAAAATGTCCTTAGTGGCTATATCATGGAGTTATTTTTCTTTCTTGGCTTTCTTTTCTGGATTTCTAAGTTTTATGTGATTAAGTTATAGACAAGTTACTTTGTAGAAAATTGCAGAAACCCACAGTCAAAAAGTCACAAGAGAACGGAAGTATTGTTTATTATATTGATTTTATGTGTAGAAGGATGTTACGAAGTGTTATGCTCAGGAGTCTCTCAAAGACCACATCACCAGACAAGTCGAATTTGAAGAGGAGTCTTTGGCTGGTGACTGCCTTGGTGTCCCAACATGGGGTTTCTGAGGGCAGCCCTGAGTTGTCTGTGGCTCTGGCTTTTATAGGGCAAAACTTTTCTGAGGGGCAGGAAAATGTTATTACAGAAGCAAAAATAACAGATAAAGGGGTTGAGGGAATCACCAGGGTAGGGTGGTTAGGTATTTTACATATGCTACGATTAGGAGAGCGATTAATGATTTTTCTTCCTTATAAAATAGGTACAAACCAGAATGTCCTAGGGAGGAAATTCAGGGAGGGGAATTTACAGGCAAGGGTTGTAAAGGACATGATCATAAAAAGCTGTAATTATTTGGGCCACAATCACAAGCAAATGCATTTACAGTTACACAATGGGAGGGCAAACAAGATCAACTAGTTTTGAAGGTAAAAGGGAGTAAATAGTAAAATGGAGTCAAGCTTGTTCTTTTAACATTTCAATATCACATATGGATGGTATGAAGACCACCTTAACATAATCACCAGGGTTGTTGTCACGAGGGTAGAGACTTTTTAATATAATACTAAGCATTCTAACAGTTCTAACTAGGTTTACTTAAAGTACCATGCAATGGGCGGGGAGGCAAATGGAACCATTTCTTTTTAAAGCAATAAAATGTAACAAAACAATAGAATGGAATCAGGCCTGCTTTCCCTCCCCACTGATTCTCAGGAATAAGACTTACAACAAAATGGGGGAGAAGCAAGACGGCAGCCAAGTTACAGCTTCCTTGCAACTGGGCATGGTGAGACTGGGGAGAGAAAACTCCAGGCATCTCTGGTTGGTGGGATCTGCCCAGAAACATCCCTTTGGGGATACAGGGAGTCAGCGAGAGACTGGACCCCATGAAGAGAACAAAAGTGGTGGAGAATTGGCAAGTGGTTGTGTGTGTTCATTCCATCTAATACCATCTGCAGCTGTAAGTACAGCAGCAGTGAGATTGCAAACTGGAAAAGCCTTACCTGTGAGCTGTTTTTTTCTTATTTGTTTGTTTGTTTGTTTGTTTTGGACTTGGCACTCAGTTGAACTATCTTGGGAGAACTTGGGCAAGAGTACAGAGGACTTTAAGCATTGTCTAAGGCCCCAGACTGAGCTGCTGAGCCAGACAGAGCTAATAGTGTTCTGCTGTGGGCTACATGGAGCCATTGTGGGAGAGCTGCCCTGGAAAGCTCTGCCCTCAGAGTCGCAGAGCAAGGATTGGGTGGGAGACCTTGGGTGAGTAATCTAGTGACTGAGCAGCCTAAAGGTGGGGACTGAGATGCCTTACAGCCTTGGCCCTCAGGGACATAGAGTGAGATAAGTTTTGGTATACTGGGTAAGTAGACAGCCACTTCAAGAGTGATCCCAAGAACAAGTGCTTTCTTGAGAAAGCTTCTGCTTAGCCAAGGTTAGCAGTTTAAAGTGCCTTTTAAGAGGGCTGAGGAGAGATTTAGGCTCTCCACCCTGCTGGGTTTGAGAAATCAGCAGAGACCTCCAGTCCCCATCTCATATAGTCATATCAACATTGTGATTGACATCTCATACCCCAGAAGATTACCTGTTGCCCAGACAATATTCAGCAAGATATATATACTGCTTTGTTTTTTGTTTTTTGGTTTTTTTTTTAATTTCAACGTTTTCCCTCTAGATTTTTCTTTTTTTTCTTTCTTTTCTTTCTTAATTTTTCTAGTTTAACTATAATTTTCCATTGTTGCCTTCTCTAACAATTAGAACTTCATTTTTGCTAGTATTTCTATGGCTATTATTTGGTTTTTCCCCCAGTGTTATCCCATAAAGTTTTCTGTTTACTTGTTTTGGTTTGATTTATAGCATTTTTGTGTTTACTCTCTACTTGGTGGAGGTGGAGTACTGTGTCCAAACAGGCTAGCAAAGAGCTGCTGACCTCAAGGGAATCACCCAACCTGGTACCCCCAGAGGTTGGGGGTTTTTAAGATTGGGTCAAATTACCCTACTGTACACCTATATTGTTCCTATCTCCCTCTTTATGTGCCTCTCTTATTTTTGTCAATATTCCCGTTCACTCACTCCCTCTCCTTTCTCTTTTTTTCTTTTCTTTTTTCCCTTCTTACTCTTCAATCTTCTCATCCTTATGTTCCTATACCACAAGGACTCATTGAAACCCTAGTCCAGAGGTACAGTAACTTAAAGAGCAAGAGGAAGTAAAAGAAAACTTAGGGCAGGGAAACAGATGAAAGAAAACACTCATGAGGAAGAATCAGCAGAAAAGTCCTGGCAACATGAAAAACCAGTTCAGAGCAACCCCCCCAAGGGGCTGTGAGGTAGCTACTGAAGAGGATTCCACCTATAAAGAAATGTTAGAAATGACAGAAAGGGAATTTTCATCATACAGATGATGAAAAGAATGAAGAAAATGATGAAAACAATGAAGGAAACTTCTGGTAAAGTGGAAAATAACCAAAAGGAAATCCAAAAACAGAATCAAATAAGAGATAGACAATATGAAGAATATAGGAAGGATATAGCAGATCTTGAGGAACGGAAGCAGTCAATTAGGGAACTTAAGGATGCAATAGAAAGTATCAACAACAGATTAGACCATGCAGAAGAAAGAATCTTAGAGGTAGAGGACAAAGCTCTTGAGGTAACTCAGATAGTTAAAGAGGCAGAAAAGAAGAGAGAGAAAGATTGGGGGAAAGATTCCCTATTTAACAAATGGTGCTGGGTGAATTGGCTGGCAACCTGTAGAAAACTGAAACTGGACCAACACCTTTCCCCTCTAACAAAAATTGGCTCTCAATGGCTAAAGGACTTAAACTTAAGACATGAAACTATAAAAATTATTGGAGACAGTGCAGGGGAAATACTTGAAAAAATTGGCCTGGGAGAATACTTTATGAGGAGGGCACCCCAGGCAATTGAAGCAATATCAAAAATACATTACTGGGATCTGATCAAATTAAAAAGCTT
This sequence comes from Otolemur garnettii, assembly GCF_000181295.1. Lineage (NCBI taxonomy): Eukaryota > Metazoa > Chordata > Mammalia > Primates > Galagidae > Otolemur > Otolemur garnettii. Next base: position 23,764,912 of record NW_003852401.1, read on the forward strand.
CTTCACTGCCAGGAACACACAAAGTAAAGCAAATAGATAGCCCTCAGAATGGGAGAGGTTTTTTGCAAGTTGTAGTTCCAACAAAGGTCTAATAACCAGAATCCACAGAGAACTCAAAGTATTAATAAGAAAAAAACAAGTGATCCCATTTCATTGTGGGCAAGAGACTTGAACAGAAGCTTCTCTGAAGAAGACAGGCACATGGTCTACAGACATGAAAAAATGCTCATCATCTTTAATCATCAGAGAAATGCAAACCAAAACCACTCTGAGATACCATCTAACTCCAGTAAGAGTAGCCCACATCATAAAATCCCAAAACTACAGTGTTGGTGTGGATGTGGAGAAAAGGGAACACTTCTGTACTGCTGATGGGAATACAAGCTAGTACGTTCCTTTTGGAAGGAAGTTGGAGAACACTCAGGGATCTAAATGTAGACCTGCCATTTGATCCTGTAATTCCTCTTATAGGTGTATATCTAAAAGACCAAAAATCATTTGGCAACAAAGATATTTGCACCAGATTGTTCATTGTAGCTCAATTCATAATTGCCAAGTCATGGAAGAAGCCCAAGTGCCCATCGACCCATGAATGGATTAATAAATTATAGTATATGTATACCATGGAATACTATGCAGCATTAAAAATAATGGCTAAGAAAATAGGTGAAGGACCTCTACAACGAAAATTATGAAATCCTAAGAAAGGAAATAGCAGAGGATATTAACAAATGGCAGAACATACCAGGCTCATGGCTGGGAAGAATCAACATTGTTAAGATGTCTATACTTCCCAAAGCAATCTACCTATTCAATGCTATCCCTATTAAAATACCAACATTGTACTTTCAAGACTTGGAAAAAATGATTCTGCATTTTGTATGGAACCAGAAAAAAGCCCATATAGCTAAGGTAGTTCTTAGTAAAAAAACAAATCCAGGGGCCTCAGCATACCAGATTTTAGGCTGTACTACAAAGTCATAGTGGTCAAGACAGCATGGTTCTGGCACAAAAATAAGGACATAGACATTTGGAATCAAATAGAATACCAGGAAATGAAACTAACACTTTACAACCACCTAATCTTTGATAAACCAAACAAGAACATACCTTGGGGGGGAGAATTGGATATCCACATGTAAAAGACTGAAAATGGACCCACACCTTTCTCTACTCACAAAAATTGATTCAGGATGGATAAAGGACTTAAATTTAAGGCACGAAACAATAAAAATCCTCAAAGAAAGTATAGAAAAAATACTGAAAGATATCAGGCTGGGGAAAGACTTCATGAAGAAGACTGCCATGGCAATTGCAACAACAAAAGTAAACAAATGGGACTTAATTAGACTGAAAAGCTTCTATAAAGCTAAGGAGACAACAACCAAAGCAAATAGACAACCTACACAATGGGAAAGGATATTTGCATATTTTGAATCAAACAAAAGCTTGATAACCAGGATCTATAGAGAACTCAAATTAATCCACATGAAAAAAGCCAACAATCCCATACGTCAATGGGCAAGAGACACAAATAGAACCTTCTCTAAAGAAGACAGATGAATGGCTAACAAACATATGAAAAAATGGCCATCATCCCTAATTATTAGAGAAACACCAATCAAAACCACCCTGAGATACCATCTAACCCCAGCAAGAATAGCCCACATCACAAAATCTCAAAACTGCACATGCTGGTGTGGATGTGGAGAGAAGGGAACACTTTTATATGGCTGGTGGGACTGCAAACTAATATAACCTTTTTGGAAGAATGTATAGAGAACCTTCAAAGAACTCAAGCTGGACCTCCCATTTGATCCTGCAATCCCATTACCGGACATCTACCTAAAAGGAAAAAATCTTTTTATCATAAGGACACTTGCATTAGACTGTTTATTGCAGCTCAATTTACAATCGCCAAAATGTGAAAACAGCCTAAAGGTCCACCAACCCAGGAATGGATTAACAAGCTGTGGTATATGTACACCATGGAATACTATTTAGCCATTAAAAAATGGAGACTTGGCTCAGCACCTATAGCTCAACCGGCTAGGGCGCCAGCCATGTACACCTAAGGTGGCGGGTTCGAATCCCCAGCCCGGACCCGCCAAAACAACAATGACGGCTGCAACCAAAAAATAGCCGGGCGTTGTGGCGGGCGCCTGTGGTCCCAGCTACTTGGGAGGCAGAGGTAGGAGACTCGCTTGAGCCCAGGAGTTGGAGGTTGCTGTGAGCTGTAATGCCACGGCACTCTACCCAGCGGGACAGCTTGAGGCTCTGTCTCAAAAAAAAAAAAAAAAAAATGGAGACTTTACAGCCTTTGTATTAACCTGGATGGAGGTGGAACACATTATTCTTAGTAAAGCATCACAAGAATGGAGAAACATGAATCTTATGTACTCAATTTTAATATTGACAATTAATGACATGGTGGGGGTGGGGGAAGGGGAGAGCAGAGAAAGGGAAGGAAGGAGGGGAAGTGGGGTCTTGGTGTGTATCACATTTTTGGGGGCAAGACACGATTGTAAGAGGGAATTTACCTAAGAAATGCAATCAGTATAACCTGGTTTCTTGTACCCTCAATGAATCCTCAACAATAAAAAAAAAAAGGTTACAACAAAATGGAGTTAGGCTTGCTTCTCCTGCACCCTAACAGAAGAAATGGCATCTCCTTTACATCTATAAATATGGAATTCTTAGGACATGAACATTGATTGTTACATTCTATTAACTGAAGTTCTCAAAACTGTCTTGTCACCATAATCACCAGGGACACAGTAAAAAATACAGATTCTGGACTTTACCATTCTCATACTATAGTCTTGGAGGGAGGTTTAAGTATCTGACCATAGGAAATTGATTAAATTATGCCACATTCATAAAAATTGAAATCACATATCTATTAACAATGAGGTGGAGGAGATTACTTTATGACCTGTGAAATTGTCCATAGTATCTTAAATAAAAAGAACTAGTGACAAAATAATATGATGCAATTTTGTGTAAGAAGAAGTTTTACACATACACGTACTCCAAAAAGAATGTGTGTCAGTGTGTTAACGATAATTAATCATTTGTACAATGGGATTACTATTTTTATTTTATTCTTTTAAAATTGTACTTTGTAATAGATTTCATGTGCTTATTGTGTAATTATTTTAAAACCATCATTCACATCCTTTCCTTTGTAAGGGTACAATTGTAAAAGATCAAAGAGTTGACAAAGTCTCACAATGGAGATAAATTTTTGACTAAGAAATCATTTTGTTTTCATAAAAGATCCACATGAAAACATTATCTGTGTGAGGCTTATCAGCTGAGATAAGGGCTTACAAACTGGTGAAATAATGAATGTTCAGGATATGCTATAAATCTAATACTGGTTTATATTTCCACTATGAGTTCCTCTCTCTATCCTTTCCCAGGTCTTTGGAGTAGGGGGCAGCATTCTTTTGTGCAGTGGGGCAGTAGTCATGTATGTTTGCATGTTTATTCTCTAACACGACCTTTTATCAAACTATCTGTCCCCACATGGTTAGCCACAGTTTATTGAATGGTTTCCCAAATTTATTGAATTTACACTTTAGATCTATTTATTGCCTGGCTACTCCATTAGTATGCCTAGGTAGAGTGTGAAGAGGAGACAACTGATGTTCTATTACAATGGCTCTCAAAGTGTGGCCCCTGGACCAACAGCATCCCTACCCTACCACTTGTTTTGATTTGAATGACCCCTCCAAAACTCATGTTAAAATTTAGCTGCCACTGGGACAGTCTTAAGAGGTGATGAGGCCATGAGGACTCTGTCCTCATGCATGGATTAATGTAGTTAATGAGGAAGTATGTTGTTATGAAAGCTGGCCCAGCCATCTGTGTCTTTTACTTGTGTCCCTGCTTGTCCTCCCACCTTCTGCCATGGCAGGAAACAGCATAGACATCCCCACCACATGAGCACCCCTTTACCTTGACATCCCAGCCTCTGATATTGTAAGAAATAAATTACTGTTCTTTATAAATTATTTAGTCTGTGGTGTTGTGTCATAGCAACACAAAATGGACCGAGACAACCTCTAAATAATGCCATAAACTACTTGGCTTAGGTAGATAGATGGAGATCTTAAAAATTAAAAACTTCAGTAAAATATGAAATATGCTATTTAATAGACTGAGAACATGATATTAGAGCAAAGGTTCTCATCCATGGCTAACCATGAGATTAACTCTGGGGGCTTTTGAAAACATAGAGATTCCTTTTCCTACTGCCATAACATTGAATTGCCAGGTTTAGAGTGAGAGCCCAGGGTCCACAGGTACAAAAATCTTTCCAGGTGATTCTGATCTATAACTGAGTATTGAGACCCACTGTCTATATTATAGCAGCTATTCTGCCTGTGGTATTCCAGAGCACAGCAATGAGGAAGCGCTCATTGAGCAGAATCTGGGAGGATGAATAGGAGTTTGATGATGAAAGATAATCTAACATAAAAATGAGGTTCAAAGTCAAGAAGCCTGACCGTGACCAGTTTTGTCTGAGAATGAGTAAGTGGTTCAGCACAGGAGGAGTGTGGGGAATATAGTTCAGAACTTGTATGTGCAGGAAGAAAGGGCACAGGTGGTACTGGAACAGGGCAGACAGGAACATGAGAAGTTAGGTCTAGAATTTGAGGGACCAGAGCTTATCTTGAACCAAGAGTGTGTGGGCATCAGGGACCCAGTGTTGGTTGTAAGGAGGAGACCTGGTCACAATGCCGGTGGTGGAAAGGAAAGAGGCCACAGACCGTGGAGATGTTAGGCAAGATTCAAGAGACATTTCTGAGGCAGAAGTCACAGGATTTGTAACATGTATGCAGTGTTACCTATCAGTTTTATCACTTCTGAAATTTTTTGAGCTTTCACTTCTAATTTTCTCAAATAATATAAAGCACTTTTTAATATTTGCATATCCTCAGTTATTTTCCCCTTTCTCGAAATAGCTGGGGAATACTAAATGAGAGAGGAAATACTGGTATGATGATGATAGAATGAGGTCGTGTGCATACATATCCTTCTCATCAAATACGCGCTTCCCCAGGGTTACTAAGTGTGAGTCTGTGAGCTTTGTGAGCACAATACCAGGAGCAGTCAGGGAGCCCAGTCTCCACCTGTGTTCCATTGTGCTCTCTCACTTGACATTTCTGAATGCAAATATGTCTGACAAGTGTAAATAAAGGTGGCACGCCTTGGAGAAGTACCCATTTCCACCTTGCCATTCCTTGTCATGTGAGTGTTCAGGGTTGAATGTGCCATTTTTATCTTCTAATATTTTCACAGTTGGAATTTTTGCAGAATGCAACGGTGAGTTCTGTGGTTTCCAAGGTGAAGAAATGGATCTGCTTTATGTCCTTGCAGAATTCAATGTATTTTCAAAAATCATGAAAAGATGCCAGATTCAGAAAAAGGAGTACTCAGTGTTCAGACAGTGGACAAAAGAAGCATCTGTAGCACAATACTTCCAGGTTGGGGAGCTGTCCTGGGTCAGAATAATTGGTTTGTTTCAAAAGAAACCCTCCCCACTCCACACACACCCCTCTGGACACACCTAGGTAGGTTGTGGAGAGGAGACAACTGATGTTCTATTGCAGTGGCTCTCGAAGTGTGGTCCCTGAACCAACGGCATCCCTACCCCACCATTTATTCTGTCATCAAGACGTGGGCAAGTTGCTTTACCTTTCTGAGCCTCAGTATCTTCAGATGAGCAACTTAATTCACCAATTTAATTTGATTAGATGATGACTGTGAAGCCTTTATAAGAGCATAGTACCTGACACATAGAAAGGCCTACCAAATGGCCTACCAAATGATGGCAGTTGTAAGGATGATGTTTATTACAGTCAGTGTTCATGAAGTTTTGTACCCCATGTCACCCAACTGGCTTGCCCTTCCCATCGGGATCACCACCATCACCCAGGATTTCTACCCAAGTACCATTTTCCACTGGGGCTCATGAGACTCACCAAGGCAGGCCATGACCACTTTCTCCCTTTATGTTGTTATTCTCTTGACCTGTGCTCTCACTTAGCATCTGCTTTAGGAAGGGACCTTGGGTACCTATCTCATCAATATCTAGGACTGAACCTATTGTCTGGAATAGGAATCAGAAGTCCAAAATCCTTACAAATTAGGGTCAGTTGGACAAGTCACAGTATCTCTCAGATCTTCCACATCCCTGTGAGTGGAAGGGAATGCCTGCCTTGACCCAGGTGGCTGTGAGAATCAGATACTCATGATGGTGCTGCCTTGTGTGTTGTTTAGTTCCCCTCTCCTTCTCTTTCGCTTGCAGTTTGATGGCTGCGCTTCCCAGCAGCAGAACATGAAGCAAGATTTTCTGAGGATAGTCACATACCACAGAGCCCGTGGAGATGTTAGGCAGGATTCAAGAGCATTTCTGAGGCAAAAGTCACAGGATTTCTAACGAATGTGCAGTGTTACCTATCTGTATTATCACTTCTGAAATTTTTTGAGCTTGAACAGCATTGAACCCAGAACTGCACTGACTTTAAAGACAAGGTAAATCTGACTGTAGGTTATTAATCTCATACCATTTTCAGAAGTCTTTTCAAACCCAGAATCAAACCAAGGCTTTGACAGAATTACTATAAGACCTAACAATTCCACTCCTAGCTAAATACCCCAAAGAACTGAAAATAGGTATATTCAAACAAATATTTGTACACAAATATTCATAGCAGCACTGTTCAGAATAAATAGCTAAAAGGTGGAAAGCATCCAAATGTCCATCAACTGATGAATATATAAACAAAATGTGGTATATTCATACATGGAATATTATGAATGTTATTCCATTTGTATTATCCATATAAAAGCATGAAATGCTGATACATACCACAACATGGATAACTCTTGAAGACATGCTCTGTGAAAGAAGCCAGTCATGAGAGGTCATCTGAGTCCATATATATGAAGCATGCAGAAAAGGTAAATATATAGAGCCAAAAATGAAATGAAATGAAAGCCTAGAACTTACCAGGGCTAAGAGAAAAAGGGAAACAGGAAGTGAGTGCTTAATGGGAACAGGGTTTCCTTTTAAGGTGATGAAGTATCTTGAAACTGGATAGAGGTAAGATTGTACAATGTCATTAATGTACTGAATGATGCTAACTTCTATACTTCAAAGTGGTTAATATTTATTTTATACTTTAAAATGGTTAATAGTTAATTCGCATCAAACAGGTATAATGCACACATTCTGTGTAGTGGGAACACTTATAACTTTGACCTAAAATGTACAAAACAAATAATATAACTAAAATGTATGTATCCTAGTAATATTCTGGAGGGAAAAAACAAAGTCCTAACTCTAAAAAAATAGTTAATAGTTAATTTGATTGTATGTGAATTTTTTAACTTACTAAAAATAAAGGTTCTGAGTACCAGGAATGCAAAAGACTGAATACACTATGTTTTGGACTATAGAACAGGTTAGGGGCTTTGTTGCTTCCTAACCAGCAGCTCTTTGTGATACACTCTACTCTAGTTTTTTCATAAACATCATAAGTACATGCATTCATTTCCTTTATGAATTAGATCTGCATGACAAGTCATTGCTAACTCATTATACAACTGTTGTTCATTATTCTTCTACCTGTTAAATAGTCAAAGTGTTGAAAACAGTAAAACAGCTCATTTCTGAAGCAAGAGTGCTGGCCATTGGAATCAGCAGTCATGGGATCCAGTTGCATGTTTTCCCATTAACTGGTGTGTGATCTTAGGCAAAACATTAAACTTCTCCAAGCCCCACCATCTGTTTTACTGCCATGATCATTATAGACCCACGGTCTTTGTGCCTTAATTCCTGGTAGAACTTTAAATTAATGATCCCAATGACTCATATCTCCCTAAACCTGTGCCACTTTTCAGAGTCATGTAACAGTTCCTTTTATTAAGAGACACTGAACCTTGTGGCTTTTGCTCGCAACTTAGAACCATGTGACTTCCATGCTTGGAAGAAGCCCAGTCTAGCCTACTGGAGTTGAGAAATCAGAAGCCAGCAGTGACTGTCAGACTTGTGAGTGAAGCCATTTTGGGCCTTCCCATCCAACCAACCCTCCCACCAAATGCAGAAACATGAACAAATCGACACAGAGAAACTTCCTTGCCCTCCTACAGAACTGGGAGAACTAAGGAATTGTTTCTGATCTAAGCCATGAAATTTTGATGCAATTTGCTATATCAAAAATAGTTAATTAAAAGAGAGGGAAAGATGCATGAAAAAAGTGTTGATTTGCCCATAGCTTCCTTTCCTCTGTTATTTGCATTCCGTTATTGAGCCCATCAATGATGTTTTTATTTTGATTATTGGTTATTTCCATTTGGCACTCTGTCTTATCATCTGTTTCTTGGCTTCTATTTTTCCATTGGTTTCACAGTGTTCATAATGTCAGATAACTCTAACCTCTGCAGCATGTCAGTGTTAGCTTCAGCTGATTATCTTCTCCCATGGGAAATGAGATTTCATGATCCTTCACAAGAGATTTTGTATTCTCTTCTGTATGTTTTTAACAATATATTAGGGAGCCTATGGAGAATGTGGATATTTTTCCAGCCCGGTCGTTAGTCTTCTGAGGTCTGTGCTTCCTAAATGGGCTATTTGGATCTGTCTTTGTGTGTCACCCAGTGGTCAGTCAAGCACCTGAGCAAAGTTCTCAAAGTTCTAGTATGTTAACTAGTATCAGTTCCATCCATGGATAGGCCAAGGGTGAGCCCAGGAACTTATGAAGGAAACTGTATGGAGTTGCTTTGCCAAGCTCCTTTCCCTCCATGATCTCCATGACACTTTCTGGTTCTCTGTGACTACTCTTCAGTCTGTTGCCAAAAAAGCTTACTCAGTCATGTACTTCCATGACTATGCCTACTTACTGATGAAACAGAGAGAGGACAGAGAGAGGAGAAAGCACTGGGGGGCAGGCCAGCCTTTGGAAATGACAGTTCCACTGAGGTAAGAAGAAGGCTCCTCTCCCTCATAGGTTTTTTTTTTTTTTTGCAATTTTTGGCCGGGGCCAGGTTTGAACCAGCCACCTCTGGTATATGGGGCTGGTGCCCTACTCCTTTGAGCCATAAGCACTGCCCATAATAAGTGTCTTTTTGTTTTGTTTTATTTTGTTTTTGAGACTGAGTCTCAACCTCTCCGTCATAGTTTTGACTCAAGCCGGCTGATATTTGGCAATGCTGTGATATCTTTGGGGGTTGGCGTATGGAAGGAGGGAGGGAAAGAATAGGGGGAGGAGTAGAAGAAAAAGGAGAGAGAAAAAACAGATAGTTTTCTCACTCTGTGCATTGGAAATTCTCTTTTTTGCTGCTTGAGCCAGAAGGAGATAGAAGGTGACTCGGGAGCTCTCTTTGTCTGTACCCTGGTGCTCACTTTTGATGTGTTCACTTTAGGCCAAGGTTTATAGGAGGGAAAAAAGGGGCTGGGTGGGTAGTATTTCAAATTTTAGTCTTCTTCCCCAATCTGCTTGCTACTCTTTACTTTTCAGAGTCCTCAAATAGTTGCCCTGTGCATGCTGTCCAGGGTTAAAGCTATATGCAGTGGGACACAAAGGTAAGGTGGGCTTCTTCTGACTCACTTCAGGACTGAACACAACCCAAAAGCCAAATCTAGGTACTCTAGTAGGTGAGGGTAATAGATAAGAGATAAAAGCTATGACCAGAAATTACCAGCTTTGGCCAAAAGGTCTTAGACATTGAATGTTTTAAGATTCCCAGGAACCTTGCTTTGCCAGTAGGATGTACCCAATTAAAAATTACAAAGTGAACATTCCTAAATGAAGAAGATATGATTATGGATAGGTGGGCAGAATAAGGACAAAGGGGAAAATTTTGTTCCTTTTCTCACCTTATCTGGTCAAGATTGTATGTAAGTAAGCAGTCTTGTTGACCTAAGGTAGGTCTTTTCTAATTACAAAAAAAATTCAGCCCTGAAATGTTGATTTCTTCTTCCTGGTTTGAGGATGCTTCCTATAGGTTATAGTTTTATTTAAGAAAACTTCTTTCATGGAGGGATTTAGTGTTAATCTATACTCTATTTTCTATTATCCTAAATTTATTTTCTATCTATCTATGATCTATTTTTAATTCTGGGTACAGCTTCTAAAGACCACTTCCCAAACTACTAATCACACTAATGATTTGCATTATAAAGTCTTTCACAGACTTTTCACATGGATCATGTCACTTGACTATTTCATTTGTATATCTGTGAAATAAAATAAAATCTTAAGGCCCAACCCCTACCAGCTGACTGACTAGACCTCCTCTTGGCTCAGGGAGTACCCTAAAACTGAGTTGCTAGCCATGAGAGAGATCAGACATGCCTCATCATGTCTCCCTCCCCTGTTAGAGATGTCCTCTGTGACTCATTAACAGGCCTAAAGCTATGCAAGACATACCTGCAGGTCCTCAATATGCATAAGAAACCGCTTGAGTTTGAGCATATGTCAGGTAGTTTGATTCTGATTAGCAGACTTTTAACTCAAGCTGTTGCTTTTTGCTAACTCCTGGACTTTTAGACAAAGCCTAACTCAGCCAATTGTCAAGCAGAGGTTCTATAAACCCACCTATAACCTATAAGCCCCCTCTTTGAGATGTCTCACATTTTTTGCCAAATCATTGAATGCCTTCTACATTATTGACTTATGACTTTGCCTGTAATTCCTGCCTCTCTGAAATGTATAAAACCAAGCTGTCACCCTATTGTAATGTTTAAGGATTATTGAACATGGTTTGGGGCCATGGTCTTCAAATTTGGCTCAGAATAAACCTCTTTAAATTATTTTACAGAGTATGGTTTCTTCTCCATTGACACTTCTTTTCATCTATAATAATGAAGATATTGGACCTTATCTTTAAGATCACTCCCAACTCTAACTTTCTTTGATTTTACAAAATACCCTTCTCCTGCCTGTCTGAAATGGGTTTATCTGCCAATGAAATGAAATAGGAATCCATCTGTTGGGGTTTCTGAAGGTGATAACTAATCTCATGGTTGATAATTAATTATATCCCTTTCCCCCTTTGAGTTCTGAACCAATTTAGAAATAAACACAGATGTCAAGTAGAAATCACAATATCAGCTTTATTGTTGGTATTGCTATTTGGAGAATGGGCCTAGACCTGTGGCCAAATAAAGTTTCCTATTCCTTTTTCTCCCAAAATGAACTTTTACACACACTTATATTCTGAACAGCTGGTCTCCCGACAAGTCCAGAACCTGCCCAGTTAGCTTCTCATGTGGGAATTCCAGGGCACATAGAAGGGGTGGGAAGGCTGGCCCCTCCCAAGCATCTGCTACTAAGCTATGCATGCTTAGTCCTATTTCACAGTATCACCTGCTGATAAATCAGTCCTGCTGAAGAGGAAGAAAAAGTGTAGATGATATCTCTCACCTGCAATATTACCCTCTCCTGGGTGTAAACCTCTCCTCCCTACTGGAAGCTGATGGAGCAAACTGTCCCTATGTTTGTGTCCCAGAAATCCTCTTGGTCCCAGACAAACCAGGATGGTTGGTCACTGTAAATCCAGCCCCACCCCAATCCATTACAAATCCAAAATCTTTTTTTAGTCCTTTTTGTGTTTACATTCACCATACTAAAGACCATTCTAGAATAACCCCTGTGAGTCTGTGGAGGATGCTACTTTTTCACCAAACACTTGTATTCTTTCTCATTGAAACTGACTACATAAAAGAGCATTGAAATTGACTACCTAAAAGGGCATGGATTTAGAATGATCAATATGAGTGGCTATTATTTATTGAGGAGCTTAGTACAGGCATGCACCATGCTAAGGGCTTTGCACACTCTATTTCTTTTAATCTTCATCATTGTCTTGTAAGAGTAGGACAGTGATAAGAGTAGTAGCTACTTCCTAGAGGTTTTACAAGTTCAAGGTGAGACAATGCATTTGAAGTGCTCTTTGTGGCACGTAAATGAATGCAATACAGTGAGTATTAGCAAGTGTTATTATTTATGGTCATAGGGTATGATGCTGTGGTTTCCACCTCTGCTACAATTTTAAAGCTTTCAAATCTTGATTTTTTATTCTGCCTCCTTCTTGCAGTTTTAATGAAAGTTCTTTCTTGGCCAAAGCACTGCTGGCTGAGAACTCCATTTGGAACCCATCCAGAAAACTGACCTGGCTGGAACGCACTCCATCTCCCCTCCTTGGCATTTCTGTTAATTGCCATCTGGCTATTTTTAGTTTCTTCAAGTGTGTGCTGGGTACAAGCAGGTTCCTCCATCCTACTGAGGGTATGGGGCTGTATGAGCTGTGGGGTTTTAATTTGGAAATGTTTTGACACTTCGTTTGTCAGGGCACCAGTCACTGGAAACTTGTGAGAGTAAGCAGGAGCTGAGAGCTTATTATTTTTTCAAATCAGTGTTTTCACAGAGGAGAGAATCCCCAGTTGCAACAGCTGCTTAGTGCATCCAAATGTGAGGTTGGCTTAGGCAGAGGGATTTGGGGATTTGAAGGCTTAAAAGAAAACATAAATAACAACAAACATGCAAAGCAACCTGTTCAGACTCTCAGCTGATATTCAGATTTGCAGAGCCTGAGCTTTGGTTCTTCTGATATGAATTTTCTTTGGTGTGGGCTTATCATTTGTTTTCTCTAAGGCCCTTGAGTCCATTTCTAATCCTGCTCTAAAATTCTCCTCTCACTTTAAAATCCTGCACACCGGCTCGGCGCCTGTGGCTCAACTGGCTAGGGCACCAGCCACGTACACCTAGGGTGGTGGGTTCGAATCCCCAGCCCAGACCCGCCAAACAACAATGACGGCTGCAACCAAAAAAAAAAAAAAATGGCCGGGCGTTGTGGCGGGCGCCCGTGGTCCCAGCTGCTTGGGAGGCAGAGGCAGGAGACTCGCTTGAGCCCAGGAGTTGGAGGTTGCTGTGAGCGTGATGCCATGGCACTGTGCCCAGGGGACAGCTTGAGGCTCTGTCTCAAAAATAAAATAAAATAAAATAAAATCCTGCACACTGTGAGTTAACCTGGTAGGCTAAGGGGCCTGACCTTTATCATTGACTAGAATCGAATCTGTAGCATAGGGGTGTCTTCCAGGCCTCTCTGTAAGCTCTTGCTTCCTTACATTTCTTCTAATACCCCACTTCTGTCCAAACCCGGTTGTAGCAGAATCCTTATTCAAACAGCCCTTCAGGGAATGACTCGTGATTTTCCTGCTAGGTGCTTTCCATATCCTATCTAATTTAATCTCTTTGTGTGTGTTAGGGTTCTTAGCTGCCAGAATGAGAAACCAACTTTGCTAATGTAAGAAAAGAAAAAAGAAAGAAAGAATTTCCTAAACTGATGCAGAAACACCAGAGACCCAGGCTTGGAAGCTACATAACCAGAATAATTTCCAATATTCTGTTGCATAATTAATCCCAGGAGGACAGCAGTGCAGCCAGAAACAGACACTGCAATGTGCATAGCCTTCACGCGATACTAATGTTGACTATTGTCCTAAGAATCGCCCCTCTGATGCTCTGGAATCTAGAGCTTGCTATGTCCTGACCAGAGCAGATTCTGTGTAGTCCCTGCATCTTCACACTCTGAGCGCCCTGTGCAAAGTGCATCTTTCTGGCACTGGCTCATGCCTGTGCTTTAGCGCAAGGGGCTGCAAAAGCATCTGACACCTTCACTTCCCTAGCAGGAGGCTGGTGCTGCCTTGTAATATGGGACTTTCCTCACACATAGGATGGGGGTTCAGATGTGGACAGGTACCAAAGAATGGCTCCCTGCAATATACAACAAGCAAATGCAATACATATTGTTTGGTTCAGGGGTGTCCAACCTGTGGCCCACAGGCTGCATGCACATCCTGTAAGGACCTTTTGCTTATCTGTGGTGGCAGACATCAAGAAAATTATGCATGGATCTTTTCTTGTTCGTTTGTTCATCTGCTTTTGTTGATGTTTATGTATTGAATGTGTGGCCCAAGACAGCTCTTCTTCCAATGTGTCTCAGAGAAGGCAGAAGACTGGACAAAAGGGATCAGAGCTTGAAAAGGATCAGTGCTCAAAAATGTAACTAACTTGCTTTAGGATATACAATAGCTAAGTGGTAGAGCTGTATGCAGGCTCAGGTCTGTTTATATCCAATGCCTGTACTGAAGGATGACTTGGGGAGTGACAGAAAGCCATTCTTTATATGTTCTAGGCTTATCAACTGATTATTTATGCAATTTTTGGAATGTGGAGGGGGACAGGATGTAATAGTAAAAAATAGTGTTTATATGTTTATAGAAAATATAAATCTCTTTTTTATATGACTTAGGCTTTGAAGGCTGTTTTGGCTTCCTCAAGTTGCCACAACAAATTAGCACAAACTGGGTAGCTTAGGACAACAGGAATTTATTCTCTCACAGTTCTGGAGGCTGGAAGTCCAAAATTGAGATGTCTGCAGGGCTATGCTTCCTTAGGAGGCTCTGAGGAGAGTCCTCCCTTGCCTCTTTTTAGCTTCTGGTGATGGCTGGCAATCTTTGGTGTTCGTTGGCTTATATGTGCATCACTTCCACACTGCCTCTGTTGGTAGCAATGTTCTGGTACATGTTGGTGTTTCTGTGTAAATGTCTCTTTCCCTGTAATGACACCAGCCCTATCAGACTTAGGGATGACCCTAATCCACTGTGCTCTTAACTTGCTTGCATCTACAAAGACCCTATTTCCCAATAGTGTTGCATTCACAGATTCTAGAAAGACATGAACTTTTAGGGGGTGGGCACTATTCAACCCCATTTAGAGGTCAGTTTCAAGTTAAATTATAGATCACTATACTTATCATGGGGATTAATTCTCTGTAATAGAAGTGAAGTGAAAGAAGTAGAAAATAGGTCTCAGTTTTTGACTGATCTCTTTGGTCCCTTAAACCAATGGGGGACCCTCTGCAGGGATCTTCTGACCATGAATGAAGCAGAGGTTTATATGTGCCAGTGTCTAGAGCTTGAATGGAAATCTTTTCTTGAAAGGTTATTGGGAAAAGATACCAGAGAAAAGAAAATGCTTTCATTTGGTATCAAATTCAGCTTTCCAGGAGAGCCAATAAAACTGTGAAGACGTGTTGGTCATAGATTGTTTTTTTAGGGAAACTTGGAAACAGAAACCTGGGGGCTTTAGGGTTCAATTCAACAGCTAACTTCTTGGCCAATATATCTGTGATTAAAGCCCTATCTCTGTTCCTTTCAAGATGGTGATATGGGACCTTGATCTTTTGGAGGTCAATTTTAAATTGGGATAAGAACAGTTAACCACATGGTGGCTGTTAGCCTAAATATTTGCTTTAACTGTTAGTTTCTCACTATAGAATTTATCCTTGGCCCTCCATGGCTTTGGTTTCAAAGTTTCAAGGCTTATAGAGATAAGGCAAAACGTCCCTCTGCCTCTTCATTCTCCTTTCCCAGTCTCATGACTGAAAATTCACTTAAGTTTTGTAATACACACGTAGGCGGAAGCAGATGGAATTATCTGGACAATGCTAGCAAAAGATCATATTCTTTTTCAAGGCCCATACTCTGTTTTGAAATAAACAAATGATTAAGGTTATTTTGGCTTACATCTTTACAAAATTGCCTTTGCTTGTAATTTTTCACTATTTCTCTAGATGTGGCCTGGGTCTATCAAAGTATCTTTGTACCAAATGGACCAAATTTGCAGAGAGCTTAACTACATAAGGCTCCTTCCCAGCTCTGTCTGTTTTTCTCTTTCTCCCCATTTCTTTTCTTCCATCTCTCCTGTAATGGTAAGATATTGATTGGCTTTGGTCTGCAGGATCACAAGAATGGCAAAGTGCTGCTCTGGATGTGCTTTGCGCCACCCTAATAAATTAGACAAAGAGCTTCATTTACACATTTCTAAGGTACTTGTTACCAGAGCATCCAGGTGCGATTCATGTATTCACTTTGCATCTGTCTTTTGGACGGAACTTGGAAACTAAGATCTTGTGTTCGTAGTTGAAGAAGGTTCTGGAAAGGTTCTTTCAAATGTGGTGCATCATTCTTTGGGGACAAGGATTGCATTCTTCAATTTACCAGCCTCCACTCCCTAAATGGTAGTCATGAGTATTCTAGCAACACATCATGGCCACATGGAGATATATTTCAGGGGAGGATGAGGAAAAGAGAATATTGGTATTTCTAAAAGTATAGACAGCCTGACAGCCAATTTTGGAGTCTGGGTGACATTTTAAATTGGTAATGCTCCTAATTACCCAAGCCCTAGGAAACCATATGGAATATAGCCACAGCCCTAGAATTAATATAAGTGAGCACTGTGAACCCATTGCTAACAGCATGTTCTCTTAGAATAATGGCACAGTATCTGTGTCAGCACAGTGTGAGACTGCAGTTAAAACACACAGACACAAAACCTCTTGATATTTATTTTTTGGAAAATTTTTTCCTAACAGAATTTTCTTACTTTTCTAAATTTTCCAACAATAAAAAATAGTACTTTGTTTTCTTGTCAGCCACTGCCTATTGGTGTTGCTGTGTTAGAATGTCAGCTTGGTAGAGGATAAATGTAAATAAGCAATGCACGATAACCTAAAACATGAGCTTAGAAGACAAAAATGTTCAGATTCAACTCATTGCTCCCCTCCTTATTCCTGGGTGAACTTTGGCTGCTTGTTCAATCTCTCTAATTTTTATTTTCTCATCTATTAAGTGGCCATAAGAATGCTGTCTACTCATATGTTTATTGTGAGGATTGAAAGCCAAGTAAAAGGTCTTGCTCAAAGCTAGTGCCAAAGATGCTGAGAATAAAAGTCACTGAGGAGGCAGAAATACAGTTAACTTTAAATTTCAGTAATCAGGCTGACATTCGTGCCTTGGCTTCCGCAATGTCTAGGGAAAAGGAGCCCTGTAACACTTGGTCCACCCCTGGCTTCTCAGTATATAGGTTGAAGTCTTGGCCCCTTTGTGCCAGTGAATAGTGGTTTCCTTGATTTAAGTTCTAGGTCTGAAGACAGTGGAAGAAAAATTTCATTATTCCATAACCTTCATATGCTCTTACCCTCCATAGAAACCTCCCAATCTTATGGAGGGGGCCCGGGAACAAAGCACACATATCACTTTTGGATTTTTCAAGACTTTGTCTTTAGTTACTTCTAAACATATGTATATCATTCCAAAAATCATTTGAAGTGGTTTTCATTTTGTTCATGCTAATAGATTTGGTAAGGTGACCTAATTTGTGACACTCTACTTTTCTTGGCCCTGAGCATCCTAAAAGCAATCCATTGTACAGAGAAACTATAATAAAAACAGCAGTGATTTGAAGAATGCCAATTATATGCCAAGTACTTTGCATACATTTCATATTACAGCAGACCCTCCATAGGTGACCACCTCTCTATACTGACCACCTCCTTAGATTGACCTAATTTTCATAGAATGGACATGTACCAGGTGTATATATTAGTACCATAGGCTGGGTTCCTTATGTTGACCACCTATGTATGTTGACCAGTTTGCTATGATCCCCTGGGTGGTCAACTTACAGTGCTTCTACTATATTTAACCCTATAGCCAACTTTAAGAGCAGTTATTATTAACCCCTTTTAATGTGTGAGAAAAACAAGTCTCACAGAGCTTCATAACTTCACCAAGGTAACACCAGTAGTAAATGTTCAAGCTGGTACTTTCATTAAGCCTGACCTTAATGCCCAAAGCTGGCCTTGTGCCCATAGCCACAAACCTATTTGCATTTTCACTTCATTTTTTGTTTCCTTTTCTTCCAGGTTGTGCTAGATGTTGGTTGTGGATCAGGAACTTGAAACTGTCATTTTTTGCTGTGCAGGCTGGAGCTAGGAGAGTTTGTGCAGTTGAAGCCAGTTCAGTAGCACAATATGCTGAGGTCAGTGGATGTACTTTTAAGGCAGTACACTTCAGGGTGGCAAGTGATGGACTCTTCCATGGAGATCATTTAGAATAATTTTTTTAACAGTCGCTGATTTTTTTCTATTAGAATATTACTGCTAATAAAGCCTGACTTCCCTATAGTAACTGATATGAAACAATTATTTTGTTAATGACCCTGAAAATATAGCAAGACCTTCTCCCTGCCCATCCACTGGCTGGCAAGGGACAGAGGGGTGGGCTGGGAGACAGATTAATATTTCCTATCTTTAATGATCTAGGTGAGGAGTTAAGATTTCACTGCAGCTATATTTATTTATTTATTTTTAAGGGCTGTACTGACAATAGCCTCACCATTTACTTTACATTTTACTTTTGGTTTACAGGGCTGTTGCTATGTGGTTGTAGTCAGAAGAAGAGACAGGTGTCTGTTTTTCGAGGAGCTTTTGAAGATTTCAAGTCTGATAGGAGGACAGGGAGATGATTTGTCTTAAATATAGTGTGCTGTTATCATTATGAAATGTGTACAAATATTGGAAAATAAGTCAAAGTCAAAAGTCAGGTAATAATGGCTTTCAGTAATATTTGGATATAACAATAACTCAATCAAGCTGCAGAGACTGGATGTGTGTGCACATGCATGAACAGGGTAATGCGCTGTCATTCACACCTGGAGTAGGTCTGAATTTTAATGAAGGTTAGGATGACAGATAGAGAGGAAAGCTTGGCTGCTGCTTCAGGTGAACATCAGGAAACTTTTCTCCAAACCCGGACAAGTAATAGTTCTGAATGATAGTTGGTTTTGGAGTGAGTGAGCAAACAGAAACCAAGAGATAAGGAGATTAAATCTGGTGAGTTTTCAGGGAAGAACTGTCAGAGCCTAATAGCTGGTAGGTTGTGAGTATATTTTCTTTTCTTCTTCCAGGAAGTCCCGAAAAAATATTATGGCCATTTATTTCTTTACCAATTCTTTTTTTTTTTCTTTTTGCAGTTTTTGGCCGGGGCTGGGTTTGAACCCACCACCTCTGGCATATGGGGCTGGTGCCCTACTCCTTTGAGCTACATGTGCCACCCTTCTTCACCAATTCTTAAAGGTCATTTGTACTAAATATTGGCCACATGCAAAGGAATATCTATAAAATGTGTACAAGTACAGTATAAAGAGTAATACCACGAGTGTGTGTATTCATAGGCCACGTACCTTGTCCTGATCACATCTCTTCTCTGCTCTGAACTACTACTAATTTTTGTTTAGGATTCCTTTGTTCTTTAGTTTTACCATATATTTTTTTATACCTAAAAGCAAATCACTTACGAACTTTCCAGGACTAGACTCATAATATATACATTCTCCTGTAATTTTCATTTTCTCACCCAGTGTTGTGTTCACCTGATGTTCATGCACACAGTTGTTGTTTATACATTTTCAGGCGTACACTGTATGATATGTTGCAACTTGTTAGTCTGCAGCACTGCTGGAAGACTTCCTATGGTTCCATTATAAAACTATCATGAACATTTTTGCCCACAGTCCCCCCTGAATCTTTGCTGAAGTTTCATAGGCATATACCTAGGAGTAGCACTGCTGAGTCATAGGACCTGCATCCCTTCAGCTTTGTTCCTCATGCCTAATTGTTTTCCAAAGTGGTTGTACCAGTTTTCACTCCTTCCAGCAATGTGTGTGAATGTCATTGTTCTGTGTCTTTGTCAACACTTTGATATTATCAGACTTTGAAATTTTTTGCCAGTCTGGTGTCTATGACATGATATTTGTAGTTTTAATTTGTATTTTTCATTAACTAAGACTTTGAGCATCTTTGCAAGTATTTTGGTCATTTGGGCTCTCTTCTCTGCATAACACCTGTTGGAGTCATTTGGTAATTTTTTTTTACAAATTATTTGCCTAATTCTGATTCATTTGTAGGAATGACGTCTATGTTCTGGATATCAATCCTCTGTCCATTGTGTATGTGGCAAATATCTTCTCCTAGTTTGTCTCTTACATTTTCTCTTCCTAATGGCCCTAGTAAAATTTAGGAATGGAATTATAAAATAAAATAGAGAAAAGGAGTACAAAACTTATGTAGAGAGACCCTCATAGATAAAAATGCCTCTGCTTCAGTATTAGTAGATTTTCAATGCATTCTTAAGGAAGGGAGTTGAGTCTGGAACTTTGTCTCAGCTGCTGCTATTCATTTGTTACTGACAAACTGTTGTTACTGACAATTCTGTTGTTAGGCAAATAAAAGAAATAGTAATAATCAAGGTCTGCTCCTTTACCAAAATATGGTAGTGATCCAGTTGTATGTACCTTACACTAGACACTTAAAATAAAATACAATAAAATAGGAATGGCATAAATAATTAAGAAATTTTCTTTTCCTCATATTGTTTTTTTTTTCATATACTTTAAAATGGTTTGAGATAGTTATTTTTAAAACTTTAAATATCTAATATTCTTTTTTTTTTTTTGAGACAGAGCCTCAAGCTGTCGCCCTTGGTAGAGTGCTATGGCATCACAGCTCACAGCAACCTCCAACTCCTGGGCTCAAGTGAGTCTCTTGCCTCTGCCTCCCAAGTATCTGGGCCCACAGGCGCCCACCACAATGCCTAACTATTTTTTGGTTGCAGCCATCATTGTTGTTTGGCAGGCCCAGGCTGGATTTGAACCCGCCACCTTAGGTGTATGTGGCTGGTGCCTTAGCTGCTTGAGCCACAGGCATTGAGCCAAATATCTAATATTCTTAAATGTAGTATTTTATTTTTTAGAAATGTTTTAATCTTTATTTTCCAAATCTCAAATCTCTGATTTTTAACATAACATCAGATTTTTGGTTAGAATCAAATATGTGTGTTTTGTCCTTGTTTGGCATATGATTAAAAACTCAATTCTGCATAACATAATTAATCTGTTATTTAAAAAATCTGGGAATCACTATTCCAGAAACATTTAAAAGCCCTTGTAATTTGAGACTGATAAATGATTTCCCTTCTTGTATACAGTGTGTCTTTCTTTTACAGTAAGTCTTTTTTTTATTCCATGTGCATAATTTTAAGGGGCACAAGTACAATTTTGTTACATGGATATGTTGCCCAGCAGTGAAGTCTGGTTTTCTAATAATCACCTGAATAATGTATAACATATTCTTCCCATTAGGAAGTTTCTAGTCACTTTCCCTCTCCTACTTTCCTGCCCTTCGGAGTCTCTAATGTTTATGATTCCACAGATTATTTAGCTTCCACTTATAAGTGAGAACATGTAGTATTTGCCTTTCTGTTTCTGAATTGTTTCATTTAAGATAATGGCTCCAATTCCATCCAAGTTCCTGCAAATAGATTTCATTCTTTTCTGTTGCTGAATAGTATTCCATTGTGTACACATACTACATTTTCTTTTTTCATTCATCTGTGTATGGACACTTAGGTTGATTCTAAATCTTTGCTATAGTGAATAGCTCTGCAGTAAACATACAAGTATATCTTTTAAATATAATGATTTATTTTCTTTTGGGTAAATACCCAGTAATGGATTGCTGAATTACATGGTAGTTTTATTTTTAGTCTTTGAGCAAGCTCCATACTGTTTTGCATAGAGGTTGTACTAATTTACTCACCCACCAAAAGTGTGTAAGTGTTCCTTTTTCTCTGCATCCATACCAACATCTGTTATTGTTTCACCTTTTAACAATAGCCATTCTGACTGGTGTAAAATGATAACTCATAGTGGTTTTTATTTGCATTTCTCTGATGCTTAATGGTGTTGAGCAGTTTTTCATATGCTTGGTTGCCTTTGTATGTCTTCCTTTGAAAAATGTCTATTCATGTCATTTGCACACTTTTTAAAGGGGCTATTTGTTGTTGTTGAGTTGTCTGAGTGCCTTATAAATTCTGAGTATCATTTGCTATTAGATGGATAGTTTGGAAATATTTTCTTCCCTCTACTGCTTGTTCACTCTGTTATCATTTCTTTTGCTACATGGAAGCTTTTTAGTTTAATTAGGTTTGTTTGTCTATTTTTGGTTTTGTTGTTTATGTTTGCGGTCTTATTCCTGAATTCTTTGCCTACCCAGGGGTGTTGAACTTTTTGGCTTCTCTGTGCCACATTGGAAGAAGAAGAGTTGTCTTGGGCCACACATTAAATATATAAACACTAACGACAGCTGATAAGCAAGAAAAAGGGCCTGTCATGATTTTCATGATGTCCAATACCATAGATAAGCAAATAAGTCCTTGCAAAATCCACATGTGGGCTGTAGGATGGACACATTTGGTGATATCTAGAAGGGTTTTCCTAGGTTATTCTGGAATTTCATAGTTTCAGGTATTGCATTTAAATCATTAATCCATCTTGAGTTGATTTTTGTATATGGTGAGATATAGGGGTCCAGTTTCATTCTTCTACAAGTAACAATCCAACTTTCTCAGCACCATTTATTGGAAAGTGTGTTCTTTCCCAAGCGTATGTCTTTGTTGAATTTTCAAAGATCAGTTGCCTGGAGATATGTGGCTTTGTTTCTGGGTTCTCTATTATCTTAGATTTGACAAATGGATTTAGCAAAGCTTCAGGATACAAAATCAACATACAAAAATTAATAATCAATCCGAGAACTAAATCAAGTAGGAAATTTCACATACAATAGCTACAAAAAAAAATTAAATTAAATACCAGCTGAGGAGGTGAAAGACCTCTACAAGGAAAACTACAAACCGCTGGTGAAAGAAACTGAAAATGACACTGGCAAATAAAGAAACATCCTGTCCTTGTAGATTGGAAGAATCAGTGTTGTTAAGATGACCGTACTGCCCAAAGCAATCTACAGCATCAGTACAATTCCTACCAAAATATCAATTTCTTTGAACAATTAGGAAAAATACTTCTAAATTTATTAGCCAAAGCATTTTTAAGCAAAAAGAACAAAGTTGGAGGCATCACATTACCTGACATGAAATCATACTACAAGGCTATATAATAACTAAAACAGATTGTTACTGGTATAAAAATTGACACTTAGATTCATAGAACACTCCCATGTAGAAGACTGAAATAGACCCACATCTTACATCATTGACAAAAATTGATTTTCACTGGATAAAAGATTTAAATTTAAGAGATGAAACAATAAAAATTCTAGAATATATTATGGGGAAAATTCTTGATATTATCATCTCTGGAAAAGATATTATAAGGAAGACCCTTGCCCCTTCCCAGCAATTGCAGCAACACCAAAAATAAATAACTAGGATTTGATCAAGCTAAAAAGCTTCTGCCCTGATAAGGTATCCAAAGCAAATGGAAAGCCTTTGTAATGGGAGAAGATTTTTGCATGTTATGACTCTGGACTGATAACTAGAATCTGTCAAGAATTCAAATTAAACAACAAGAAAAAAAGCAAACAACCCTATTTCTATGTGGGCAAGAGGCTTGAACAGAAATATCTCTGAAGATGATAGACAAATGGCCAACGAACACATGAAAAATGCTCATTGTCTTTAATCATCAGAGAAATGCAAATCAAAACCACTCTGAGATATCACCTAACTCCAGTAAGATTACCCAAATCACAAAATCCCAAAACTGCAGATGTTGGCGTGGTTGTCGAAGGAAGGGAACATTGTGCACTGGTGGTGGGATCACAAACTAATACGACCTTTATGGAAAAAAGTATGGAGAATTTTCAAAGTAAAAATTGAACTTCCATTTAATCCCACAATCTTATTATTAGGTATCTTCCCAGGAAAACAAAAATCATTTTACCACAAAGACATCTGCACCAAAATGTTTATTTCAGCTCAACTCAAAATTGCAAAGTCATGGAAACAACTCAAGTGCTCATCAACCCATGGATGGATTAACAAATTGCGGTATATGTATACCATGGCATACTATTCAACCATAAAAAATGATGGAGACTTTACATCTTTTATGTTTACCTAGATGGAGTTGAAACACATTCTTCTTAGTGAAGTAGCTCAAGAATGGAAAAAAAAAAATCCAATGTATTCAATAACTAATGTGAGACCAAAATATAAACAATTACATGGTCATATAAATGATAAAACAAAAACAGTCTAGCAAGGGGAAGGGGTAAGAGGGGAAGGGAAGGGATGAGGGTGATTGTAGAGAGGAAGGAGGGCATTTGGTGGTAACTCACTTAATGTGCACAATGTGAGGGTATTCAGGACACCCCTTGGGCAAAGGGCTCTTCTACAACTTGACCTTTACCTTGGAAGTGAGAACATTATAATCTAAAAACTTATACCCTCATATTAATGTAAAATAAAAAAAAGTTATTTAACTTTAAAATTAACAAAAAATATACATAGAACAGCATAGAATTAGTATTTTAAGGAAAGAGAGGAAGAAATTAGCCATGGTTCTGCTTCCAACCATGGCATGAACTCTCAACAATTGCCAGCACACCATGGGAGGAGCCATTCCCAAACCGTCAGTGTGGTTGGCTTCTTCAAGAAAATTCTCATCAAGATTAAACTCACATCATCAGGATTATTGCCATCTCGCAGGATGGGCCTACCCTTATGGATATTTGCACTAGACTGTTTATTGCAGCTCAATTTACAATCACCAAAGAAACAACCTAAATAAATGCCCACCAATCCAGGAATGGTTAAACAAGCTGTGGTATATGTATACCATGGAATACTATTCAGCCACTAAAAAAGATGGTGACTTTACATCTTTTGTGTTAAGCTGGATGGAGTTGAAACACATTCTTTGTAGTAAAGCATCACAAGAATGGAGAAGCAAGAATCCAATTTACTCAATTCTGATATGAGGACAATTGATGCTAGTACAGGGGGGTATAGAGGAATGGGGGTCACCATGTGTGACACACTTCTTGAGGGTGGGACAAAATTATAAGAGGGACTTTACCTAACAAATGCAAGCAGTGTAACCTGGTTCTTTGTACCCTTGATGATTCCCCCACAATAAAAAAAGAAAGAAAGAAATTAAGCGAGCTGCCTGCCTGCCTCTAAATGCTGGCAGATGCCCTGGCCTGGCCAACTCACTGCCTGGGGGAGGCTCAGATTTAAAAAAAAAAAAAAGTTCAAAGGCTATTCAGATTCCCTTTACCTAGATTCACCTATTATTTACATTTTACCACATTTGCTCTATCATTTGTTCTTGCTTGCTCTCCCACCATGTACACACCCATGCATGAATATGTACACAGTATGCACACATGCCTTCACATGTATGTGTGTATGTCCATATATATACATGCATGTTCTGTGTATGTGCATATAAATATATGTGTAGGTAGACACAGAGACACACACTTCTTCCTTCTATACATCATCTACCATTTATCATTAAATAATTCAGTGTGTATATCCCCTAAATGGGGCTATACTCTTACATAAACCAAAGAGCTTAAGGTGAAAAAGAAGCTATACAATGACCTGCCCATCGTGTATTTCAATGTTAGTCATAAAAGGTGTTTGAGGCTGAGGATGATGGATCACACCTGCAATCCTAGCACCAGGGAAGGCTGCGGTAGGAGGATTGTTTGAAGACCAGGAGTTCAAGACCAGCCTGAGCAAAAGCAAGACCCCATTTCAACAAAAAAGTAGAAAAATTAGCTTGGTGTGGTGCTATGTGCACATGCCTGCTACTTGGGAGACTAAAGAAAGAGTATCCCTTGAGCCCAAGAGTTTGAAGTTGCTGTGAGCTGTGATGACACCATGGTACTCGAGCCTGGGCAATAGAGCAGGACCCTGTCTCAAAAAAAAAAAAAAAAAAAAGTCTTTGAAAAGGCCACAGAATGAAGAGAGACTGTCACCATGGTGCTGAGGTGAGAGGAGTCTGTACTTCATTTCTCGGAAGAGGTGATTTTTTTTTAAAGCATGATAACCAGTGTTCTAATAAATTTCAAAGCACCGTAGTTTTACTTTATGTCTGGTTTTAGCTTCTGTAGGAGAGTGTGTGTCGTAGTAATCTTTCATTTCTGTGTACTGTGGGGGCAATTTAGGGGCAGAGGTGGGATTCCAAATTTTGTCAGGGACTGCTGGGAGCCCTGGAAATCCTTGCTGTCAAGTCTGTTTTGACCCTGAGGCCTTCCCTGCATGTGGGTCTAAGAACAGGCTGGTTAAAAATGTATTCAGCACAAAGGATGATTAGAATCTTCTCACAAAGTGGTTTTAACAACAGCGTGGTCCCTCCTGATGAAATCCATGTCCTCTCTATGCCCATCACTCCTGCGTGGGTGGCAGAAGATGCTCCCCATGGCCACGGCCCTTTCACCTTGCGGAGGATGATCTGTACCAGCTCGTGGTTTTCGTTTCTTAGACCAGCACTCATCTGTACGGTTTGTGGGTGGCAACGTGAGACTGTGAGCAGCGCAGAGGAGATTTTTACTCTAAGAATAGGCTGAGATAGCAGCTTGGCACACAGTGCATGGTGTTCCTTTCGACCTTTTCATTATTTGGTAATTGAACCAGCAGACATTTAATTCTTTTCTCTGGAGTCTTCATTAAATTGCTTGGAAAAGATAAAATTGCAACAAGAAAGAAAAATGTACAAATTTAACTACCATTGCCTGTCCCTGGATTCCTCACACACCAGGCTTCTGGGCTTTAAGTACACAGAATATTTTCAAATTGCATTGAATTCAATTTCAGTTGCACTTAGTGGCTCAGCCTGATTTGTGAACGACTCCTTGTCTGGAGGGCATGCATGTCAAGTCATTTTTTGCAGGAGTGGTCCTGAGCTTGCAGAGGTGCAGCTACATCTCCAACCCTGGTTCCCAGGTGACATTTCTGGGTCACTAATAAGAGACCATCACTGTTCAAGGAACTGGCAGAAATAAAGGTTTCCAAATTATGAGTGTACCCACTTCAAGCTAGAAGCTATCGCTTGCCCCCTTTTTTTTCTTATACATAAAACATAAAGCAAAGGCCCCCAGATTATATAGACCAAATGGGAATAGAAGGCATTAATCAAACCTATGCATGTATGCAGTCAAGGAATGACGTATTCCTTAACTTAAAATTATACACAGACAGATGCCATGTCTTTCCACCTAGATGATAAACTCCTTGAAGGACCAGCAGAATAATAGACTATTAGGGTGAGCAATTATATTACCACCCATCAAGGTTCTTTGTCTGCTGCACAGGAGGAAGCCAGTGTGCTGAGACAACAGGGGTTGTAGCCGAGAGAGAGTTTAATACTGCAGGGCTCTGAGTGAGGAGATAGGAGGAATTTCTCAAATCCATCTCTCTGAGAAATGATGGCCAGGGTTTGAAAAGGCAGTTGACAAAGGGCTAGAGAAATGGGTCTGCTGATTGGCTGAGGATTAACTCCTAGGGTTGGGAAGCACAAATTGACTTCTTGCACTGAGATAGTTCCTGCATAGAGGGTTGCAGGACCTGGTGACAGTTCTCAAGAATGGCCACTGATCTGGTTGGCATCAGTTGGTCCTGCTGAATGCAGAGTCTGAAAAATATCTCAAAGACTAGGCTTAGCTTTTACAATCATGATGTTACCTATAGATCAGGAAGTCACAAATCTTAAGCCAGTCATGTGACTTTGAAGCAGTAAATGGTTACAGGAAGGCAGGTGATGAAACAATGGCTGGCTGAGTTTTAGCTCTGCCTATACTTCTGTGGAAATGGAAAGATTTCTAACACAGTTCTTGCCTTATGGCCCTGTGTTACTTTATTTTTTATTTTATTCAGACAGATGTCACTCTGCTGCCTGGGCTAGAGTGCAGTGGCATCATCATAGCTCACTGCAACCTCAAACTCCTTGGATTGCTTGAGTCCCAAGTAGTTGAGACCATAGGAGTCCCACTGTGCCCAGCTCTTTCTTTTTTTAATTTTTATAAAGATAAGGTCTCATTATTGCCCAGGCTAGCCTGTGTTACTTTAATATAGGTAGCTTCAGTTATCCTAAACTTTTAAGAAATATCATCTCTGGCACTGAGATTTAACAATGTTCATAATCACTATTAAGCCCCTTTATAATTAGATTTTCCTAGCACACAGTTCTTACATATGCCTTATTAGAATGACTTTTAAGAAATTGGGCCATGGGGTGGTGGAAGTAAAGGCAGAGGAAATGGAAACTGTCATGACACTGCCTCTACAGACCTGCTAGATTTATAATCTCGAGCTACTCTGTCCAGTGTGGTAGCCATTAGACAGATGTGGTTATTTAAACTTAAATGTAAAATAATTAATAATAAAAATCAGATTCCTTATTCACAGTAGCATTTCTCGTGCTCAGTAGTTATTGATGGGATGGGACAGAATAAATGAAGAACACATTTCTATCACCACAGAAAGTTCTGTCAGGTAGCCACTGGTGGGGTCACGCAAGTGGCCAATCCTCACCTTTCATGCATGATGGTCAGGCCAATGGCTGTGTTCACTGCCAAGTATGGGCAGCCATGGCCAGATTGGCTTGACTTTAGGTTAAGCGGCACTCCCTTAATTCCTCTTGCTCTAGAAGTTGTTTGGCCTTCACTTATTTATGTGCAAAATCAATCATAGAGCAGGTCCTCTGGGAAATAGACACTGCTGTAGAGATTTGTATGCAGGAAGTTTACTGGGGAGGCCCCTCGGGAACCTCACTTGCAGGGTAGGGTTGGGAAAAAGCAGCTAAATTGCAACACACGCTTCACACTGACCGACTCAGCCAATCCCACCAGGAATTCCTGAGCTCAGGTGGCCGTTCAGAGGTGAACTACTTTGAGGCAGGAGACTTTATTCTATATTTTTCATGTGCACACCCTCAGGAAGGGCTGTGGCCTTGGGTAAGTTGGCTCCCTGGGACTGGAGGCAGTGCCTAGAACATGACTCAGATGAGCCATCATCTGTTGACCTTCCCAGCATCCAGGGCAGTGATTTTCAATGGCTGTGCCATGACAGGATCTTAGGGGTGCTGTGAAAAATTTTAAAGATCATTAATTAAATTATTTTCAAAAGGAATTCAAAGCACAGTAAGTATATTCTTTTTCTTACTTTTTTTTGATCAACAGAATTTAAGTGTTCCATGGAAGTTTAACTATAGATTTGCCTGTGCCATGAAATAAAAAAAAAAAAAATGTTGAAAAACACTTGGCTAGGGGCGTGGGTGCCTTGGTCTGGGAGGAAGATCTGTGTGGTTTAGCACTGCATGTACTACAAGATCAGGACAGGAAACTGAGGGAGGCTAGACAGAGATGATAGTAAGTCAGAGGGAGGGAGTGGGAGTGAGGGCACGAGCAGGATGATACTAAAAGCTGAGGAGTAGAAGTGCTTTCTGAATTCTAAAACTTCAATTATGCCAGATGCTTATTATTTTTTTAATGGATTCCTTATTGCTACCTATTAACTTTATTGTCAGTGTAGAAATAAAAAGTGTTGACAAGCTGGATGGAATTTTGTGACTTTGGCATTTGGTGTCTATTGGACAATGAGGAGAAGGTAGAAGAACTCCCTAGATCAACAAGTTGAAAGAAATGAAAAAATCCCTCGGGTGCCATGGCGAGCACCTGTAATCCCAGCGGCTTCCAGAGGCTGAGGCAGTAGGATGCCCACAGCCCGAGTCTGAGGTTGCTGTGAGCTATGACACCATTGCACTCTGCTCAGGGCATAGGGTGGAACTCTGTCTCAACAACAACAACAGAAAAGGCAAAGAAATAAAAATAATACAAACTTATTTCCTTGGAGTCCTGGAGGTTGCAAGTTGGAGAGGAGTCTTAGGGACTAAAATGAAGGTGTTGCAGAAATGTGTTCTTTCTGGAGAGGGTAAGAGAGACTCCATTTCTTGCCTTTTCCAGCCTTTAGAGACTGCCCATAATACTTGAACATGGCCACATCACGCTGACCTCTGCTTGTGTCATCACACCTCTGTCTCCAACTCTGACTCTCCATCTGATAAGGAATATGTGATTATATTGGGCCTACTTAGATAATCCATGATAACCTCCCCATGTTATGATTTTTAAATTAATCACATCTGCAAAATCCCTTTGATACATAAGGTAACCTTACCAGTGTTCAGGGATTAGGATGTGACTCTTTGGAGAGCTATTATTCTGCCCCCCACAAAACTAATTGAACTTTCTCTACATCATTTTATTTATTTATAAAATTACCAGTAATAATAGTACATCATGAACATATTATAAGGATTAAATGAGAAAAATCCATGTAAAAGTTAGCACAGTGCCTGACATCTGTAGCCATTGTTATTATACTCATCGTGGTTATCATCAGCATTATTATGAGGGCTGATTTCATCAATGTCTCTGGATAAACCGGCCAAACAGACAGGATGGAAGGGAGAGCACCAGGCAACAGCGGAAGCACAGGGCCAGACAGAAAACATTTTCCAAGAGTGTATTGTTTCAATTGCATTTTGCAATTTCCCTTACTACTCCTTTTAAAACCAAAACAGTACAAGATGTTGAGGCTATGCTTGTTTCCCAACTTTTTTCAAAGTTTCTGCAGACTTGGCAGGGCTCTTTGCTATTGCTTCTCAGGAAATTCACAGGCATTCCTAAATCCTTTCCCCACTTGGTTCTTCCCTGGCTGACCCCAGTCTACTCAGTTCTCCTCAGGTAGCCTTAGTATTATGGACTGTTTGGAAGGAATACCACCTCTTCAGCATCAAGGAACAAAACAGTGGTTCTCAAAGAAGATGGCTTAGAATCCGCTGACGGGCTTTTAAAACACAGATGGGCTCCCGTCCCCGGGGATCTAATTCAGGAGGTAGTGGCCTGAGAATCTGCATTTCTCATAGGTTCTTGTGATGCTGCTTCTAATTAGGGTCCACACTTTGAGAACCACTCATGTTACAGAACACTGGAAATGAAACAGCTTGTAAAAATGATTTACCATGATCTCGTTGAAAGATGCCTAAAGGAGAAACTTCAGGGACTAAGTTTGAGAGAGAAGGAAGATGAACAGCAGCAGTGAACCCACCTCCCCTAAACCTCTGAAGTGAGGCAGCCTTTCTTTTATGTATTTCACTTATCAGGTTTCTGGAACACCTTTTGTTTGCAGAAGGGTCTGGAGACCAAGAAAACCTTTTGAAACTGAGATCCAATTTCCCAATTTAGAGAGGGAGCCTAGAGAACTTAAGGGAGTTTTCCAAATCCATGAATTTCCCTTAGAATTCCCATACTGACATTTTATCTCTGTTGTGCTGGTATGAAGAGGTAAGGAACACCTTTAGAGAAGTTTTGGGCTCTGCCCTTGTGACTTAACAATAGAAAGGCTGGCAGGAGCTAGCTCAGGTCCTCGCCTTTGCCCTTCTGCTTCCCTGACAGGTGAGGACACAGTGCTCGTCCCCTTTTGACCTTTCCATCCCTTCCACTATGAGAGGACACCTAGGTGGCACCATGTATGAGGCATGGGCCTTCACCTGCAGCACCTGGCCCTGGACCACCCAGACATTAGAACTGTGAGTGGTACATTTCTGTTCTTAATAAACTGCCAAATCACAGGTATTTTGTGAGAGTGGCACACAAGGACTAAGACACCTCTGCTGTGGGAAGTAGTTTCCAACGTTGACATGTCTGCCATCTCAATATTTAAATGGTAATTCAAGCAAATTCTCAGCTCACTTTGCAGCTTCTGAAATCTGCTTCTATTGAGCCAAAGTCTTTCTCTCAGCCGCCCACCTTCCTCTTTTCGTTCTCTCTTTACCCATCTGCTCCTAGAAGCCCCTATTGTGCATTGCTGCTGTAAAGGTCCTATTTAAGGGCTGATATGGTTCTCCGGATTAGAGGAGAGAAGCAGCATGTTCAGAGAAAGTGCTTGTTGATCTAAAGCATTTTTCTACCACGGCAGCTACACATGCTAGGGGAATTGTGATCAGACCACACATTTTCTTGGCAAGAAGAGCAGGGCAGTTGAGACAGACTGTGATCTAAGCACAGGAAATACTGAAACTAAAAAGCATTCAGATGGTTGATTACTAATTGTTGCCGATGATGTCTTAGAGCTCTCTTCACCCCAGCAGGGAATTTGCCTCATTCCCCGCCCACCCTCCAAGTTTCCCTTTCCCTTTTTTTTTAGCTACTTCAACTGGGTAACTCAAGAGTTTCACCATGTGGAATGTGCCACAAGAAAGAAATAAACAAGATCACTGAGTTTGACTGTATAAGACTCTTTATGACCGGACCAACATCTGAAGAGCAAAATCAGTCAAATCAACAGGTTGGCATCTCTGCACAATGTCAAGTAATCACTTTCACTCCTTATTTTCCACGGAACTGATGAACCCTCTTTTGCTCTGAGCCGATAGTTTTGCTGTCACGTAGCCCCAGATTGGTGTCCAATCTTGCTCTTTCATCCACTATAGCTAAGGAAATGATAACTGGTTTTGCCACCTGAGTTACTTTTTAATGATCTGAAAGACCACAAGGAGCCGGCATTTCGTCTGTGTGCTTCCTCATTCAGCAACCTAATAGCTATCTGAAAGGAGCTTTCTTGAAAAGGGAAAAAAAAATGTCTGCTCCTCTCAGGCAGAAGCAATAATACCGCATGGTTCTCTGATTAAACTCTCACACTGTGCATATTATAGGGCATCTGACCTGCTTGAAGCTGACTTACTGCTGAGGCTTCTTGGTGTTTACATTGTTGTTTTTCTACCGACAAGCCATGAAATGACAGACGAGTGACCCCAAACTTCAGTGTGAATGGTAGGCAAAGTGCCTAAGAAACTGCTGGGGCCCCGTTGCCTCCTGGGGCAATGCTGGAAGGGGAAACGTGTTTTTCTTCAGGGGCACCCTCTGTGCAAATGAACTTCAATCGCGGGTGAAACCAAAGCTGGCACTGCAGCGTTCAATTCTGGAGCAAAAACTCACTGCACAGTCTCCCCACCACCCTAGGAGACAGGTAGCCTCTGCTGACAGGCACCAAAGTTAGAAATGAAGGCAGGAAAATCATTCTCTTGTCCTCCTTAAACTCTTAAGAATATAACATTTGAAGCCTTGAAGCCTGTATTCTGTAGCGTCTACAAAAGCAACTAAGTGTTGTGAAAGCAGCACTAAGGCAGTGACCTGGTTGTTAAGCAACAAAAATGAATGGATTACTTATACATGTAAGAAATATAAATGAATCTTTAAAACTTAATGATGGGCGGTGCCTGTTGCTCAGTGGGTAGGGTGCTGGACCCATATACCGAGGATGGTGGGTTCAAATCTGGCCCCGGCTAAACTGCAACAACAACAAAAAAAATAGCCAGGCATTGTGGCAGGCACCTGTAGTTCCAGCTACTCTAGAGTCTGAAGCAAGATAATACATAAGCCCAAGAGTTGGAGGTTGCTGTGAGCTGTGTGATGCCAGGGCACTCTACTGAGTGCAATAGAGTGAGACTCTGTCTCTACAAAAATAATAAATAAATAAATAATGATGATGGAAAGAAGCCAGATACAAAAAAGCATATTCTGTATAAATCCACTCATGTGGCATTCTAATATATCAGGCTTTTAGGCGAGACTAACCTACAGTGACAGAAACGCCATCAGTGGTTGCCTGAGTCTGAGGGCTGGTGGATGGGTGAAGGGGAGTAGGCTAAGCTGTAAAGAGGCATGCAGAAAAGTTAAAGGCAATGGATGTTTTCTATATCTTGATCATGGTGGTAAATATGTGGGTTTATAGGTTTATTAAAATGCATCAAACCATACACTTAGTGTCTTTTGTTATATGTAAACTATACCTCAATAAACATGATTTTAAAAAACAAAAATAGGTCGGGTGCTGTAGCTCATGCCTATCATCCTAGCACTTTGGGAGGCTGAGGTGGGTAGATTCTTTGAGATCAGAAGTTAGAGACCACCCTGAGCAAAAGCAAGAGCTTGTCTCCTCTAAAAATAGTTGGACATAGTGGCATATCTCTATAGTCACAGCTACTCCCGAGGCTGAGGCAAGAGGAACTCTTGAGCCCAAGAGTCTGAGGTAATGGTGAGCTATGACTCCATGGTCTCTACCTAGGGTGAATGAGTGAGACTCTGTCTCAAATAAATAAATAAAATTAAAAAAAAATTCTAGTCAACCTTGTACTAAAAGTGTTAGTATAATAATATGAAAATAAATGGATTAAAGAGGGTAGAAAAGATGAGATAAGGATGAAATAAGCAAAATTTTAAATCTATATTTTTCACTAATGGCACACAAAAATCTTCTAATGTTCATAATTTTATTTTTTTTCTTTTATTAAGTCATATACACATAGAGCATGAATACATTTATGTATATGTGGGGTACAATGCGTTGATTTTTTTGTACAATTTGGAGTGCTTACATCAAAAAATGTAGCTTTAGCCTCATTTACCTGATTATTGTGTTAAGACATTTATGTTCCACACTTGACAGATTTGACTTGTACCCTTGCAATATGCTCCATAGGTGTGGTCCTACCATTTACCCTCCCTCTATCAAACCTTCCCCCTACCCTCCCCCCTCCATTTCTCTCCTTCGTCCTTGGCGATAGTTGTGATCTATCTTTCATAAAAAAGTGTGAGTAGGGGTGGCACCTGTGGCTCAAAGGAATAGGGTGCCAGCCCCATATGCTAGAGGTGGCAGGTTCAAACCCAGCCCCAGCCAAAAAAATAAAAGAAAAGAAAGAAAGAAAGAACTATGTATAAAAAAGCATGAGTAAATATAAATTTGTTTCATAAAAGTACTGAGTACTTTGGATACTTTTTCTTCCGTTCTTGAGATACTTTACTAAGAAGAATATGTTCCAGCTCTATCCATGAAAACATAAAAGAGGTAAAGTCTTCATCTTTTTTAAAAGCTGCATAGTATTCCATGGTAAACATATACCATAATTTATTAATCCATTTATCGGTTGATGGGCGTTTGGGCTTCATCCATCACTTGGCAATTATGAATTGAGATGCAATGAATAATCTGGTGCAAATATCTTTGTTGCAAAGTGATTTTTGGTCTTTTGGATATACTCCAGGTAAAGGAATTATAGGACCAATGACAGGTCTATTTTTAGAGCCCTGAGGGTTCTCCAAACATCTTTCCAAAAGGAAAGCATTAGCTTGCATTTTCACCAGCTGTGGAGAAGTGTTGGCTCTTCCCCACATTCATGCCAACATCTCTGGTTTGGGGATTTTGTGATGTGGGTTAATCTAGATGATATCTCAAAGTGATTTTGATTTGCATTTCTCTGATCATTAAATATGATGAGCATTTTTTCTTGTGTCTATAGACCATGTGCCTGTCTTCTTCAAGTCTCTTGCCCACAATGAAATGGGATCACTTGTTCTTTTCTTATTAGTAAGTTTTAATTCTCTGTGGATTCTGGTTATCAGATCTTTGTCAGAAACATAACCTGCAAATATCCTCTCCCATTCTGAAAGCTGTCTATTTGCTTCATTTATTATGTTCTTGGCAGTGCAGAAGCTTTTTAGTTTGATCAGATCCTAGTAATGTATTTTTGGTATTGCTTCAATTGCCCAGGGGGTGCTTCTCATAAAGATTTCTCCCAGGCCAATTCTTCAAGTGTTTCCCCTGCACTCTCTCTAAGAAAGTTTATAGTTTCATGTCTTAAGTTTAAGTCTTTTATCCAGTGACAGTCAATTTTTGTTAGAGGTGAAAGGTGTGGGTCCAGTTTCTGTCTTCTACAAGTTGCCAGCCAATTCACCTAGCACCATTTGTTAAATAGGAAGTCTTTCCCCCAATTTATATTTTTGATACGCTTATCAAAACTCAAATGACCACAAGTTCTGGATTCATCTCTTGATTCTCACTTCTGTTCCATACATCTACCTCTTTATTTTCGTGCCAGTACCATGCTATTTTGATCACTATAGATTTATAGTATTGTCTGAAGTCTGGTAGCATGATTCCAACTGATTTATTTTTATTTCTGAGTAATGTCTTAGCTATTCGAGGTTTTTTTCTGTTTCCATATAAAATGAAGTACTAGATTTTCCAGATCTTTAAAGTATGATGGTGGTGCTTTGATAGGGATTGCATTAAATCTATAGATTGCTTTGGGTAATTTGGACATTTTAACAATGTTGATTCTTCCCAGCCCTGAACATGGTATGTTTTTCCATTTGTTGACATCTTGAGCTATTTTGTTTTCTCAGAGTTTCATAGTGCTCTTTATAGAAATCTTTCACATTCTTTGTTAGGTACACTCCCAGATATTTTATTTTCTTTAGCACTACTGTAAAAGGAATAGAGTCCTTGACTGTTTTTTCAGCTTGACTATTGTTGGCATATATGAATGCTACTGATTTGTGAGTAGTGATTTTATAGCCTGACATGCTGCTGTATTCCTTGATCACTTTGAAGAGTTTTGTAGTTGAGTCTCTGGGTTTTCCAGGTATACAATCATATCATCTGTGAGAAGTGAAAGTTTGATCTCCTCTGATCCTATATGGATACTTGCCTTCTCTTGCCTGATTACAATGGCTAAGACTTCCATTACAATGTTAAAAAGCAGTGGAGACAGTGGGCAACCTTGCCTGGTTCCTTATCTGAGTGGAAATGTTTTCAATTTTACTCCATTCAATATAATATTGGCTGTGGGTTTGCTGTAGATGGCCTCTGTCAGTTTAAAAAATGTCCCTTCTATACCTATTTTCTTAAGTGTTCTGATCATGAAAGGATGCTGGATATTATCAAAAGCTTCTCTGCATCAATTGAGAGAATCATATGGTCTTTGTTTTTTAATTTGTTTATGTGATATATTATATTTATAGATCTACATATACTGAACCATCCTTGAGACCCTGAGATAAAATCCACTTGGTCGTGGTGTATAATTTCTTTCATGTGCTGCTGGATTATGTTTTCTAGGATTTTATTGAACATTTTTGCATCTATATTAATTAGTGATATTGCTGTATAATTTTCTTTTCTTGTTGGGTCTTTTCCTGGTTTGGAGATCAGGGTGATGTTTGCTTCATAGAATGTGTTGGGAAGTATTCTTTCTTTTTTAATGTTTTGGAAAAGGTTAAGTAATATAGGTACTAGTTCCTTTTTAAAGGTTTGGTAGAGTTCTGATGTAAAGCCATATGGTCGCAGACTTTTCTTTTTGGGGAAATTTCGTATAGTTGATGCTATTTCATAACTTGATATAGCCCTCTTCAAAATTTCCACTTCTTCCTGGCTAAGTCTAGGAAGGTGGCATGCTTCCAAGTATTGGTCTATTTCCTTCAGATTTTCATATTTCTGAGAATAGAGTTTTTTGTAATATTCATTAAGGATTTTTTGAATTTCTGAGGAGTCTGTGGTTATCGCATCTCTGTCATTTCTGATTGATGGAATTAGAGGTTTTACTCTTTTATTTCTGGTTAGGTTAGCCAAAGGTTTATCTGTTATATTGACCTTTTCAAAAAACCAACTTTTTGATTTATTAATCTGTTGTATAATTCTCTTGTTTTCAATTTCATTTAATTCTGCTCTAATTTTGTTTATTTCTCTTCTTCTGCTGGGTTTGGGGTTGGAATGTTCTCCCTTTTCCAGTTGCTTGAGATGTCCCATGAAGTTCTTGACTTCCTCACTTTCCATTCTCTTTAGGAAGGCTTGCAACACTATAATTTCCCTCTTAAGACTTACTTTGCAGTATCCCATAGGTTCTGGTAGTTCATTATCATTTTGTTCCAAAAATTTGGTAATTTTTTTCTTAATCTCATCTATGATCCAGCTATCATTCAACATTAAGATTATTCAGTTTCCATGTCTTTGTGTGAGTTTGCAGATTCCTGTTGTTGCTGAGTTCAACTTTTATTCCATGATGGTCCAAGAAGATACAAGAAATAATTTCTATTTTTTTTAAATCTTCTGAGGTTAAATTTGTGACCTAAGATGTGATCGATTTTGGAGGATGTTCCATGGGCTGATGAGAAGAATGTGTATTCAATTTTGTTAGGATGAAATGTTCTGTAGATGTCTATTAAATCCAATTGTTGAATGTTTAATTTTAAGTCTAAAATTTGTTTGCTTAGTTTCTTATTGGAGGATCTATCCAACACTACCAAAGGGGTGTTAAAATCTTCAACTATTATGGTGCTGGAGTAAATCAAGTTGCTCATGTCTGTTAGAGTCTCTCTTATAAATTGAGGTGCACTCTGGTTGGGTGCATAAATGTTAATAATTGAAATCTCATCGTATTGAGTGTTTCCATTAACAAATATGAAGTGACTATCCTTATCCTTCCTTAATTTGTTGTATTAAAGCCTATTGTATCCACAAATAAAATTGCAACACCTGCTTTTTTCTGTTTACATTTGCCTGAATTATAGATGACCATCTCTTCACCCTGAGCCTATATTAATCTTTTAAGGTAAGATGAGATTCTTGTATGCAACAGATATCTGGCCTGAATTTTTGTATCCAGTCAGCCAACCTGTGCCTTTTTAGAGGACAATTTAAGCCATTCACATTAATTGAAAGTATTGATAAGCCTGGTAGTATTTGGGGTACAGAGTTTTTTGACAATCCAGTGGACAATTTTAATCCTTTTGCCACTTTGGAGGCTGAGATTTGATCAAAAGTTTCTGAGTGAGTTTACTTTGGTGGTGGAGCATTTTCTGGTCATTGTGGAGGATGGGTCTGAGAATATCCTAGAGAGCTGGTTCAGTTATGGCAAATTTCTTCAACATGTGAATGTCCTTAAAGTATTTAATTTCTCCATCATAAATGAAACTCAGTTTAGCTGGATACAGGATCCTTGGTTGAAAATTGTTTTGTTTTAGGAGCTTGAAGGTAGATGACCATCCTCTTCTGGCATGAAAAGTCTCAGCAGAGAGATCTGCGGTCATTCTAATATTCTTCCCTTGTAGGTTATGGTTTTCATACATGTGGCTGCTTGGAGTATTTTCTCCTTCATATTAACTTTGGAGAAGTTAATTATAATGTGTTTAGGAGATGCTTTATTTGGATTGAGTCATGCTGGCGTTCTGAAACTGTCTGCTATCTGAATTTCAGACTCTCTTGGCATAATTGTGAAGTTCCCCTTGATTATCTCTTGGAGTAGAGCATGTGGACATTTCAAAGCAAATCCATCACCTTCAAGAATTCCTATAAGGTGAATGTTTGCTTTTTCAGAATTATCCCACAGTTTTCTGAGAGAATGATCATTTTTGTTCTCCACTTCTCTTCATCTTTGAGCATTCGGGAGTGTTCAAAATCTTTGTCTTCAATGTCATAAATCCTTTTGTCTGCCTGTTCCATTGTGTTACTAAAGGATTCTACTGCATTTTTCATATCTTGGAGGGCTACAACTTCTTTCCTCAGTGTGTCAAAATCTTTGGGGATTTTGTCTTTGAATTCATTCAATTCTTGAGACAACTTTTGAATTATTCCTAGCATTTCTAATTCCAACTTTACCTCCATTCTATTAATCTTATTTGCCATCCAAATTCTAAACTCGATTTGACATCTCAGCCATTTGTTTATGAATGGGATCTTCTGGTGTGTCTGTTTTGTCATTCTTTGGGGGAATTGATCTACTATGACTATTCATGTTGCCAGAGTTTTTCTGCTGATTCCACCCCATGATTGTTTTTCACCATTTGGCTTGAAGAGCAGGTAAAGTAAAATTGGAATGGGGGCTCCTGGGTTGTGATTAACCAGCCCTTTGCCAAAGAGCTGGGACTGGTGACTGCAGTTTTTCCCCTACAGCTTTGCAGAGGACCTGTACAGTACTACAGACTGAGATTCTGGGGACCTGCTTGGTGTGGTGGGGCTAGATGGCTCTGTCTTATATTCAGATGATCTCTGTCCAATCCTAGTAAATCAGTGAATCTGGGTTGAAGTCTTAGCTGTGGAGAAATGCAAGCAACTAAGACATCCTTCCTCCTACAGGTAACACCTGGAAGAGGAAAATCAAACCTTCCCACTATAACAGAACCAGGATACCATCTTGGAGGGTCCTCTGGGGATTTGCCCAGGTCAAGAGTTACAAACTGATTGTTCCAGTCAGCACCAACTCTCTAGTAGGAGAGTTCAAAAGGTCTCCAGCAACTAGATAGAGGGGTCTACTGGCATCTCAAGTGTAACTCACACCAGTGCTCCGTGGAGTCAGAAAGTCACACCTAGTAGAAAACTTGGACCAGGGAGCCAGGTGCCTCTTTACCCATCTTGTACCTCCTTCACCACTAGTCTCTGGTAACCCCACCCCCAGTCTCTGGTAACCCAGTCTCTGTGGCCCATTTCTGTCCAATAAGCAAATGTGCCAGGGCTTTGCACCTGCCAGAGTCAAAGGAAAGTCAATGCCTTCTTGCATGGCCACCACCCTCTGCCACAAGCCAGCAGGGGGAGCTGAAGCCTTCCTGCCTCAGGTACTCAATGGTAACTGGGAAGTGTTCCACCTGAGCTTAGTCCAAACCTGAGAATAACAAGACAGCAAATGTTTTCTCCCTCAGCCACTACACTTTTGCCCCAGCTGCTCTGCAGCTCTGGTATCCCTATAGAGTGAGGTCTGGCTCCCTTTGGCCGTCCTCAGAGTTGGGGAGGTGTCTTTCCAAAATTAGACCCCAGTGGGATTGCTCTACTATTGCTGAAGCTTTGTGGGAGG
The DNA here is from genome assembly GCF_000181295.1 of Otolemur garnettii. Lineage (NCBI taxonomy): Eukaryota > Metazoa > Chordata > Mammalia > Primates > Galagidae > Otolemur > Otolemur garnettii. The sequence goes on from NW_003852401.1 coordinate 23,805,327, forward strand.
TGTCTCTGTACAGCTCTGAGGAGGCTCCCTCAGGTCCTGCATGGTTCAGCCAGGGCAGTGTGGGTCATTCACAGTGGCGGGAGCTAGGGCAGCGTGGGTCACAGAGGTGGCAGCCAGTGCAGTGCAGGTTGCATGAAGCTCACAAACCTCCACCCACTGTTGATATGTATTTTCACAGAGCCAAGAACAACAGCCTCCCCCTTTGTCTGTCTGTACTACTATTTGGCTCACTGTTATAGCACAGCTTCACCACCATAGCCCTTGCAATGCCGGGTCCCAGCAATAAACAGCAGACACTCTGGTCTCTGCAGGGGTTAGGCTTCTGTACCACCAGACAAGGGGAGAAGGGTGGACTAAAAGTTCAAGATAGCAGGGAAAACAATTGTTCCCCTTTCATGGCTGGCAAGAGAATACCCAAGCTCACAGCAGGATCCCCCTGGGAGAAATAGTCCCCGCTTCCACCAATTCTATCCTACAGGGTGAGACAAGAGGTCCTCAGTTCATGGCTTGTAGAGATCCCACAACAAGAAAAAAAAAAAACTCTCTTGGGGGAGGGGATGGACACTCTTTATCTTTGGGATAAGTTTTGTACCTGTAATTTTCTGCCTAGGAGTTGCAGCTTGCCTCAGCTGAGGTGACATATAATTATCATTCTTCTCTCTCAGCTCAGTTCCCGATCTTCAGCTTTATTGGGTACTTTCTGGTCATTATCCTTCCCTCTGGATGGAAGCTTCTGTCAAAAGTTGGCTCCAGTTGGCCATCTTTCCCCCAGCCTAATGTTTTGTAATTTTAAATATTGATTTAATGTTTGGTGATATTGTGATGTAAAGATCCAGTGGCAAGTTGAGTTTATTTCTACACTTGGTTATGAGGGCAGTTGCAGCTAGAAATAAACACCAAGATATGTAAATTCAAGTGAAAGAAAGCAAAATGGGTTGAACTAAGTAAATCATGATATTCATTTTTCAACCCATCTATCATTATGCAAAGCATTAAATTCTGTTAATACATTTCTCTTTTTCCTGATGTCAAATAGATCTTACAACCTAATCAGAAGGTATGGCATTTTTACATTTTTAAGAAGTAGCTTTAAAATTATCAAAATTCTTCTTTTAGAAGATTTCTGAACAAGCAATAACATTATATTACCAAGGTTTTTAACTTTTACAAGTATGAGATTTTTTTCATATCATTTTTAGCAACAAAATCACTTAACAATAAAATATCTCCCAAAAAACATTTTCATAATGTTCTTTCCATAGCATGACTTTCTTTTGAAAAATAGTTTCTCTCTCATTCATTTCTAAAAGTCATCATTATCTGAGAATGGCAAATTAGGTTTGTTTTTTCAAAAATACCTCCTGGATAGAATAATTCTGACAGCTACATGTCATCACAGAAAATTTCAGCAAATTTCTACCTTATCTTTAACAAGAAAATTCCATGATTGACTTGTAAGCAGAGCAACTTTTCTAAGTATTTTGCTATGAAATAACCAGTAAACCTCATTGCTGAAAAGATTTTCAAGGGATCTATGTGTTGCTCCAAAGTGCTATAAACAATCTACTATCTCAGGTGGTGCCTGTGGCTCAAAGAAGCAGGGTGCTGGCCCCATATACCAGAGGTGGTGGGTTCAAACCGAGCCCCAGCCAAAAACTGCAAAAAA